>NW_022060061.1:2573629-2904145 GCF_007399415.2 Gopherus evgoodei | reverse complement strand
CTTAACCCGAGGACAGCTCTCATCCGACTGCAGCACTAGGAACAGCCGCTGCTCGCAGGTACAACCGAGCGACTCTGCACCAAATCTAGCCCGGCGGCTCCAGGTTCACATCCAGTTCCGGACTCGCATCGCTAGATCCCACTCCTCCCCCAGAACCGGATCGGAAGGGGAGTCCTAACTCTGCCCCATGCCCCCGGCAGGGAGGGATGAAACGAAGCCTGGACAGGTCTGAAGGGGAAAAGTGACTTGCGCAAAGCCCAACTCATTGCTGGAAGCACAGCACGAAATGTTCCCGATTGCTCCAGCCCCCCCGCCATTCTTCCCTCCCCCCAACAGTGCTGCAAGGGCCCAGCCAGGGACCGGAAGCTCCAGGGGTGAAGGTTAGTCATGGGGTGCCACTGGCCTGGGCAGAAGGTAGGTTGACCAGACACCACAGCCAGACCAGGGAGAGACGCAGCCCCTTGGCTAAGCAGACAGTTTGGTGCCAGCTCCCCGGATTTCTGCCAGATTTCCCCAGGTCCCCACCTACTCCCGCTTGACCACACACCTGGCCTCCCATTCGAGTCTGGAACAAACAGAGAAAAACTGGGCACGTGTGGCCTGGTTAAAATCTCCCACTGAGCGGGGTCCGGACCGAACCCCTGGATTCTAAACTGCCCCAAACTTGGGCTCTGGGTCTGGCGTATCACCACAGTGCTGATCCCACGTTCTTTGCTTCCCTGCCTGAATCACAAAAGTAAAGCAGAGCTCGCTCCTGACGTTCACACTAACTGCTCCATGCACCAGAGCCGTGCCCTGGACCTGTCACACCTCAGGTACCACCTGCTTTGCACACAGCACAGAAACCATCACACAATTTTCGCCATTATTTGCTGTCTCTGCTCAGGAAGATCTTAGGGCTGGGACAGCAGGGGGCTTGTGGGTCAAGGTTATGAGGCATCTGCAGAGAGGGATGGAGAGGGGCAGGGCTGGGCCTGGGGCTCAGGATTGAGGGGCATCGGCAAAGAGGAGTGAATGAGCCACTAGACAATTACCCACTGCCCGGCACTAGCTGGCGCTGTGCGTCTCGCTTTCAGAAGGTGCTTTAAAAAAATAAATACAAGGAAAAAATATTCACCTACAATTTTGCATAGTAACTTTAAAAAAAATAAACCCATCAAAGAAAAGGATGAAAAATGAAGCCAGGCTTCAAGCCGCGGGTTGGGACAGAGATGCCAAATCAACCGAGTAAAACAAGACGCCGCTCTGGAAGGGGGTAGATTTCTAGAAGGGGGAAGCGGAGGGGAATAAAGAAGTCCAGCCATTTCGGAAATAGAAGGCAAATGGCTTTTACATCTCGCCGTGGGCGGACCCTCCCCGCACGCTCACACCCGCACTCGCAAACACACGAGAAGGTCATTGAGAGAACGTCTTGGAAAAAGTCAGCCAAGAGATCCCAAAATTCAAGGCTGCGAGAGCCTGGCTTTCGTCCGGTTTATTGCAAAATGGAAACTGACACGGTACAGTCAGGAGCTGTACAAGGGGCCTCTCCCCTCCAGCCCTCCAGGCACGGGGAGAAAAGTGGTGGCCGCTCTCCCTAATAAGGTGCCAACCCCCTTCGTGCCATAGTTCCTGGGGGTAGAGGAGGCTGGGAGAATCTGGGGTGACGGGAGACGGGTACTGAGACATCTCATCAAGCCAGGAAGAATGATTCATTTGGTTGCAATTAAGGCTAATGCTGACACCACCACGGGCCAACCGGTGAGCTCAGCTGGCCGGCTGTGCCAAATAAATGTAAAAATAACCCCGGCGTGTGCTGGGCCGAGCCGTGGGTGGCGAGGGAGCTAAATAAAGCTTTCCCCAGGTTCGGGAAGTGCCAGTCCCAGGAACACCGCCCGCAGCAAGACGGCAGCTAAACCCCATTTTATTGTACTCAGCAGGAGGCACCCCGGGTCTCAGCTCAGTCGCCCTGCAATGGCGGGGCTGGCAGAGGGGGGCTGGTTTACATATGCAAATCCAGCTGGTCTGAATTGCTCCTGGGGTGGTGGTCAGGAGAGCGTGAGCCAGACTCTGCAGACTGTGGGGAGGGCAGCCCCGTGGAGATGGGAGACGCAGGATGCAGGCGCCCGGCTCCTCTGGCTGTCTCGTTATTTCCCCACCGTGGAACAGGCGAGACGGAGCTGGAGCACCCTCCGCAGAGCTGGGAGCTCCCCTTTAAATCTTCTCCCGCCCTCACACTAAGAGAGTCAGCTGGAACCAGGGCAGCAGGTCACTGCCGAATCAGGTGAGCCTGGGGCTCCTCCGCCTGCCTGGCCCTCTGGCCATGGGTCGCACTGCGGCTTAGCCAGGCCTAGCAGAAGGCAGCTGCACAAGGCCCCAGAGGCGGAAACTTAGGCGCTCTGAGGGGCCGAGGGAGTTGAGGAACCTACAGGGCTGACGGCAGCTGAGCCCTGCAGGGTTTTGCATACCCCAGCAGCACCGAAAGCTGAGATGTGGGGGCCACCGTAGCAGCGCTGTGGGCCTCAGTCGCTAGTGAAAACCAGAGCAGACAGTTTCAGGGCACCACCTGGGGAGGAAGGTATCCTCATTTTACAAAGGGGAAACCGAGGCAGGACAGAGCACTCTTCCCCCGCTCACACAGCCAGTCAAGTGGGGCTAGAACCAGCTCTTCCCCACTCATCCTCGAGCAGCTGTGGCCACGTGTTGCTCGCCACAGGAGAACGGACACCGGTTCTGCTGCCTACCAGCCGAACGCTGAGAATATTGGTTAAGTGGCTGGTCGGGGCCTTGAGCTCAGGGGATCTTGTAGCTTGTTAAGCCAGCAGAGCGGGCGAGCTCGCTAGTATTCCCGGGCAGAGACACGCCAGACTCCTCAGGTGTGGAGTGGAGCAGAGGCCCATTGGGGGGATGCTGGACTGGCTGCTGGCCTGGGCAGGGTCCCATTGGCTACTGAATCCTTCTCCTGAGCAGCATTTCTGTGACTCCTGAGGGCTCTAAGCAACCATGCCCAGCGCTAATGGACAGCACCTGGCATCACCTGGAAACACCATTATCTTCCTTCACAGAGGGGGAAACTGAGGCAGAAGGCTTAACACAGCAAGCCATGGGCTGAGCCAGGAAGAGAACCCAGGAGTCCTGGTTCTCAACATCCCACTCCTGCTCTAACCACCAACTCGGGGAGCAGGCCACTAGACCAGTGGCTCAGATGTTTTGCTATCCGGTCCCTCATTTATTAAAACAACTGCTCCCAGGGTCCCCACCCCCATCCCATGCACTGGAGGCTGTAGTCATCTCTATGGACCCCAGAGCACATATACGGTCACACAAGCCGGCATCTGGACACACGTCACGGAGAAGTTTGTGTCCCTGCTCTGAGCTGACCTGGCTCATGAGTCCTCCCAGAAGAAGAGGGGGTCCCCCTGGACTCTCTTCCAGAGGCTCCATCCCCTCCTCCCCCATTCTGTCTCTCTGTCTGCCCCAGCCTGTCCTCCCTGAGCCCCCATCCCCCTCAGTCTGCCTGTCCTACATGCCAGCCCCCCGCCTGATCTCGTCCCCTCAGCCTGCCCCCCAAGGCCCTGGCCTAAGGCAGTCGGTCACCAGCTCCCCCTGCCAACAGGCATCACTGCAGGCTGCCCCATTCGGCCCCTGATGGGTGTGGGAGGGAAACTGGGACAGGAACAGGCCACTCCACGGGGGGAGGGGGTACCTGGGGGGGTCCCAGCCACCTCCTGCCTTCACTGTGTCCACAGATGCTCATAGCATGAGAAAGTCAGGGCTAGAGCCCACCCCATCCCAAAGCAGGAATGCAGCCCAGGAGTCCTGGCTCCCAGCCCTCACGGCCATCACCCACTAGACTCCACTCCCCTTCCAGGGCTGGGGACAGAATCCAGGAATCCTGGCTCCCAGCCCCCACCCCCTGTCCCACCACTCTAACCACTAGACCCCACTCCCCTCCCAGAGCTGGGACTAGAACCCAGGAGTCCGGCTCCCTGTGCCCACCCTGTAGCCGCCAGCCTGTTCCTCTCTTGCTATTAAACCTCCTCCAGGGCTGTTGATCAGATTCACACTTAAATCTACCAGCCCTTAAAGCCCAGCTCTGAGCTAAGGCAGGCTGAAGCGAGGGAACTCAGACAGCTCCCAGCTCAGCATCTGGGGGCCTTTCTTCCAATTCACACTCTGCTGCAGACCAGGCACAAAACCCCCAACCCACAGTCAGGCCCCCGCCCCCAGCTCCCCCACTCCCTGCGGCAAGGCATATGTCAGCCAGGTGAGCTGCATTAGTTACAAGCCAGCCAGATCGGGAAGGGGCCTCTGACTCTTAAAATACCTGGTCCCCCTCCAAACCTCTGGCAGCGCAAACTGACCAGCACCCCCGCGTGAAAAATGCAAGGTTCAGTGGGAGAGAAATGTTAAACCGCACAACGCCTGGGAGGTACAAGGAATAGGAAACCGCAGGCAGACGTGGAATCTGAAACAATTTAGAGGGAGAGAGGCTGCCGGCGTGAATCACAGCTCACAGGGCTGGCTGAAAGGACGGCAGTTTCACGTGGTTCTTCGGCCAACGCCCAGAAACTCACTTTTCCTCGACAGATCTCCAAATGCTTCCCAAAGGGGCGCAGGATCACCCTCCCCATTTCACAGATGGGGAAACTGAGGCACGTGGCGGGGATGAGATACTGCCCAGGTCTCCCAGCGGCAGAGCAGAGAATTGAATCCAGGTCTCCTGAGTGCCCATGCAGTGCTCTATCCACTAGGCCTCTCTCCCATACAAACACATGGTGTACATAAGTTCACCAAGTACTGAAATGCAGCCAGCTCTGGGGAGGGACAAAAGAAGCTGTTTGCCCCATTTACTGCCACAGCCATGCTCCCTCTCCTTACAGCTGCCAGTTTTTTTTTCCTTGCGAAATCCCGGCGAAATGGGGTTGACGGTTGTACCGAAAAGCCAGGCTGAGTTTCAGGCAGTGGAGGGGGACTCGGAGACCCACCTGAAGGGTTTGGAGAAGGGGTCCGGATCCCAGGGAACCCAAACGCTGGGGAAAAGTGCAAGTCCAGAGGGGGAATTTGGCCTAGCCCCAAATCAGACTTTGGGAAAGCTAAATCTAGCTGAGGCACTTGTCTGGCCTCATCATTGAGGCGACTCATAACCTCCCAGGCAAGGCATGATCCCACTTTATAGAGGGGGAAACTGAGGCACAGAGAGACAAAGGCCCAAAGGTACGTCAGCTCCTAACTGCCTCTGGCCCTAAATGACTCTCCCCAAGGAGTCTGCGACTCAGACCCAAAGGCCAAGGTGACGGCCCCCCTGCTCCAGAGTCAGGCATTCCCCTAACCAGGGAGGGAGCCAGTCTGAACCTAGGCACTCAGGCCGCATCTCCCGCCCAGCCCAATGCCAGCCTCAACCCAGAGAGCAGGGGAGACTCATGCTCAGAGCTCAGAACATGAACAGAGCTCATGAGACCTGGACTCCCATCCTCCAGCTGTAACTGCTAGAATCCCCTTGCAGAGGTGGGAACAGAGTCCAGATCCTGCCTGACTGCCCTAAGCCACTTGACCCCAGTCCCCTCCCAGAGCCCGGATTCTGAACCCAGGAGTCCTGACTCTCAGCCCTCCCGGCTCGAACCACTAGACCCCGGATTCTGAACCCAGGAGTCTTGACTCTCAGCCCTCCCGGCTCGAACCACTAGACCCCGGATTCTGAACCCAGGAGTCTTGACTCCCAGCTCTCCTGGCTCTAACCACTAGACTCCACTCTCTCCTTGCCTTTTCTCCTCTTTCCAGGCCCTTTCCTAGAGCAGGCCTAGACCCCATGGCACTGCTGGCTTGGGGGAGCCCATGAGTCCACAGCTGCTCTACCCCTTTCGCCAGCGCCTGGAGGAAGCCCTGTGGCCCTGCGGGAGGTCAGCCTGGCCTTCGAACCTGTGGCCGCGGCTTTCCGGGGCTCGCAAGCCAGCCCACCCCATGCTTCGGGGCAGTGGGGCGGGTAGGGGAACAATTCTGAAGCACCGAGGATAACAAGGGACAGTATGAACTGTACATAATAGGATTAATGCTTCAGATTCACGTCCACTTTGCTTGGCACAAAGCGGAGATGATAACTCATTAGAGGTCTGCAAATCCCCAGGGTCATGTTCGCAGAGCTGCGCCGTGTCAAAGCAGCAGCAGGACACTAAGCTCCCGAACTCCACAGGAGGGAGGGGACGGGGGGAGCTCGCCAAAGGTTTAACTCTGGAGCCCGGCATCCTTCAAGGAAACAGCACGTTTGGGGGGTGGAGGACACAACATGGGCCCATTGCAATGAACCCTCGGTAAAGCCCCATGCTCTGTGGGAAGTGCAGGGGTCAGGGCTTGTAGGTGCCCGCCCAGCCCACGCGCTCCCGTCTCCAAGTGTGCGCACAAGTGTGTGCAGTGGCACAAGAGTGCATGGTTACACAAGCAGTGGCACGCGCACTCAGCACAGCGAGCCTGCAGCAGCCAGGAAACACGCTTCCTTTTACCTAGCAGACTGCCCAGCTGGAGAACTCTGCCCAGGCAGAGCCGAGCCAAGGCTGTGCTGGGAGACTACGCTCCCTCCCGGGCTGAGGGAAGGGATGGGTAATTAGATTAACGAGGGAGCCTGCAGCAGCTTGTTAAAGACTGGTCAGTTCTAACTTGTGGTCAGTCGCTGGAGCACTCCAGCAAAGATAACACTAACTAGCCTGGCTGGCTGCCTCTCCCACCCACGCACCCCCTCTCGCCCGCCCCCAGGTAGAGGACAAGCCATACTGGGTTGGAGTCAGACAAGGGAAAGCAGAGCCTGAGTGGGCCCTTGGCCAGGGGTTGGAGGAAGGGACTGGGAAGTAGGGACTCCTGGGTTCTGCTCCCAGCTCTGCTGTGAAGCCTTAGCTGAGTCATTTCCTTGATCTGTGCCTCAGTTTCCCCCAAGCATCACGGGGGCAGACAGAGCCATGAGCAGGGCCAAGCAGTTCGTGCCCATGTGATGTGAGCTCTCCTTCGCTACTCTCCCTGCAGCCTGCTCGGAGAGACAATCCTGCTCACACGGAGCGTGGCAAATCCAGGAGCTGAGCCCCTCAGCCCTGGGCTCCCAAGGCAGAGGCCTCACTCACCAGGTCTCTCTGAAATCTTCCCCCCTCAGCCAGCCCCACTGGGGTGCAGGCCGGCCCAGCTAAACCTGCCTCCTGATTGGCTGCCGCGGTCCGCATTGCTGCTTCGCACTGCAGCTAGGCGTAGCGGCACTGCTGAGCCCACAGCTGTAGCCGCCCGGCAGCGAGCCAGAACCCCGGCTGCAGGCAAGGGAGAGCGCGGGGGGCTCCCGCTCCCCCCCGCCAAGCCCCACGGCACCTTGCCCCCAATGCCCATCCCCGACGTCCCGGCACCTCCCTGCCAGTGGCAAACCCAAAGCAGCCAGTCCTCCAATCCCCTCGCCCCTCTGCCTGCCAACGCCAACCCCCCCCAATATCGCTGCGCTCCATTCCCGCCCCACCCCCCCCATGGGTGAGAACAAAGTTTGCTGCAAAGTGGCTGCCCCTGTGGGGTCAGGGATTGGCTCAGCACGGACTGAGCCCCAGCCGGAGCCAAAAACCCAACGGCTGGTGGCGGGGGGGGGATTCACTGGCAGCCAAAACATGGTCGGCAACGGGACAGCGAGACAGAGAAAAGGAGGCGGCTTCCCAAGCAAGCGCGTGGGCCCCGGCCAAGGGGCCAGCCTGCGCTGGGGGGGGCGGGTGGCCCAGGGGTGCTTTTGGGCCCCATTGCTCGAAGGGAAGTGGCAGCGGGGCCAGGGGTGGGGGCAATGAGGGAGAACAAATGAAGGAAACAGCCAGAAAGGAAGGAGAAAGGCAATGGGGAGGAAGGAAGGGCGCCGAGAGCGAGTGAGAGAGACAAAGGAAGAAGCGTGGGAGAGAGCGAGCAGGGGAATCAAGATGGCCACCAGGCTGGGCAGGGAAGGTGCCAGAGCTGGGGAGGCTGCGTGGAGCAGGCGGACGGGGCTCCGACCCCGCCACACACACCCCAGCCCAGCTATCCGGGGAGAGTCAAAGACATTTATTCCACCTGCTGGGGGGGCAGAATTGGCAGGGGACTAGGCAGTTTGTACAGCGAGACTGTAAGGCAGGGGGCTTGCTGGGCCTGGCCTGCTGCGTATGGGGGCGAGAGAACGTTCAGTTCATCACATTAATCCTCTAGCTCAGCTCCGCTCCGCTCCTCTCCCAGAGCTGGGGATAGAACCCAGGAGTCCTGGCTCCTGCCCCCCGCATTAGACCCCACTCCCCTCCCAAAGCAGGGCATAGAACCCAGGAGTCCTGGCTCCCAGCCCCCACTTCCCTCCCAGCGCTGGGGATAGAAACCAGGAGTCCTGGCTCCCAGCCCCCACTTCCCTCCCAGCGCTGGGGATAGAACCCGGGAGTCCTGGCTCCCAGTCCCCCTCGCTCTAACCACTAGCCCCCACTCCTCTTCCCAGAGCTGGGGATAGATCCCTCCTAACTCCCAGCTCCAGCTGATTAAATCCACATCCCAGTCAGGAACTCGATGGATGCCTTCCCCCTTCCCCAAGACCCTTTCAAACCAGCACAGACTTGCCCATCCCGTGGGAAGGACACCCCCCAGCACCCCCTGACCAGGGTCTAGGCCAGCACTGCAGAGCAGCCAAAGGGAGCCCTTCCGTGGGGCAGATCCCTGGGCAGAACTGGCAGAGTGACACCAGTACAAGTGAAAGGTGAATTTAAACCGCTATCCACTGTGCTCCTGCCTGTGCCCAGCCCACGCCGCCAGCCTCCAGTGCCTCCCTGGGATGTTTCAAACCAGCCCCTTGTGCTGAGGGGCTCCTGGAAACCCCTGCAAAGCTCCCCCTTGTCCTGCCAATCCCTCCTCCAACCTCCCTTTGGCTGAGACCTCGACTAAACCCTCCCCTGCCGCCCCCCCCCCCCCCCCGCACACCAGCCAGGCTGCTGGGGAGCTAAGCCTGCTGCCATCAGGCTGCCCTGGGCCACGGGCGCTACTGTAATACACCTAACAACATACAGCACCTAGCACCATGGGGCCCTGGACGCTACCACAATACACCTAATAAGTGACATCATTCTAGCAGTAGAATTCCCTCTACACACACTTGCTCCAGGATAAGAGGGGACTTCTGCCACTTCTGTTTATGGCACTCGAAGTGGCATACACCGGCCCCAAGCCTCTCCTACAGCGCACTGCGGCTTGTCTCCATGGCAAGGCTTCGCCAGTGGCGCTATCCCAGCAGACTCCCTCGCAGAGACACGGCCGATACCTGACAAGAGCTTTGGGGTGGCATCTCCAGCAGGCCTCAAGCAGAACCCACTGTCTGGGAAAGGGCCCTTTTGGCCAGGATGAGGCTGGGGCTTGTGCCAGCAGGGTGAGTGGGGTGACCTATTTCCCAGCCAGCTTATGGGTCAGCTGCCCTGCAAAGGGAGACACGAGCATGGCACGGGCCGGCAGACCCACACTAGTGCTAATCTGGCTAGCGCAGGCGATAACGGCAGCCCAGGTGCCAGTGCCCACCAGCAGCCTGTGGACAAGCCCAGGGACCATACGGGGGTTGGAAAAAAAATCTGAGTGTGGGGGGTGGAGGAGGGGAAATCTCTCTCTCTCTCTCTGGAAGCCACCTACCCCACCCCACCTGTCCCCATCAGATCCTCTCCCAGTCCCTGCATTGCCACATTTCCATCCATTGAGGCCAAATGCCCTGTGTCCACAGGCTCAGAAGCCTCAGCCAGCCCTCCTGCACTGACAACCGAAGCTGAGCCCTGAGTGTTACCACCCCTCCACCCCCTGACTTCCCCACCTCGCAAGAGAAACAGATCATTAAGCCAAGTTCCTAGCTGCTGATGATGCTTTTTAGAGCAACCCTAGTGCACCGCTAACCATCTGATGGAGCTGTGATAACTGACATGTGCTGACAAGGGATTTGAAGGTCATGGGTTCCCTCCCCCCCCAATAATTCTAATGCCAACAAAGCTGCGAAGGGTTCTCTGCAGCCATCTGGCTGGAGGGATCCCGAACCAGGCTGGATATGATGCCCCTGAAATACCCAGGAGGGGCACATGCGCCCCAGCTGTCTCTCCCCTCCCTGCCATCTCTCTTGTCCTCCTGGCCACCAGCCCCACCCGGTGCCTTTCGTTCAAAGGGCTTTGCAAAAGCACAGGGCCAATCTGGCCCTGGCACAACTCAGGTGCCTCTGGTTAAATGGAGTTGTGGAGCCAGACCAGGTCAGGGCCCCAGTGTGCCAGGTGCTGCACAGATAGTCTCCCCGACCCCTCGAGAAGGCCGGTCACTATTATTATCCCAAGAGCCTGAGGCACTGAGAAAGAACAGAGGAAGGGATATGACCCAAGAGTCCTGGTTCCAGCTCTAACTGCTACACCACACTGTGCTGCCAGGTAGGTCCCCAGGATCCTTTGTCCCTGCCCCCGTCTGCTCTAACCACTAGACCCCACTTTCCCGCAAGGCTGGGGAGAGAACCCAGGAGTCCTGACCCCCCAGTTCCCCCTGCACTAACAACTAGACCGGGGTAGGCAACCTATGGCACGGGTGCCAAAGCCGGCACGCGAGCTGATTTTCAGTGGCACTCACACTGCCCGGGTCCTGGCCACCGGTCCGGGGGGCTCTGCATTTTAATTTAATTTTAAATGAAGCTTCTTAAACATTTTAAAAACCTTATTTACTTTACACACAACAATAATTTAGTTCTATATTATAGACTTCTAGAAAGAGACCTTCTATACAGGTTAACATGTGTGTCTGGCACACGAGACCTTAAATCAGAGTGAATAAATGAAGATTCGGCGCAGCACTGCTGAAAGGTTGCCGACCCCTGGACTAGACCACGCTCCTTCCCTAAGGAGATGTTCCCCCCAACTAGCAAAAGGCCATGTCTGCACTGCGGGGGTGGGGGCCCTCCATTTCAATGCCCCCAGACTGCGGTTGGGCCAGACATGTCCCCACCCTTCAGGGCCCAGCTTGGGAAAAGTCCATTAAGGTGGGGGGGGGGGACATGGGCTAAGTCCAGAGGAGCTGGCTCTCAGCCCTGAGCCACAATGGGCTGTTCCCTACCAGCCACGCAGGGTGCTCGGACCCTTTTCCCCCCAGCCTCATCACTGGCTGCCAGACCAAATGGAAGCAGCGCTGATCCCAAACCCCTGCACCACACTGCCCCACTGACAGCCCCATACCTCCTCCCCCGTCGCCCTCACCCAGCTTCCCAGGGACTGGCTTGCAAGTGGGCCACTCGCCATCTTGGCTGCTGCAGCCAGGATTGAACTGGGGCCTCCGGAGTGAAACCCGCCGCGGCTACAGCGTGAGCTAAAGAGCCAGGCCTCTGCCGTTGGCACTGTAACAGCTCGTATCCTCTGTGGGGCAGCGCAGAGGGGGACCCGCCCAGCCCGCGCTGCACCAGCTGGCTACGTGAGCAGACAGCCACACACTGTGGCAGGGTGAGACCATAGTTAAGGTTCAGTCAACCAGCGATGTTTCAAAGTGCTCTAAAATCCACAAGCATGCTCTGCTTGTCTCGGAAATTGCTGTAACTCCCCAGGGTATGGGGAGCAGTGGAGCCGTGCAAAGCCTGGATGTTTCAGTTCGCTGGCAAGTCTGGAAAACCAGCGGGGGGAGGGCGGGGGTTCGGCCCAAAAACTAAATTTTTCCAAATCTGGGGGTTAATCAAAAAGGCAAAAGAATAATTTGCTTTGGGGGGAACAGGAGCATTTTGCTCTTGAAAAATCAAAACAAAGATCAAGACAAAATGACATTTTTAGACTTTTTCATTCATCAAAAATTAGTTCTGATTGCGACCATTTCTAAGCATTTTGAAGCAGATTAAAATAAAAGTAAAAGAAACGTTCAAAGAAAAAGTCACTTTGAACGGAAAACCTGGGCCATCTCCTTTCAAACCCCTCAAAACTACATTTCCCCCTTTTAATTTATAACTTTTTCCCCCTTTTAAACCAAAACAATTTGGTGAAACTGACACAAAGTAACAAAAGGTTCCGTTGTCCACGAATGTATGTTTCTTTCCCAGAAAAAAGATTATCCGAAAGTTTTCACTCAGCTCACGTGAGTGGGACAAGTTTGGGGTCAGTTGGTCCAGCAGTTCCGGAGAGAACCAGGCAGAGAAAACATCTAGCCAGTGCCTGGTGCCTGTTCTTATCTTGTTTCGGAAGGGTGACTGGAGCTGTCCCTGCAGCACCAACCTGAGCTTACCTACATGGCCTGAACCTCGGGGACTGCCCCCACTCGGGGGTCTCAGCAGCACGGCTCTCAGAGTTACTACACTCTGGCTCGGTGCGTTGACACACACCAGGAGCGCACAGCAAAGAAAGGAGCAGGCAAGCTAAGCGCAGGGGACGGAGGATCACCCCTCGAACGTGGGGCAGACCGAACTGCGCAAGGTCTTCGTTCTGCCGGAAGGTTTAACCCCGGGAGCAGAGCTCAAAGGACTCTGCAAGCCGTTGTGGAAAATGGCTGGGGAGCGTGGGAGCAGCAGGACCACCTGGGGCACTGCACCGTCTCCCTGCCATCGCAGGCTGCCCGTCACCCCCGTCACAAAATCACCCCGCTCCAAACCAGGGAGGCCCTTTGCTCCTACAGGAGGCTGTTCCAGACCCTCCCAGCCCTGGAGCTTAAAACCATCTCCCTATTTCCAGCCTCAGTTTATCCCCATTTGTTCTTGGGCCAACATTGTCCTGGCTCTTCCCCCTCCCCCGTCTTACAGAGCACGATCAGCCCCTCTCTCAGCCCACACGTGGCCTGGCGAACCACATCAGGTTCGCCAACCCTGATTGCCCCAGCAGCCTCATCCGGACCTTGCTTATCAGGCGCAAGGGTTGGGGTGGTTTGCTCAAGGGGTTCCTTGGCCCCTTGGGCACATCGCCCTGGCTCCCACCACATCCTCCAAAAAACTAGAGAAAGTCACTGGCAAAACCCTGTTCCCAAGGAGTTGAGTTAACGGGCAGCGACTCGTAGCCTTCCCGAGCTCACCCTCTGGCCTGCTTTGTAGAGGGTTAATTACAGGGGAACTCAGCGCTCTGAGGGACTAGCCACTCAAGTTTAACTGCCTATTAGCAGCGGGTTTGGCAGCAAAATGGGAAGGTGTTTGCCACCCTGTGGAAACGAACCATGAGCTCCAAATCCACCCCTCTGTCCAGAGCACCTGATCCGAGAAATGCCTCGCTGGGCTATCCTTGTATTCTGGTAGCAGCCAGATGCTGCAGCGATGGGCAGCTTATGAATGCGGGCAGTAAGAAATAAAGCTCAACCAGCACAAAGTGCTTTCGAGACGGCAATGGCTGGAGGGTATTTTAGTCTACGGAGATAGAAGAGATATAACAAATTAACACTGAATTCAGACTGAGCGATGGCAGGAATAAGACAATTACACGCATCCTCTGACATAGATCCAGTGATTATAACATGGTAGCCCAGCCTATGCAATAGAGCCCTGGACTCAAGACCCTTGGGTTCTATCCCAACTCTGCTACTGGCCTGCTGGCTGAATGTCTGCTACTCACGTCTCTCTGTGCCTCAGTTCCCCAAGCTGTAAAACGAAGATGATGATACTGACCCCCTTTGTGAAGCAATCTGAGATCTACTGATGGAACGTGCAAGTTAAGATTTTTATAGAGAGTCTCCTGTATATAATATATTTCGACAGAAGAATATATTATACACACTCACCCAGAGAGAATTCAGACTGCAGAATATTTGCACTACGGAAGTTTATAGACCCACTCTTACATAAACGGATTGTATGTATCTATTCTGTCGTCCAGGCAGTCTCTACATTACATTGGCAGGACCTGGAATTCAGACAACGATCACTGGATATTTATCTACAGAGAGAGGGTAGAGACAGACTCATGCTCCGGTAGAAATGGTGATCTATACTGACCAGTATATTCACACTCAGGATTTCCAGTGGCCCCCACACACACACACACGCGCGCGCACGCACACAAACAAAGGGGGCTTGATTCATAACCCACTTGTACTCTAGTCCATCTAGAGTCTTAGGCTATATCCCTCCCCAGTCCCTGACTCTCACTCACTCCCCTATGCACTCGACATAACGACAAGCACTCGCCGTACATTAATTGCCTATTTCCGGATTTAAAAACAACTCGGCGCAAAGGGACAGGAATCATTCCCAAGGGCGGGGCAGCCGGCCCCACTTTTGCCACTTCTGTGCTCAAGCTCATTCGACTCTGAGCCCCGGGCACTCGTACAACGCACAGAATGAGAGTTTAAGGGCAGATCCTCCAGGCTGACCTCCTCCGGCGCACAGGCCACAGACCCACACCCAGCACCCGCACACTAAACACGACAACAGAACCTAGATCAAGGTAGTAACATCCCTCAGGAATCTAAACTACCATGTGCCACAGGCGGGGGCAGAGGTGCACCACACTGTGCCTCTGTGGCCAGCCTGCTTTCAGAGGACGCTGGCATCGTCACACGCACACGCCAGACCCAAAAACCGCAATTTGCTTTCAGGGCAGCAGAAGCAAAGTCACCCTGTGACATCGACCAACTTTACGCCAGCGGCTGCCGCAGGGGTGCAGATTATAAATTTATATTCATTTGCTGCTTCACTCTGGCAGCACTTCTTCCGTTTCACGTACTGCACAGGGAAACCACTCGCAAAACTGGGGGTGTGGTGGTGGGGGACTCTGTTAAAAGCCAGACAAAATCCCCCTCTTTTCCAGAAGGGATTGAGTTGGCATCCAGCTTTTCCAAGAAAGCTTTTTGTTTCCCATCAATTATTCAGATTCCCATTCCCCCCCACACACACACCCCCATTCTCTTTTTCTATCCCCTTTACAATTCCAGGTCTTTTCAATAATTTAATTTGCTTTAAAAACTCAACAAAACAAAAGCATCCAAAGTAAAAAGAATCAAAATATATAAATAAGGGATATTTAAACCAAAAAGCTTCTGATCCCAGATAGACACACAAACAGGCCCCAAAATAGCTAAATCATTTCTCTTTCGCACCTTCCCTTATTTGGAGGGATTCTTTCAATTTCGCAATGAATGCCCCGCTTCCATTGAACTGAGGCTGGTGAAGAACCAAAGACAGCGGTCGATATTTTGGTGGGGACATGGGACCGCAGGCCTAGGAGGGAGCGGGGGAATGCTATTCCCAGCTCGTTCTCTGTCCGAGGCAGCAAGGAAAGTTTGAGAGTTTGTTATAGAAATCATGTCCAAGTGAGATCACTTGTGGAGGAAGAAAGGAGAGGGGCAGATTTGTCAGCTCAGATGGAAAAAAGGGCTACCGGTGTCAGTTTCAGGAAAGGAGTTAATAATGGACAACAATAAAAGCAACCTAAAGAGTAATTAAGGACTTCCATTCCATTTTGCTACTCCCAAGTGGGGGGAAATCGTACAAGGGCTGCTTTGTACCTTTACACCGTGTTCATAGACTCATCCTAAATGCGTACACATGAAAGCAACAGAGTAAACAGCAACTCCCCCCCCCACCCCATACTGGGAATGTTTTCACTTGGCAAATGCCTCTCTCAAAGCAGAGGGAAGAGAGTAAAGGCAGAGACATGTTGAATCTGGGGCTGGATCCTCAGCTGGGGTCAATCAGTCTTGCTCTACCGACGACAGACACCAGCTGAGATGCCAGCCCCAGGCTTCGCTAATCTTTGTTTCATGGGGGATCTCGCTCCACTCCGAGATTTGGAAACACAGTTTGGGAAGGAAAAGGCCAATGGAGCAGCCTGAAATCCAGAAATCCTAAATGAAGACAAGCCAACCGAGAGATCAGCCTACGGACACACATCATGCCATGGTGAGACCTCGGTTCCCCGAACCACACAAGGGGCCGGGAATTTAATTTGGATAAGCAGAGGCTTGGATAAGCTGGGGACTTTCTGACGCTGTTAGCATACACGGGGGAACATGACCTCATTCTGGATAAAGGAGTTATTTGGAGAATCAAAGCTCAAATAAACAAGGTTTCAGTGTATAGATTACACACAGATGCACAAACATACACACACACACATTCTCTATATAGATTAATACCCATGGAGTGGAACACTAAATAGTCATCACACTTTGTTTGTAAATCTATATCTGAGCACACCCGGTGTGCTGCAGCATCTGTGGAAGGCAAGGCCAGAGTGAAAGTTGAAAGCACTTTCCTGTAAATATGTATTTACACACTCATACACCTTGCACACATGTAAATGGATGCATATGATGTATGTGTGCATATTTATATCTATAGCTACATATTACAGACACTACATACATGTATGTAAAAATACACACAAAAAGCAGCTATAGATATTATGCATTTGTAGAGTAATAAAATACAGAAAAACATTTGTTTGTGTGTGTATTTACTGGTCTTTTCCTTTGTATAAATGTGTTGCCGAGTGTGTGTGTTTGTGCACACACATGAACACACGCTATATGCTTATCTAACCTAAAAATGACAATCAGAAATCCATGGTAAAATACAATTTCTGTGCTTGTTGTGCACAACCCCACCCCTCAACATACTATAAATATCTGGGTTTAACTCTGAGCCACGCAAACTCTCCTTGAGTTCAGTAAGTGATGTTCCTAAGCAAAGGCTGCAAAATTTGGCCAGCAGCCGTGTTTAAAATCCTCGTCCTTAAAGCTGCAATAAAGCCATTCTTTGCATTTCACAAAAGTTCCTGGATTCGGCAGTCGGACAAAACTCATGCGAGCCAATGAACCAAGCGTACACATCATCCTAAAAACGGTACTTTCACCATCGATTCCTGTTTGGCATTTTTAGATCATATAAACTTACAGGGTCAGATCCTCAGCTGCTATAAAGGGGATACAGCGCAATTGACAGCTATGGATCTACAATATATAGAGATCATATATAAATATATATTGTATTCTTGAGAGTGAGTGTGTGTTTGTAGCGCAGATATTCATGCCTTGCCGTTTTGCCTATGAAATATGCACAGAGTAGTAATAATACACCGATATGTAGACATCTGTAATTTATAGAGGCACCCAAAAAATTACATCTGCACTGGCTAGCTAAGTTCTCATTTTATAGACCATTACTCCTTAAAAAACAAAATGTGGAGAGTATTTGCCTCCAAAGTTAGAAACAACTATATCCCAGTGCCCAGAGCACATTAAAATATAAAAATTAACAAACAAACAAAAAAAAGACTTTCCGAGGAAAGATTCCACTTAAAAAAAAAATCAGCAAAGGAGAAAAACAGTCAAACTGAACTTTAGTTTTTCCATTTTCTACTGTAAACATTTATTTTTATTTTTTTGCTCAGTAAGAAAACCGAGAAACTGCCCATTTCGGAAGCCAGGGATTGTCATTCCAATGAGAATGGAAAGTTGTTTACAGTTTGTAATTAAGTTTCTATTGATAGCCCCAAACTGTGAAAGTTTATAAATATCTTAATGAATTGTTTGTAAACTCACCTGAATACTGTCTCAACACTGCATAAATGTTTATTTATAGGCTTCGCTAATTTCACTCTCCCTGTTCAGCTCATTGTTTCAGTCTTTGTGTGTGTGGTTATATAATATTTTTATGCCTTCATTTTCCTTGCACGTACCTTAACTTCCTCAACAGTCAGACTCTTTTCCCAAAGTCTGAAAAATCCACTCTTTGCTGCAATCTTTCCAATGCCCTTTTTTTTTTTAAAGAAAAAGACCACTGGCAAAACTGCCATGGCTTTCCGCTAGAGCCCGAACCAACTGAAATAAGCTATCATCTTGAACTCCCTTTCCCCCCGCAAAAGCTCCTTGTGTAACAAATTCTGCTCTGAAGATCAGGAGGGAAGAGTCAAACCCGTGGAGCAAAATGTCTAACAATAGCGGATTGGATGGGGCTGCTTTCAAACGACCTGTAGGGTTTTGTTAGTCGGTTTGCTTGGTTGGTTGGGTTACCCGCTACCCCAAAGCAGGCCACAGCTTTCTATGATTTTCTAAATAAATAAGGCCCAACGCTGCCTGTGCTCTAGTGGTAACACCAGTCAGGTCAACAACTAACTGCATCCAGTAGTGAGGATTTACAGAATCAACCTGGGGTGTAGTCAAGGAAAACCGAGCAAGGAAAAGGTGAGCAAGGATTTGCTACATAAAACCCATTTGTGTTCAGGAGGCTCCTCCAAAGCAGGCCAAGACAAGGAGCAAACGAGCTGGATTTTCCATCTGCACAGCTACATGTGTGTGCACGCAAATATCTTTCAAAACACAACCAGATGGAGGAATAGGGACTGATAGCCCAGCTAACCACCCCAACCGTCCAACTCTCTGGTCAGTGAAAAATGCACTTCCCCAAAGATTTGCCTGTCAATTTTAGGTGGGTCAGAAAGGCCCGAACTCTGTCCCCTTCTTAGGCCACCAAGTCACGACAGTAGAAAAATCCACCCTTCATTCCCAGCATTAGAAGACAGAGGGCTCAAAATGCATTTGAAAGGGGGGTGAAAAGAATGCAGACTTATTAAGGAAATTGGATTTGGAATGTGTAACTAAGAATTGCTTTAATGAATTCCATGTATATCTAGGCTATGTTATATATACACACATATTAGACACTTACCCAGATACTAGATTCATTTTACACAGTAAGTTGTTTGTTTGTGTGTGTGATTGGATATATTAGTATAATAGCTACACACTGATAGAGAACATATATCATATCTGGAGGCACAGCTACAGGGGTGTGGGACTGCACACCGCAGGCCTAAATTGGAGTGATTTCAGGTGTCCAACACAAGGCTCCATACAGGGCCTGATTTGAAAGTGTGAAATGCCGCAGATCACTGGTCACTTTTACAAATATCAGCTGATGGTTCTATGTATGACATCTACATACGTACACACATTATGATGTATGTGTAATCTGTGTGTGTTATACAGAATGAGTATAGTGTGTATATTCAACATTTACATATATATAAACACACACACCATACAATCTACAAATCTATATTATATATACATGAATAGTGGGTCTATATGAAATACACATATGATATATAAACACACCCATCTGGTATTATATATGTGTATGGCATGTATATATTTGTGATATACATGCACTATATATAAGTGTAAACTGTGTATATGTGATATTATATACACACACTGCATATATCGCATAAAATATGTATATTGCATATGAATTATTATACGCACATCCATAGTATACAGTAGAACCTCAGAGTTACGAACACCTTGGGAATAGAGGGCATTTGTAACTCAAATGTTTGTAACTGAACAAAACATTAGGGCTGTTCTTTCAAAAATGTACAGCTGAACGTTGACTTCATACAGCTTTAAACTTCTGTGATTATTGAAATGAAATAAGCACAGAAATAGTTTCCTCATCTTGTCAAATCTTTTTTATTAAACTTTCCTTTTTTTATTTAAGGAATTTACATTTAACACCATATGTCCTGTATTTGCCTTTTTTTTTTTTTTTGGTCTCCAAATATGGTGTGTGATTAACTGGTCAGTTCATAACTCTGGTGTTCATAATTCAGAGGTTCTACTGTATACGTGGTTAGGATGTATATATCGTATAATCACATAAACACACTATACGTACTACATACAGGGCCACATATTATCCACAAGGTCTACAGCGTACACACTAATATTTAATAGATGGTTCTATATAGGCTGACCTGATGTCCCGTTTTTAAAGGGACAGTCGGGACTTTTTCTTATATAGACGTTTATTACTCCCCACCCCCATCCCATTTTTTCCACAGTTGTTATCTGGTAACCCTAGTTCCAAATAATATAGGTGTGCATGGATGTATACTGAATATATTTGTACATTACACACACAGCATAACACATATACACACACTAACCACATACAAAAAACAATAGATTACACATTCCAAATCAAATTCTGTGTATGTATATATATATATATATATATAAAATACATATGTGATATAGATATATAAAAAACGATCTGTATAATACACATATGTGTGTGCGTGTGTGTATAAAAAGTGCTTCGAGACCTACGGATGATAAGCCCTATATAAGAGTTAAGTATTATTATTATTATATAAAAACATGCATACCCACTTATATACAATACACACCTCCCCTATATCAAACATACACAAGAGTGCATATCAGCACATAAAGGCCAAAAATAAATACAAATAACCTGCCTGATTTAAATCAATTATCAGAATTACAAATAGTCAAAAAACAAAAATTTTTTGCAATGACTCGAAAGTCCCCACCAAAATAGTGTTGGCTTAAAAAGCAAAAAACTCAACACCTTGGCTCTCTTTCTTGGTCTTCTTTCTCCATATTTCAAACATGCTCCTCCAACCCCTCCTAGCTAGCAGACGTGTATTTTATTTTATATGTGCAAAGTCATGGAGATCGGGGGGGGGGGGGAAATCTTTGCAAAAAATAAAACCCAGAGCTGGTTGTTAGCAAAACAAAAGAAAAGAATACCAACACTTGGGAGTGATGGAACTGGGCCAGGTGAACTGCAGAACTGTTAATACAACAGAGGTAGTAAGCAGACGAGAGTTCTCCTTCATCCAACAATAAAATAAACTCTTACAGAGCAGATGCCACTTAAAAAGCAAGTGGCACCAAAGACAAGCGACACGGAAGGTAGTTTGATCATTTTTTCGCCTCCACCATGATAACCCTGCGTCCCTCCTGAAAAGCTCTTCTGTGGATTCTGCCCCTCTCAAGTCTCTCCCACCAACTTCAGCCAGGCCAGAACTAGCACATTATTTCAAACTCCGGGCCCTGGACTGCTTCCATCGCAGGCAGAGGGAGACCAAGCTTTTGGGGCCAGATTCATCATTGGTGTAAGCTATTATCATGCAACAATTTACACCAATAGAGGATCCAGCCCTCTATGGATCGGGACAGCAGGATCAGGCTTGCCAAGTGCTTAGATCAGGAAATCCAGTTCCAGAGGCTGACATGGGAGCGCCCAGAATTGGGCCCTACAACAATAACCTAGTTCAGAACTTCTCTTCAGCAAGGCCCGCAGGTCCAATATTTGGGGCTCTTCTTTAGGAAAGGGAGCGGGAGGGACAGTACTAGTTGAACTGGGACGGGGGTGATTTTAGATTGCTAATAACAGGAAAGGGAGAAAGGAAAAAAACTACTCTGCTCCAGGAACTGAAACCAGGGAAATCAGTTCAGAAGTAAACCAGGCAGAGGCAGAAGGGCAGCGGGGAATCTGCCAGGCTGGATTTAATTCACTGGGCACAAACAAGGGGTGACTCCAAAAAAGAAAGCTGGGTTTTCCCTCCCTGAGGCAGAAACGAAACTGGTCTCTGCAAGCTGGCAGGGTCCCAAGGACGGGGCGAACAGAGAGGAACTAAAAAACAAACAGATGCAAGAAAATAACCCTCCAAAAGTATTCCAAAACTCATCCCAGAAATGGCAGGCCTGGCTAGAAAAGTTTGTAAAAAATACAGACAGATACTGTGGAGGGGATAGAGAGACAAAGAGATTCTCCTGTTGTTTCTCTAGTTATTAAGATACATATAAGTATTAATAATTATAGGCTCCACTGCTAGATAGATATGGACCTAATGCTAAAATATCGAGCCAAGTTTGTAATGTTACGTATGTAGAAAGACAAGACCAAATGTGATGTAGCTATATAGCCATTAAAATATAGGCTCTAATGCTATATATATATATATATAAAAATACAGGACTAATGCTAAAAATATTCTTTCCAAGCCTGTGACATTACAAAAAATGCACATTTTGGCCTGGAGGATGGGGGAGGAATTATGACACAACATTACATCTTTACGCTCCCACCTTACCCCCCAAAATGGATTCCCGCCCAACTAACAAAACATTGTGAAATTATAACGAAGTTGGTTGTTGTCTCTTCACTTTTTTTTTTTTTAAGTGACCCCACTTAGTTTGGCTTTGGATTTTTAAAGCCTCTTTGCTTTGATTTTTTTTGTTAGGGTTGTTTTTTAAGGTTTTAATCCATGGAATGATGTTGCAATTATTGTTTTATTGGTAACAACTGTCTTTTAATTGTTCACATGGCACCCCAGAGCATCGTGGGGAGCGGCGGAGTGAGAAGAGAGATGCCTTGATAAATAAACTCATCATTATCAACAATGCTGTTTGTGCAAAATACATTTCTCTCTACGCATACCAGGTACTATAAGATATCCACTATTAGTTACAGTATGTAATACAATATATCATTATGTTGCAAAAATATGCATGCCACCGACAGACATGTATGATATTTTATGTATTATACACAGATGCGCACGATTCACCTACACATCAATCCATATGTATCACCTATATATTACATGCACACATATTGCCAGGTACTAGGCTAGTATCACAGAAATGACTGCATGTATATACAATACACACACACATATATACCCATCCATGTTGTATCTTAAGTACAGTAGTTATATTTCATATTTAATATCTGTAAATCATTAAATATAGGGTATTTAAGTACAGTGTATGTGTATACACAATTTATATCATATTACATAAATTCTTAAATAGAAGTTATTTTGAGTACAGTATCCATGTGTTCACACACACGGTATGTTACATAAATATTACTAAATAAAATATTAGGTTCAGTATCTATGTATGTATTTGTATTACACACACACACGATACCTAAGAAAAATATATTTCTAGCTCTATCACACACAGACGTACGTGTGTATATATCATTATAGAGATGTACGTACTATGCCCGATACCTTAGATTTATAGAGAAGTTTTCATCCATAAACATTGGGCGCTAGTTGCTTATTTTCATACCTAAAACTGCCAGTCACTGATTAGGTACTGCTACTGAAGTGTACAGGACCTAATGGAGCCCATCCACAGCCGCCACCCCTTTTTAACAAACAAACAAAAATATCCTGGGACCACATTGTTCAACCAGGAACTCTCCAGAGTAACTTGCAGGAGTTAAAAAACACTCTCCTCTAATTCCAGCTGCTCTTTCAAAGTCAAATGCTCATTGTCATTGTAATAATTCTCCTGATCTCTTATCAAATCCAAAATGAAAGAAGGTAGAACTGAAGTGAATGCACGATATTCTTCCATAACCAATAATAATAATAATGGTCCGCTCCATTTATTACTTACTGTTGATTAAGGAAAGGAACAGATATTCCCAGCCACTGAAAAAACTATATTCCCCCCCCCCCCCCAGCATTGTTCCCACCAAATGAGCAAACAGATCTGCAAAGTTTCTACACTGCACTCTCCAAAAGTGCCCCAAACCACAGAAATTACAGCCAATTAGAAAGATCTATCCATGGCAAACCTCAAAAATGTGATTCACATTATTTGCAGCCAGCATGGCAAAAAGGAAAGGAAGAAAACAGAGCAGACAGAAATGCCTTGCTATTTCTGTGCATCGGTGCTGCGCACAAGCCCACCTATTTACTTGGCTCCCTGCTTCAGCAAAAGTCATTGAAAACAATAAAAATGCAATGTTATTTCAGGGGGGGTTTTAAATAAAGCCCTGGATTTCCTCAGGGCTGAGCTGCTTTAGATTAAAAACAAAACAAAACATGCCACTGTCTAACTGACAAGGATTTTTTAAATCCTTAAGGACACTAAACTACACAAACTGTCCTTTTTAAAAAGAAAAGAAGTCAGATATTGAAGGGCAACAATCACACCCTTCTTACAACAAAATGTGAAATATTTCAACGTAAGATGATTTGTAAAAGAGCGTCAAATAATGGGGAAATGCTCTTCAGAGAGGCATGGAGCAGGGGCCGGTAGTTCCGAGCTGAGCGGGAGCTCGGCTCCCTACCCCACTCTTGCTGCAGGGCTGTGCAGGAGTTACCTGACCTGGGGACGCCGGACAAGGAGGGCTGGAGACTAGCTAGGGCACCGTCCTCTTTGAAAGATGGGCTGGGAGCTGGCCCGGAGCCGCTGCTTTCCCCCACCTGGTCGGCGAGGAGCGCCTGGGAAAACGCTGCACAGCTACGGGACAGGCTGCGGAGCGGGGAAGTTGAAACAGACAAAAGCCAAAGTATCTTCGCTACATGAAACTGCCTTCTGGTGGCATTAAAAATATACTTCGTTCCCGCTTTCCCCCTTCGTGGATCCGAACCCCCCTCGCCAAAGAAGTTACATGATCAGTTCCAAAGACCTGTTTTAAATCGGCTTCGCCCCCCTGCCCAGCTGAGCTGAATTTCTCCATCACTCAGTTGCCAAGTGTTGGGGTTGGGGGTGCTGGTTTTTGTTTTTATTTTAATTATTTGAGTGGAAATATTCAAAAGCTTTTGGGCGGTTACAGAATCAATTCTTAGCTGCATTTCAGGACAGTGCCCCCCCCCCTCCAAACTCAGAAATGTCTCCATAACTTCAGCTCATCCAGCAAAGCTCATGAGATAAAGGGCCTTTTCAGCGAACTCTGAGCTGAAGAGTTAAAATAATCCTCCCCCCGCCAAAAAAAATCCACCGTTTTCATTAACAGCAAAACCCAACATTTCTTTGCCCCACAGATTATACACGGGGGGGGGGGTCAAATCCATCCCCAGAAGAGCATAAATCCAACACATCCAGAACAGACAGAGATCTAATGCAAACGGTGCAGCCCCTGATTTTTTTTTTGCATGGTTAGAAATGTTGCATTGATTAACCCTCCCCCCCCATTTGCAGCTTGTAAATTTCAACGCCTTCCCCCAGCTCAGCGACCATGGAGAAAGCTCCCAACTCTCCTCTGCTCCAAACGCCCCCTTCTCCGCCGCCCCACTTTGCAGCGTCCACACGCTCGCTTCCCTTCTCTCTCGAGAAATTGCAACCCCCGCCCCAGGTTCGCTGCTTTTCCCCCGGGAAATAAAGCCAGGCTTTGTGCCGAACTTCTCCAGCAAGGGAAGAAAGGGGAAACTCCCCTACCTGACCCCGAGCAGGGAGCGCGGTGCAAATGCAACAGGAGAGGAAAACAGACAATCCAGGAGCAATTCTTCCCCGGGCATTTAGGAACTGCCTGGATTTCGCTCCCGCTCGGAAGGGGGGGGGGGGTTTACTTCAAACCAAAAAGACAAATTGGGCTTTGGGGTGGCCGGGTTGTTTTTAACAACTGAAGATCTCAGCCCCCCACAGCCCCGAACACAGAAAGGCAAAATCCACTGCAAGCGCGAGCAACTTCTAGCATTAGGAACCGACCCTTCGCAATAACCCCCCGCGCGGTGCAGATCATAACAGAAAAGACAAACATTAAAATCATTCTACATTGGTACAGTTCCCCCCCCAGCTCCCTCTCCAACCCCCCCAGCATAGCTGCATACATTAATCCAGCAACCCCCTCTGCCCCTTTTCCCCTCCCTGCCTCCCTCCCTCCCTCCCTCTCTCTCTCTGGTTTTTAATTCTTGAAATAAATTGGGGAGACGCGCCATTTTCTGAACTAAACCCATGTGCAGTGAATATAACAAAGAACTTGGAAACATGCCATCAAACCCTCTTTCTCTGCAGAAAGAGAGAGAGAGAGACAGGGGAAGAATTTTTGTTTCAAACAAAAACACAGCCCAGACAGACAGCAATAATCTCCCCCCAGCCACACCGCCACAGCCTGGTGCGTGGCTCACACCCACATGAAATCAGGAGCAAACCCAACGGCAAAGTTTCAAAAAAAAACTAAAAAGAAATAAATAAAAGCAATGAAAGAAACAAACAGAACTTGCTTCTCTCTCTCTCTCTCTCTGTTTGCTTTTTGTTGTTGGTTTGTTGGTTGGTTTGTTACCTGGGTCAGGCAGTATGGGGAATACATGGTTATTTTTGGAAAAACACTGGTGCAGAACTGTTTTTCATATGGAGAACAGCTGGCTAGGTGGCTGCATGGCTAACGCTGCGGCAGTTCGCTCTCTAGTCCATGCCGCCGAGTGGTAACCCCGCCTTGGAGCTCTGAAAGTGAAAGTTTAGACAAAGTTTGGAACCGAGAACACTTTTGCCTTGAGAAAGCTTTCAGCTCCCTCCCCCTCTCCCCCCGCCCCGCTCCGCTCCCTCCCTCCCCTCCCCCCCATACACACTTCGCATTCGGAGCTCTTCCCTCCCCTTCGCACTGCAGCCCGTCGGGGGAGCGAGTGACTCCCTCCGATTCGGGTTTGCGGCGTGTGTGCACGGGCTGGGCTGGGAGCAGCCTGGCCAGGGAGCTGGGGCTGTTCAGCCTTGGAAGGGTCTAGCCCCCCAGGCGTGTTTCCACTGCAAACCCCCTGCTGCTGAGCCAGGCCCGGGCACCGTAAGGAAGCAAATCCGAATTCTAGAGGCGTCCCATAGGCAGGGCAACTCGCTCCAGTGGGGACCAGCGAGATTTGATTTGAAGCCGGAGAGGGGTTAAAATCGCCGGCTTGTCCTGCTCTGCCATCATCTCACACATGCTCTGGGGCTCCCCCCTCCACCCCGCAGAAGCAGAGGCGACCCCTTGGACCCTGCTTTGGCCAGGCCCGTCACTTTCTCACACTGCGAAGCTCCTGGCCAGGATCGGGGGGGGGGAGTGTTGGGGTTATGCCCCCCGCAATGGGATGTGCACAGCGCTGTACAGATCTTTGCCCCTAGCAAACCAGAGCTCGACTGGAGCCCAGCCTGAGAACACAGAACAGGGGCAGGGGCAGCACTCTGTCTGCCATGGGACACAAGGGAAACCAGGGGGGAGGTCTTTGTAGGAACTGACCTGGAGAAAATGTACACGCTGGCAACGCGGGGGTTAAGGTTTTTCCCTTGGACTCAATCCTGTTCCTCATAAACTCGTTTTTTAAATGTCCTTGAGTTAATTTATTTTATTGCTAAAGAGGTTGGCTTTATTTTAACAATCCGCCCTAGTGTGGTGCAAAGGGGAAAGTGTGCTCCAGCATGTGATAGATGAGTGGCTCTGGAGATCAGATAGATACATAGATAGATGGGGGGGGGGTATGGAACTAGGTAGACTGACAGGTTGTGTAGATAGATAGATAGATAGATAGATAGATAGAGGGGGTGGATGGGGATAGATAGATAGATAGATAGATAGATAGATAGATAGATAGATAGATAGATAGATAGATAGATAGATAGATAGATAGATAGATAGATAGATAGATAGATAGATAGATAGATAGATAGATAGATAGATGGGGTGGATGGGGATAGATAGATAGATAGATAGATAGATAGATGGGGTGGATGGGGATAGATAGATAGATAGACAGACAGACAGATAGAGGGGGGTATGGGGATAGATGGGTATGGAGACGGATGGGTATATATGGCGATTGGATGGACAGATGGGTATGGAGATGGGTATGGAAACAGATGGGTGCATATGGAGATAGATGGGGATGGAGATGGGTATGGAGACGGATGGGTGTGTATGGAGATAGATGGGGATGGAGATGGATGGATGGGTATGGAGATGGGTATGGAGACGGATGGGAATGGTGATGGAGATAGATGGGGATGGAGATGGATGGGTGTGTATGGAGATAGATAGATGGGCATGGAGAGAGATGGATGGGTATGGAGACAGATGGGTGTGTATGGAGATTGGATGGGGATGGAGATGGGTATGGAGACGGATGGATGGGGATGGGGATGGATAGATGGGTATGGAGATAGATGGGTATGGAGACGGATGGATGGGTATGGAGATGGATGCTTGTGTATGGAGATTGGATGGATGGGGATGGAGATGGGTATGGAGACGTATGGATGGGGATGATGACGGATGGTTGGTTATGGAGACGGACGGTGTGTATGGAGATAGATGGGGATGGAGATGGGGATGGAGATGGATGGGTGTGTATGGAGATGGGGATGAAGACGGATGGATGGGTATGGACACAGATAGATGGCTATGGAGATGGATGGATAGGTATGGTGACGAATGGATGGGTATGGAGACAGATGGGGATGGAGATAAATGGGGATGGAGACAAATGGATGGGTATGGAGATGGATGGGTGTGTATGGATATGGAGATGGTTGGGTGTCTAGGGAGACTGGATGGATGGAGATGGAGATGGATGGATGGGGATGGTGACGGACGGTTGGATATGGAGATGGATAGATGGGTCTGGAGACAGATGGGTGTGTATGGAGATTGGATGGGTGGATATGGAGATGGATGGATGGGGATGGTGACGGACGGTTGGGTACGGAGATAGATGGGGATGGAGACGGATGGGTGTGTATGGAGATAGATGGGGATGGAGACGGATGGTTGTGTATGGAGATAGATGGGGATGGAGACGGATGGATGGGTATGGAGATGGGTGGGTGTGTATGGAGATAGATGGGGATGGAGATGGATGGATGGGTATGGGTACGGCGATGGATGGACGGGGATAGTGATGGATGGTTGGGTATGGAGATGGATGGATGGGGATGGTGACGGATGGTTGGGTAGGGAGACGGATGGATGGGTATGGAGACGGATGGGTATGTATGGAGATAGATGGAGATGGAGACGGATGGATGGGTATGGAGATGGATGGGTGTGTATGGAGATGGATGGATGAGTATGGAGATGGATGGGTGTGTATGGAGATGGATGGATGGGTATGGGTACGGAGATGGATGGACGGGGATGGTGACGGACAGTTGGGTATGGAGACGGATGGATGGATATGGAGACGGATGGATGGGGATGGTGACGGACGGTTGGGTATGGAGATGGATAGATGGGTATGGAAATTAGGTATCTGGAGAAGGGCAGGCAGGTGATGGGAATAGCATCAGTTTCCCATTCTAGTCACCGGATCTCCAGTGGGGTGCCAGGGATTGCCCAGCCAAGCCCTGCCTTCCCCTCTTGCTGGATTTCCCTATGATACTGTTTTGCCAGCCCGGGGGGGAGGGGTCTTTTCTGCTCTTCTGCACCTGCTGCTGACCAGCCCCTTGGCCAGCCCCTGGTCACACTGGGTGCCCCGCTGGCGAGCCCCATGGGAATCCAGTGCAGGAAGCCGGCAGACCCCATTCCCCTCAGCCGGAGTGTGGAGCAGAGAGCAGTCGGGGCAGGGCTGAAGGCAAGTTTGTTAATTTCACCCTGGGCTGAACCAGGTGTCTTTGCAAGGGGCACCTGGCTGCTCTCAGGGATTAGCCTGGAAGGCTGGCTTGGGGCTCAGGGGGGTCAGCGGACTTGTGAGGCATCAGCCTCCTTAATGCCCATCCCCTTCCACAGTGGCTTCTCCTGGCATCATGCTTGTGCCCTCTCTTTCCAACAGTGCCCCACTGCTGAGACACTGGCTAACCCCCACCCCCACCCCACCCCGTTTGCTCCAGGAGACAACAGTGTGCTTGCAACTCAAAGCAGGGAGTTTAGAATTACCAGGAGGGAAGAGGGCTAAAGTTTCATCTTAATATCCCCAATTGAAAGCTCTGCTTTGTTTCTGAGTTGCTGGGGCAGAAACTGGAGGGGAGGGGGGGCTCTGATGTGGA
Source organism: Gopherus evgoodei (assembly GCF_007399415.2). Classification (NCBI taxonomy): domain Eukaryota; kingdom Metazoa; phylum Chordata; order Testudines; family Testudinidae; genus Gopherus; species Gopherus evgoodei. The sequence continues at coordinate 2,874,742 of NW_022060061.1, read as the reverse complement.
GAGAGGGTTTCAAGCATGGATTCAAGAGCTGCTAAGGTGAGAGGGTGGGGGAGGGATAGGAAGGCAGAAAGGGGAAAAGGCTACCCCACTCAGCAGGTTGGGTGTGAGCGCCGGGGGAGTGGACAGGTCGGGGGGGGGTGAGGGGGTGTATGTTTCTCTGTATGTAAAATCCTCACTTTTACTCTCTTGAAAATGGTATATACACACACAAGATAAACAGAGGGGATTCACACACAGACCGGACACACTCTAGCTGTGCAGGCGCACACAAACACACACAGACACAGATGACACCACACATACACAGTATACACCCAAAGATGGGATACACACAAGATACACACACACAAACATGAACAGGATACACACTAGATACACATCCACACAACACATGCAGAGTACACACAGAAGATATACCCACAATACACAACACACACATGCACAGGAGGTGTCCTAGAGACACACATAGGTGTAGAACAGGTTAGGAATTTTCCAATACATTTATTTTTTGTTGAAAAAAGTTGATTTGTCAGTAGCAAAACATTTCCCAGGAATAGGTTGCTCTGGACAAATTCCCCATTCTGGTTTTTGGAGGGGTTAAAGGCACGACGTTGTCAAAATGCAACGGTTCAGTTTTAAATTCAAAAACCATTTTGCATTTTGAAATAGTAGTTAGTTCACTGTTCAAAAAATGTAAAGCTGTTTTTTTAAAAAGGCCCGTGTGGGAAGGAACCGGTTTGAGCTTCTACCCAAAGAACTCCTTTCACTTGGCCCAATCGCCGTCATTTTTTTCAGATTTTCGGTTCACGGAAATTTGCAATTTTGACTTTTTGTCATGGGAACACCTCCCGAAATCTGGCAAATTCCTACCTTATGGGTAAGCCCATCTCCCTCCCAGCCCCCAGGGTGTGTCTACACTGCAGGTGGGAGTGACCCCAGGGAGACAGACGCGCACGAGCGAGGGGCAAACTGGTGTGTGACAAACAGCACTGTGGATGTTGCGGTTCGGGCAGCAGCTTGGGCCCACCTGACCTCCAGGCAGCTTCCGTGAGTCTGGCTACCCCAGCCTGGAGGCTCACTGACAGCTCCAGTGTAGACACCCCCAGAGAGGCCACATGAGGTGCCTTTCATTTGGCACAAGACCAAGGACCTGAGTGCTGCTGCCTCCATGTCTTGGGAAATGTCCACCCAGACCTGGCTTGGCCTTTTGGTCTTTCAGGCTGGGTTGTGTGCTGGAGCTGAAGGCACTACAGTGCTTGGACCTGCTTGGACCTGGGTCCATTAGCCACTCTCCCAACTCCCAGCCTGGGTCTCAGTGTCACATAGGAGGAATCTGTCCTGTCAAAGGCCTGGGACCACGCACAGAGAAAGGGCAATTCCCAGATCACTGTCTAGCTATTCATCTGCCCTGAGCACTTCAGCACCGACCCCCATGCACATGCTCACAAAGTCGGGAAAAATCAGTCTCCTTTCACAGATGGAGAAACTGAGGCACAGAGCAATGAAGGGATCACAGTGAGTTACGGGGCAGAGCTGGGAAGAGAACTAAAAAACCTTGACTGTCAGCATCTCCCCTCCCCCAGTTCTAACCCACCAGCCTCCACTCCCCCAGAGCTGAGGATAGAACCCAGGAGTCCTGACTCCCAGCCCCAGCTCCAGACCACCCCCTTCCTACTCTTTGCAATAGAACCCAGGCGTCCTGCCTGCCTGTCCCTTGCCATAACCACTTCTTGTTCCTTTGTGCAGCTAACGATCAGCCCTGGGATTCCCCTTCCTGTGCCAGGCGGGGGAAGGGGGGCAGCAGAGGAAGGAGAAGCCCATATGCTATCGTGCCCCACTCCCATGCCATCTCCCCGGGGAGTCATTCCTGAGGGGCTGCTTGGCTCCATGACCAACGGGGAAGTGGACAGGAGTCAATGCCAGGTCAACTGGCCTGTGTCCTCCCCATCTGCCTCTTGGTCAGCGAGCTACAGTGGGGAAGGACACACGTTAGATGGGAACGTGTCAATCGGGCCGGAGTCTAGGGGAACAGGTTGGGAAGCAAGGAATGAGACATGGGGCCTTTCCCCTCTCGGGGGCGCTGGCTCCAATCTGGCCCAACAGCAAGGGGACTGGATGGCTCAGGGAGCTGGGGAACAGGACATGGGTAGGGCTGCCACCTGTGAGGTACAAAACCCCATTTCATCCAGGACAGCTATGTCCAAAAATGGACAATCCTGGGAAATGCTGGGCAGGTGGCTTACACATGGGGCTTTTCCCCTCTAGGGGGTGCTGCCCCCAATCTAGCCTGGCCAGCAGTGACCCAGCAGGCAGTCTGGCATCCTCCAGGAGAGGAATTTGCTGGCATCATGCTGCCTCCACTGCTGAGCTGAGCTCCCCATGCCCACCAGCCCCCCCTGCTGACATGGGGGGCTGAGGCGGGGGAGGTCTCAGATACAAGCCCCCATTGAGTCAGCTCCTTCCCCTGGCACCCAGGCACCACCCTCTCCATTAACTCTGCTGCAAGGCCCAGGCACTGAGGCTGCCCCCACCTCCTGGCGGCCCAATTTTCCAACTGCGAGCCCAGCTGTTTGCCACAGCACCAGGCAGTGCCAGGGCCAAGCAATGCGCCCCCTCTGGGGAGGGGCTGGGACACGGCTCTTTGAGCCTCCCTTGTTTTATTTAGCTCCTTGCTGTGGCACCAAGCCTGCTGGGGAGTGGGGCTCAGCTTTAATTCAGGCACCCGGCCCAGTGAGCCAGGGCAGAGTTGGAGGAGCCGCTTTTCCTGCCATCTGTCACCACTCGGTGCTGAAGAAGACGCGCCATACAGGGGCTGGCGCATGAAGACAGCAGTGTCCTGATTCAGCCCAGCCAACAGGAGTGGGTAAGCCTTTCCTCGCTGGGGCCCCCGTGCCCACGGTCTGTAGGGCCAGGCTCGGCACATTTGGCAGTGCTGCCATAATGCTTGCATAAAAGACAGAGGGCTCTGTGCCACATGGCGGCAGTAGGGGCGCAGAGCTCCCAGGCAGCACTGCCCAGGGATTAGGAAAGTCCCATGTACAGTTCGGGGAGGGCGGGGAAGGCCAATGAGGTGCCACAGAAGGACCCACACAGCAGGGAAAGATGAACAAGGTACCACAAAAGGTCCCACACAGTGGAGGGAGATGAATGAGGTGCCACGGAAGGACTCACGCAGCAGGGGGAGATGAATGAGGTGCCACCGAAGGTTCCACGCAGTGGGAGGAGATGAATTAGATGCCAGGAAAGGTCCCATGAAGCAGGGGGAGATGAATGAGGTGCCACGGAAGGTCCTACAAAGCAGGGGGAGATGAATGAGGTGCCACAGAAGGTTCCACGCAGTGGGAGGAGATGAATTAGATGCCAGGGAAGATCCCATGAAGCAGGGGGAGATGAATGAAGTGCCACGGAAGGTTCGACACAGTGGGGGGAGATGAACAAGGTGCCACGGAAGGTCCCACACAGTGGAAGGAATCAGGAATTTCCCCAATCTTGATGCGATACCAGGGCAGCCCCTTTCCTCAGGTGGCTGTTGGGACACGAATGGCTCTTGAATCAACTTAGTTGCAATTACCCAGCCATTGGGAGGAACCTGTGATTACCGGCAAGTCCCACCACAAGAGGGGCACTGTGCCAGGTACCTCCAGCATAGTGAGTGATGGAAAGAGCCCTGAGCCAGAGCCATCCTGGATCCACACCACCGGCCATCCCAATCCCACCCAGGGAGCTGCAGGGCTGCTCCCTACCCCCACCCCATGTGGACCTGAGCCTGCTGGAGGGAGGGGGCGCTCATCTCATGCTTAAGGCAAAGTGGCATGGAATTAGTCAACTCCCCCGGCACCTCCAGGCCCCCGGGGAACCCAACCAGTAGAGCAAAGCAGGGTACAGGGCTTATGAGAGTCCCTCTGGGGCAGGCTCCAGGGGGTACACTTCCCCGGCAGCCCCCCTCACGCATCTCAGCCCCAACTCAGCCACCAACCTGGCTGCAGACCCCAAGTGCTGGTGCTCTGAGTTTAAGGGGTCTCAGACTTACCACTCAAAGCCCTCCACTTCCACGTTGGTGGGGAGGCCAAGGAAAGAACGAACCCTAGACAGTGACCCCTATGCACCCCTGTGGAGTGGTTGTGGGTGCCCCGCACCATGCTAAGCTGGTATCCTAGCTCTGCCACTGCATTAACACTGGGCATAAATCAAACCCAAAGTGACAGTGGTTCCAGGCCAGGGCTCGGCCCCAAGTCAGGACTCCTGGCCTTGGAAGGAAGTGGGGCCTAGCGGTTACAGGTTCTGGTCCCAGCTCTGGAAGGGGAATGAGGTCTATGAAACACATCATCTCCTAGTCCAGCCCTTGCCACCATCTGTCCCCACCCCCAACTGCCAACCAAGGGGCCAGGAACAACCCTTCCCTCCCCCACCCCCGAGGCTGGAATGAGCTGGGGAGTAATCATCATCCCTTTGCACCAGTCAATCTCAAAGCACTTTACAAAGGAGTTTAGGAGCATAATCCCCATTGTACAAACAGGGAAACTGAGGCACAGAGAGATGAAACAACTAGCCCAAGGTCGCCGAGCAGGCCAGTGGCAGAGCCAGGAAGAGAACCCAGGTGTCCTGAGTCCCAGTCCAGCATTCTAGCCCCAGGGAAGCGGGGAGCTCAGGGCTCAGATAACAGTGGCACTGCAGGTCAGGGTCGAGGGGCACCAGCAGACCATTGTCAGAAGCTTTCCTGATGCCCGTCTACACTAGCCAAGCCCGTCTCTGCCCCCAGCTGAGTCTGGTTTCAGCTGAGGATGCACACACACACACACTCAAAACGGCTTCAACTTTCCACAGGCTGCTCCCTCTGTGTGCGGGGGGGGGGGCATCCTCGGCTCTCACAGCTGCTCCCCTGCCCAGCTCCTCCTAACTGGGCCGGTGCCCAAAGAATGCCCAGCCATGCCAGGAGCCGCCTGCGGCTGGGGGATGGGGGGCAGCTGGAGGCCCAGGAAGGAGCGGGTTTTACAACACGCCAAGGAAGGAGCCAGGGTCTCTCCCACCCACCCCCAGTCCCCAAGTGGCACAACTGCCAAAGAGGGAGGTCACTGGGTAACCTTCTCCCCTGCCGGGCTCGTGTGTGCCTAGAGCACCCCCATTCCCAGGCCTCTCCCACCCATCTCCTCACCTTTCGGGGTAAAAGAGAGACCATCTGTGCCCCTCCCCCCGATCCCTCTTCACTGCCAAACCTCTGATGCCAGTGTCTGTCTCATTGTGCCTGGACCTGCCAGCTCTGTGCCATGCTCCTGGCGCCTCCCATCTCCGCCCCCCCCCCCCCGCGCCTTGTGCAGCGGGGGAGGCAGCTCTTTATTTGAAAGCTCTTCATATGGGGGGTGAACTGGAGATTCCCAATACAGCAGCAAATCACCCACGCATAGCTCAGCCGGTGCCCCTTAATCCTGACCCGCAGCCCTCCCCACTATCCCAGCCCTAGGCCCCCCCAACAGAGTTCAGCCGGTGCCCTTCAATCCCGACCCGCAGCCCCCCAGCTATCCCACTATCCCAGCACTAGGCCCCCCCAACAGAGCTCAGACGGTGCCCTTCAATCCCGACCCACAGGCCCCCAGCCGCCCCATTATCCCAGCCCTAGGCCCCCCCAACAGAGCTCAGACGGTGCCCTTCAATCCCGACCCGCAGCCCCCAGCCGCCCCATTATCCCAGCCCTAGGCCCCCCCAACAGAGCTCAGCCGGTGCCCTTCAATCCCGACCCGCAGCCCCCCAGTTATCCCACTATCCCAGCACTAGGCCCCCCCAACAGAGCTCAGACGGTGCCCTTCAATCCCGACCCGCAGCCCCCCCCACTATCCTAGCCCTAGGCCCCCCCAACAGAGCTCAGACGGTGCCCTTCAATCCCGACCCACAGGCCCCCAGCCGCCCCATTATCCCAGCTCTAGGCCCCCCAACAGAGCTCAGACGGTGCCCTTCAATCCCGACCCGCAGCCCCCCCCCACTATCCTAGCCCTAGGCCCCCCCAACAGAGCTCAGACGGTGCCCTTCAATCCCGACCCACAGGCCCCCAGCCCCCCCATTATCCCACCCCTAGGCCCCCCCAACAGAGTTCAGCCGGTGCCCTTCAATCCCGACCCGCAGCCCCCCAGCCCTCCCACTATCCCAGCCCTAGGCCCCCCCAACAGAGCTCAGACGGTGCCCTTCAATCCCGACCCGTAGCCCCCCAGCCGCCCCATTATCCCAGCTCTAGGCCCCCCCAACAGAGCTCAGACGGTGCCCTTCAATCCCGACCTGCAGCCCCCAAGCCCCCAACCTATCCCAGCCCTAAGGCCCCTCAACAGAGCTCAGCCGGTGCCCTTCAATCCCGACCCGCAGCCCCCCAGCCGCCCCATTATCCCAGCCCCAGGCCCCCCCAACAGAGCTCAGACAGTGCCCTTCAATCCCGACCTGCAGCCCCCAAGCCCCCAACCTATCCCAGCCCTAAGGCCCCCCAACAGAGCTCAGCCGGTGCCCTTCAATCCCGACCCGCAGCCCCCCAGCCCTCCCACTATCCCAGCCCTAGGCCCCCCCAACAGAGGTCAGACGGTGCCCCTTAATCGTGACCCGCAGCCCCCCAATCCCCTCACTATCCCAGCCCTAGGCCCCCCCAACAGAGCTCAGATGGTGCCCTTCAATCCCGACCCGCAGCCCCCCAGCCCTCCCACTATCCCAGCCCTAGACCCCCCCAACAGAGCTCAGCTGGTGCCCCTTAATCCTGACCCGCAGCCCCCCAGCCCCCCCCACTATCCTAGCCCTAGGCCCCCCCAAAAGAGATCAGCCGGTGCCCTTCAATCCCGACCCGCAGCCCCCAGCTCCCCCATTATCCCAGCCCTAGGCCCCCCCCAACAGAGCTCAGCCAGTGCCCTTCAATCCCGACCCGCAGTCCCCCATCCCCCCCAATATCCCAGCCCTAGGCCCCCACAACAGAGCTCAGCCGGTGCCCTTCAATCCCGACCTGCAGCCCCCTAGCCCCCCCCATTATCCCAGCCCTAGGCCCCCCCAACAGAGCTCAGAAGGTGCCCTTCAATCCCGACCCGCAGCCTCCCAGTCCCCCCATTATCCCAGCCCTAGGCCCCCCCAACAGAGCTCAGATGGTGCCCTTCAATCCCGACCCGCAGCCCCCTAGTCCCCCCATTATCCCAGCCCTAGGCCCCCCCAACAGAGCTCAGACGGTGCCCTTCAATCCCGACCTGCAGCCCCCTAGCCCCCCCATTATCCCAGCCCTAGGCCCCCCCAACAGAGCTCACCTGGTGCCCTTCAATCCCGACCCACAGCCCCCTAGGCCCCCCATTATCCCAGCCCTAGGCCCCCCCAACAGAGCTCAGCCGGTTCCCTTCAATCCCGACCCGCAGCCCCCCAGCCCTCCCACTATCCCAGCCCTAGGCCCCCCAACAGACCTCAGACGGTGCCCCTTAATCCCGACCCGCAGCCCCCCAGCTATCCCAGCCCTAGGCCCCCCCCAACAGAGCTCAGCCAGTGCCCTTCAATCCTGACCCGCAGCCCCCCATTATCCCAGCCCTAGGTCCCCCCAACAGAGCTCAGCCGGTGCCCTTCAATCCCGACCCGCAGGCCCCAGCCCCCCCATTATCCCAGCCCTAAATCCCTCCACAGAGCTCAGCCAGTGCCCTTCAATCCCGACCCGCAGCCCCCTAGTCCCCCCATTATCCCAGCCCTAGGCCCCCCCAACATAGCTCAGATGGTGCCCTTCAATCCAGATCCGCAGCCCCTCAGCCTCCCCACTATCCCAGCTCTAGCCCGCCTCAAAAGAGCTTTGCCAGAGCCCCTCAATCCTGACCTGCAGCCCCCCAGACCCTCCGCTATCCCAGCCCTAGGCCCCCTCAAAAGAGCTTTGCCAGAGCCCCTCAATCCTGACCTGCAGCCCCCCAGACCCTCCGCTATCCCAGCCCTAGGCCCCCTCAAAAGAGCTTTGCCAGAGCCCCTCAATCCTGACCTGCAGCCCCCCAGACCCTCCGCTATCCCAGCCCTAGGCCCCCTCAAAAGAGCTTTGCCAGAGCCCCTCAATCCTGACCTGCAGCCCCCCAGACCCTCCGCTATCCCAGCCCTAGACACCCCCAACAGAGCTCCGCCAGAGCCCCTCAATTCCGAACCACAGCCCCCAGACCTCCCGCTATCCCCGCCCTAGCCACCCCCCCACAACAGAGCTCAGCCGGTGCCCTTCAATCCCAACCCACAGCATCTCTCCCCTCGCTATCCCAGCCCTGGGCTCCCCCATACACACACAGCTCCATCGGTGCTCCTCAATCCTGACCCACAGCCCCCTACTAGCCCAGCCCTGGGCTTCTCCATACACACACAGCTCCACCAGTGCCCCTCAATCCTGACCCACAGCCCCCTGCTAGCCCAGCCCTGGGCTCCCCCATACACACACAGCTCCACCAGTGCCCCTCAATCCTCACCCACAGCCCCCTACTAGCCCAGCCCTGGGCTTCTCCATACACACACAGCTCCACCAGTGCCCCTCAATCCTGACCCACAGCCCCCTGCTAGCCCAGCCCTGGGCTTCCCCATACACACACAGCTCCACCAGTGCCCCTCAATCCTCACCCACAGCCCCCTACTAACCCAGCCCTGGGCTTCTCCATACACACACAGCTCCACCAGTGCCCCTCAATCCTCACCCACAGCCCCCTACTAGCCCAGCCCTGGGCTTCTCCATACACACACAGCTCCACCAGTGCCCCTCAATCCTGACCCACAGCCCCCTGCTAGCCCAGCCCTGGGCTTCCCCATACACACACAGATCCACCAGTGCCCCTCAATCCATACCCACAGCCCCCTGCTAGCCCAGCCCTGGGCTCCCCCATATACACAGCTCCACCAGTGCCCCTCAGTCCTGACCCACAGCCCCTGCTAGCCCAGCCCTGGGCTTCCCCATACACACACAGCTCCACCAGTGCCCCTCAATCCTGACCCACAGACCCCTGCTAGCCCAGCCCTGGGCTTCCCCATACACACAGCTCCACCAGTGCCCCTCAGTCCTGACCCACAGACCCCTGCTAGCCCAGCCCTGGGCTTCCCCATACACACACAGCTCCACCAGTGCCCCTCAGTCCTGACCCACAGACCCCTGCTAGCCCAGCCCTGGGCTTCCCCATACACACACAGCTCCACCAGTGCCCCTCAGTCCTGACCCACAGCCCCTGCTAGCCCAGCCCTGGGCTTCTCCATACACACACAGCTCCACCAGTGCCCCTCAATCCTGTCCCACAGCCCCCTGCTAGCCCAGCCCTGGGCTCCCCCATACACACAGCTCCACCAGTGCCTCTCAATCCTGACCCACAGCCCCCTGCTAGCCCAGCCCTGGGCCCTTGCTGAACAGAAAACACCCAGGCTAGCCTCTCCGAAAGGAGCAGCAATTGACATTAGCCAACACCCAGCACAGGCAGAGAAGACCCAACTAACTCCGTATTAATTATTAATCCCATTTATGACAGCAGGGCAGTTACATGGCAGGGGTGCTTGGGATGGGGGGCAGGGCTCAGCAAGGGATTCCCCCATGTATTCTGGGGGGAGGGGTTATCTCCTTACCCCAAAGAATCAGGGCTGGCCAGGGCTCTGAGCAATCTCTCTCTCAGGGGCTTGGCTGGCTGGTTCTTGTCCCATGCACAGGGTCTAACTGATCCCCCTAAGTGGGGCAAGGGAGAAATTCCCCCCCAGGTCAGACTGGCAGGGACCTCGGGGGGGGCACCTCCCTCTGCAGCATGGGGGGCAGGTCACTTGCCAGGATTAGCTGGGTATTTCTCCCTTCATTCCCTTGGCCACGGGCTGCTCCTATTCTTTACCTGTGGCTCTACACGCACACGGGAGCCCTGGGACCCAGGCACCACACAGGGCTCCTTCCAGAGGCCTCAAGGTGCTCCACAAAGGAAGGTGAGGAGCATTGTCCATTATCCCTAGGTCACAGGTGGGAAAGTGAGGCCCAGAGAGGCACCTGGGCCTGCCCAAAGCAGGTCCGTGGTGGAGCCGGGGTCTCTCGACTCCCATTCCATCACACACAGCCCCGCTGGCGCTCTCTACCACTTGCCAACACTCACGTACTCTGGTGCTAGGAGCTATCGAAGCACTTGGACAGACAGACAGACAGGCAGGGGGCTTGGGGTTATATAGACAGCCGCACCGTCACCTTCGCTGAGCGATGTGCACATGGAAAATGTCGCCTAACTAACAAAAAGCCTGTCAAGTTTTAAGAAGCCTGGGGGCTCCTGGCCTGCCCGGGCTGGTGGCAGGTTGATCCAAGGTACATCCTCACTCACATTCATATTAGAATTCATTTTGGCCCAATGAAAGTTCACAGGCAACCAATCAAATGATAAAGGAGCCAAAAGACCTCGTTCACCCAGTACTCTGTGCTGCCCACTCTCCACGCTGATTTGTCTTAAAGCCCCAGCTCTGGGAGTCATGAGATTGCAGCCGTCAGTTGTTTTTCAAAGTCAGTTTCCAGCCCCTGGGACTGCAGGAGAGCCCCCTTCCCTTTATCCCTCTGAATGGCTCCACACCCAAAAAACCAAGCGCTGATTGTTTTAAAGCTGGGCTTGTGATCTTTACGTTGGTCTCGCGCTTTCAGGGGTGGCATGATCAGGCGTGCTCTGGATTGGCCTCGCTGCCCCTTCCCTGCGTGCTGGTTACACCCTATTGGTGCCATTTGTCTCAATAACTTCAGGGATGCCCAGTGGCCTGTCAGACTAGGTGTTCACACAGCGCCGCACCCAACAAGGTCTCGGTCCATGACTCGGGTTCCTATCTGCAGCCATAAGGCGCCTAATGATAAACCCAGCTGGGCAAATGGTGGGTTTTTTGCTTCGTTGCCAATTCTGAACAATTAGTTTAAAAAAATAGTTTGGGGCCGAACCTGACACAACATTTCTCAGCATTTTTGGAAAATCCAAAAATTGGAAAAAAAAAAAAAGACATTTCAATTTTAACAGAGAGAAAGTTTAGGTTGCAAAATTTTGCCCCACCCTGAAAGGGCTGGTCTCTGCTGGTCTCAGAATCAACGAACAAGCAAGCAATCTCGACAATCGCACAACGTAGTGGTTAGGGTGCACGCCTAGCACTAGAGAGCCCAGCGTTCTGTTCCCTGCTCTGACACAGACTGCTCACCTGAGTTTGGGCGAGTGCGATGTTATGAGTGTGATATAATATCTCACGGAAAGGTGACAAGGCCAGAAAGAGTTAATCAACTCACAGACTGACCTGAGCCATGGCCCAACTTTAGAGATTTGTCAGGAAAATCTGTAAATGAACAGAGCTTTGAAATGCAAGTCGGCATTGCTAGAGATAGAAGGGAAGGTGTTTGCTCAGGGCTTGGGATATCAGCAAACAAGCCTTGTCTATTGCTATAGCTTTAATTCAAAGATCAAAAAAGGAGTATTAACTTTTATGATGTTACTTGAGTGAAATAGTATTATTGTCTATGTGTCTCTTTGAAGGTTGTGGCAACCTGTATCTGAACTGTTTAATGGATAAATGACCCTGCGCTAATTGCCAGGATGTTTGGGAGAAGGAGAGTTCAGCCGATTGTTTTCTCAGGCCAAAGGGCTGCTGGAAATGTGTAAGAACCCCGGGACACAATCCTTCTGCATCTCAGATCTGCTTTGGGTTTCAAGAGGGGGAAACCTTAAGCCACTAGGATTGAGATCCCCAGTCACTGACTGGAGCCACCCTGAATATGGACATTGGACTGTAACCTATGGACTATTTCTAAAAGGATTTTTGGCAACTACGAGCTCATCTCTGCTACATATCTGAACCTCAAGAATTGAATTCAAGTCTGTCTGTATGTTGATCTTTTAACCAACTCTCTCTCTTTTCTTTTTAAATAAATTTTAGCTTAGTTAATAAGAATTGGCCATAAGCGTGTATTTTGGGTAAGATCAAAGTTATAATTGAACCTGGGGATGTGGCTGATCCTTTGGGATTGGAAGAACCTTTTCTTTTATATGATGAGATAAGATTTTCAGGAATCATCATCATCTGTTTGACAAGTGTGTCTGGATGGAGGCCTGAGGCTGGGCACTTTAAGGGAACTGCGTTGTTTGGACTTCTGAGTAACCAGTGAGGTGCTACAGAAGCTGCTTTGTGCTGGCTTGGTAAACTAAGCATTGAAATATCTACCAGCGTTTGGGGTTTCCCTGCCCCGTTTTGTCTGCAGTTCACCCTAATTGAGTGACCTCAGCTGGCTCCCACGGGCAGCACCATCACAACAAGTCATTTACCCACTGTGTGCCTCAGTTTCCCCACCCCTAAAACTGGTATAACAACAGGGCTGTGCCCCATGGTGGGGATGAGGGGGAGGGTAAATGCAGTAAAGACCAGGTGGTGCCTAGATGCCCCATTTATAGGGGCCATATAGCAAGCCAGATAAACGTGGTAGCTGTTCACAGCAAGGGTTGTCGTTCGGGTGAGGGCCGGATCTCTGAGCACTACCACAATTCCAGCACAATAAAAATGATGCTTTAAGCTGGGACTTCCAAGCATCTGGCATCTGTCTCTCCCGGAGCCTGCCCCTGTTCCTGTTGAAGTAAAGGGCAACGCTCCTTTGTTTCCATGGAATGGGATCAGCTCCCCCAAGGTAACTCCAGTGGGAACTACGCACCTTGACCCCTTAGAGCAGCTGGGCCGAAGCAACTGACGAGGTCGCCCAGCAGACCAGTGCCAGAGCTGGGAATAAGACCCAGGTGTCCAGGATCCCAGTGCTCTATCCGCCAAGCCAGACAGCCTGGGAGCTAAAGCTTCAGGGCTTAACCTGATCTCTATGAGAGACCAAGCTCTTATGCCACATCTGCTACTGCAGGGCTCTTAAATTGAGAGTATTATTTACTTGGACGGGACAAATGAGCGAATAATCCCCCCCCCCTTTTTATAACCGAATATTGTTAGTTTTTCTCTCTCTAATATTTTGATCATGGTGAGTCATTAACGGAGCTGGCTGGCCAATATTTTCATACGGTTCCTGATTTTTAAATAAGGACGCTCCCCGCTCCATGAAAAGATTCCACATTTTCCAGTGGGGGGAGGGAATCAAAACTGTTGGGGGTCTGGTTGTTGGATTTTTCTCTGCCTTTTTAAATAGAAAACTTTGGGGGAGAGGAGCAAAAGGGGAGAAATGGCTCCCCCACCCATCAAAACTTCAGAAATTGACCAAAATGAAACTAGGCAGGGGTGCTGGAGCCGGGTTGACACAGGAAATCAGAGAGAGGAGGTAGGGGAGGTAATATATTTTACTGGACCCACTTCTGTGGGGGAGAGAGACGAGCTTTTGAGCTACCTCGAGCTCTTCTGCGGGTCTCAAATGGTTCATTTGCCAACCACAGGCTGTTTCTCGAAGGAAATGGAAGTTTGGGATGAAAAACGTCGCAAAGCTGCTCTTGTTATACAGGATCCCGCCAGCAGAATTCCAGCCACGACCACGCTGGTAAGGATCTGAAATCTACCGGCCCCATCTCCCCTCCCCAGCCAGCTCTGGCAAGCATGGGAGCATTTCGAACAACACCTTCTCGCTCAGGATTCCAGCCGTGGCAGGAAGGAAAAGCTGCTGTGTGCTCTGCACATGGGATTTATTACACATACATGTACAATCCCTGTGCCCGAAGCATGTCACATACTCCAGCCATGAGCCAACACTTCCTCTTAGAATATAGCACTTGGCCCGGGCTCCTTATTGTTTTTGGGAGCGGGAAAATATTAAATCCAAAACGAGGCTTGTCCAACATATGGAACAGATTGGAGGCCCCTCCACTTTTTCCCTCTCCCCCCCACTTAATAAGAAAATATCTTTACTAGCGAGAGGGTAACGGGGGAGCTCCGGGGATTAGGGAGGGACATCGCTCGACTCGGCGCCGACTGTGTTTTCGAAAAATAGACTGTTCCAGGCTCAGTTGAGTACCGAAATGTGGGGGGGAGGGGGAGCAAGTGATCGTGTGCAGCTGGGGAGAGAGGGGGTGGGGGAGCAGGGGGCTGTGAGGGTGCAGGGTGGGGGGAGCTGGGGTGCAGAGATGATGGAGAAGCAGAGGAGGCTGTGATGCAGCCTGGCCAAGCTGTGGAGTAGGACACAAACAGGAGACTGTGTATGGGAAAGTCAAAGCAATCCCCACGGATCAGACCCTCACCCCACAGCTCTCCCTCCTGCCCCCCCAAAACTAACCCCAGCTGCATAACTTTCACTAAGAGCCCCCATCTTTTAAATTGTGTTCCTTATTCAGATAAAAGAGCGGGAAACCCCAAGCCATGCGGTCAGGAACAAACCCGTACCAGGCCCCAACCCTGCCCAAAGCCCTTGGGGCACGTCAGACTGCGAAGTGGGGGAACCCCATCAGGCGGCCAAGATGTGAAACTGCAGCGGCTGGCAGGGGTCTTGCTGGAGGGTGCAGAATCTCTGAATTGGGGGAAAGGGGTATTTTGATTGAGCTGGACGGTTCTAGTTACACCGCAAAGGAGAGCCCCACAATTTGAACCCCTCTCTGCCAGCCTAGGAAGGGCAGCTCTCCCCATTTTTCCTGGAGTCCAACGCCAGCAGGTAGCAGTAGATCCACTAGCCTGACCTGACCAACAGAGAACAGTCGATGTCAGCCAGGTCCTCCTGTCCTGAGCCCAGGAACTAAAGCGTCTCCCAGAAAGGCAGCCAGGCTGGATTGGAAGGCATCAAGAGATGGGGAACCTACCCCTTCCCTGGGAATTCCCCCCTTTTACAGATGGGGAAACTGAGGCACAGAGTGACATTTGAATGTGGTCTCATGCCCACGGTGGTACCCTCACACAGGTATATGGGCACAGCCTGTCCCCAACTAGCCAAAGCTGGAGATCGATAACTCATCGCTCACTCCAGCCAAAACATTGAGAGCCAAGCACAGGTACCTGCAGTATCTGAGCTCCTCTGAGGCAACTTTCTTACCAGTCTCTGCCCATCCAGCCCTGCCCAGGCCTAACATACACGGGATAAATCCACCAGCATGGTCTAATGAACACAATAAATCAAGGAGTCCGTCTGCCCCCAGGGGATCCCGTCTGCACCAAAGACAGTCTACCCTTCGCAGACACCTTCCCTCTGCCCAGCTCAAAAACTCTTCCCTGGGTTCAATCAACCCCTCCAACACACCCCTCCTCACTCATTCAGCATCATTGTCCTCTTTAAACATGGGGACGTTGAAGAACGGGAAGCAGGTGGACTTGTCTGGCACTCTGAGGTCACACAGCGCGGCAGCAACGGAGGGGGAAGCAGACCTCAGGAGTCCCAGCCCTCCCCCACCCCCTCCCCCACTCTAACACACTAGACCCATTCCCCTCCAGATCTTACAGCCTGGGTGTGGGGATCGGCTGCAACACCCACTGCCGGCCAGGGAGCCAAGTATGTGTGCATTCAAAGCCTGCATGTGCCAATTAGCCCTAGACCTGTCTTACTGCCTGGACTTGAAATTCCCAAGAGAATCACTCTGCCTTCATCATAAATGACATCAAAGGCTCCCACTCAATCTGACATCCTCACCATGCTAATTCAGGGGCTGCTGCCGCTGGCTCTGAGGGCATGCACCCTGGGACAGGCGCAAAATGTCTCTCCCCCCATGAGTAATCTCCTTATTTCCCATGGGGAAACAGGCATTTAGCACAGCCAGAAACCCTACCCTTAGGTGGAGCTGGGCGACAAAAGGATTTCTTGGTTCACTCCCAGTTCTGAAAATCTGGAGGGAGGAATTCATTTGGGACTTAACCGAAAATGACATTTGCCAAAAAATCTAAAAATCTGAGGTGGGAGAAAAACTCATTTGGGGTCAAACTAAATGGTTCGGTCAACTTGAAATTAACCATCTCGCTTCGATTTTGAGCCTCTTTGAACTTTTAAAAATCAAATGAGGCCATTTTGAAACAAAACAACTGTTTAAATCTGAAACATTTAGAGGGGGGGAGATTTTTGTTTTAATTTTTTTCCCCAAAGGACACAGTGCTGCAAAACCAATACAAATTAGCAAAATGTTGGGGCAGGGTCATCAAATCTATATTTTTCACCCCAAAAAAAGTTTAGATCAAATAATTTTGCCCGGCTTTCCACCTCCTAACTGCTAATACGCTCATCTGGCTTCTTCTTCTTATAGTAGGATCAGACCCTCAGCTGCAAAGACACTGACTAAGAGACAGTCCCTACCCAGCTCACACTCAATACCTGTAAGGGGAAACTGAGGCGCAAATTGGTTAGCCCAAGGTTGCTAGCAGAGGTAGGCACAGAACCCTGGTGTTCTGACACCCAGTGCAGTGCCCCATGCGTAAGGTCACACAATCTCTCTGGCCTGCTGCCTCTCCCTCGTATTGTCAGTGATCCTACCAGCCACGCAGTTTGTTCATCATCCACAGGATCAGGCCTTGATTTTAAACAAATGTAACAGAAAACTCTTCGGGGCAGGGCCTGTGTCTCACTGTGTTTCTGTGCAGTGCTCGCCTGGCACAACGGAGGCCCTGATCTAATATTAATAAGAATTATTAAATAGGCACTGAGAAATGGCATAGGCCCAAAATGAACTTAACTTTTGAAATTTAAATTAAAAAAACCACTAAGACTTTTTTTTTCTTAATCAAAACTGTCCTTTAGCCCCTTTGAACACCCACATCCCCCCGCCTTGTAACATTCACTGGGGGTGAAATTCACCCATCTACAGGGAGCTACCTAGAGTCCCGTTGCTCCGTAAGCCCTCAAAACAGTTCTTGTATTGGGAGTTAGTTGGGGGACAGACCATGAGCTGGGGATCAATTTTACTCTCTGGTATGAGAGAGGGAAAGAAATTTAGAGACAGAAAGTGAGTGAAAATGACCAGACGCTGGCCCCTACGGAGAATAAACACTGCATAAATCTGGAGGCAGCCCCTGCCCTAAAAAACTGGGAGCTGGGTTTTAAAATCATGAAATGTTTTAAAAGAATAACAATTTGCCTTTTGATTTTTATTAAGCCTTTGGGGTCACGTTTTCAAGATTTTCTCCACAATCACTAGGGCTAGAAATGGTGGGGTTTTTTAAAAAAAAATCTCTCATTTTATGTTAATTTCACTTTTGTAAATGAAAGCCAAGATTCTACCAAAATTTCAAGATGCCAGGAGATGGGGCTTCCAGCAAAGGATTTTAAGTGAGATTTTTTTTTTCAGTCAAAGCACCAGAATCGGCTACACTGGTAAATGGGGAAGAAGAATCAAATAACAACAACAACCACCATCACCACCCCTAGATTTTCCATGGCAGTTTTCATTAGCAGATCTCACACTGCTGTACAAACAAGGGCAGTAGCCTTCTCCCTCATTTTACAGATGGTGAAACTGAGGCACCCGGCAGGCCAGTGGCAGCGCCAGGAACAGATGTCAGCTCTCTTGACTCCCATTAGAACACTCATTGGATCACGCTGCCGCTTATACGACACATACTACGATAATGAGAGCGCCAAGAGAGGGATTGAATGAACCCAGCCCAGGTCTCCTGAGAATGACTAAATTAGTTTTGTTTTGTTTTTTTTAGTTCTGGTTTCAATCGCTTAAGAAATGTTACTTAGTAACATGGGAGAAAAAAATTAAATATGAGTTTTCGCTTGGGTAACATATTGTAATTTTGTCTTCTAAAAAGTAGCTAAAAAAAAAAAATGAAAAAACCAACCAACCACCCACAAGCACAGAGAAATTGTATCTAGTTCATGGATGTTTACAGCCAGAAGGGACAGTTCTCTCTGATCCTCTGTCCCCGACACCCGCCTTGCGCGGGTCACAGGATCCCACACACCAACTGCTGTAGCAAGGCCATAAATCCTGGCCGAATTAGAGCTTGCCATTTAGAAAGACGTCTTATCCCCACTTAAAGCGATGGAGAATCCAGCGCGTAACTTGCCAGTTGCGCCAATGGTTGATTCCTCTCTCTGTTAAAAATCTTCCCCCTATTCCCAGTCTGACCGTGTCTCGCTTCAAATTCCAGCCGTTGCATCTGGCTAAGCCTTTGTCTGCTGGATTGAAGGGCCTTCGAAGGCAGCATCTAGTTCAGGAGGTCTCTGGACACTCTGTGAGGAGGTTCGTAACAACTGACATTTACAACAGAGCAGGGTGAACCACATATTTGCCGGTTCATTGGCAAAGTCGGGGTGGGGGGGAAGAGTTTCGGGGCAGACTGAAAATGAACATTTTTTAAAATGTTCAACAAATCGAGACGCACAGGGGGAAAAGATCTAAGTTCAGGTCAAACAAAGCATTTTGTTTCAACACCATCCAAATGGTTCATTTCAATTTCAATTTCAATTGCTTTAAAACAATTTTGAATTTTGTTTTTAATAAAATTCAAGACGCTTTTGAAAGGAAAAGCCGTTGCAGGATGAAAAATGGAAATGTTTTCCTTTTTTCTGATTCCCCCCTCCCCTCGAATCGAAGAATTTGGCAAAAGTGACACAAATTATATAGATCTTCAACAACTACTGAAATGCAGCCACCTCTGGGGAGAAACAAAAGCAGGTGTTCTGCACCATTTACCGGAGTAAAACAAAATGTGACTTCTCCAAACGAAATCTTGGGGATAATGTATTATTAGAGGATCAGTCCCCATCCCTCACAACAGTTTTTCCCTCGCAAGGGCAGGACTGGATGGAGAAAATGTCAGGCCAGCCAGAAAAGGGGAAATAACTTGGCCAATTGTTGATGAGGAGGCTGGGGGTGTGGGATGGCAGCCCCGATGTTGCAGGGTGCCTTAGCCTTTCCAATGCTGGCCCATACAAGTGATGGCGATGAGCATGGTATAAAAAACGAAATAGAACAGAACAGAAGCTAATCAAAGGCCTAAGATCGGGAGGTGCAGGAAGTCGACTGGGATCGCTTTATGTGGAAGGAATGCTAGGAGTTTGCTGGAGCGGTGCACACACACGCAGGCCTGTTCCCCTATCCACGCAGGGAGCGCCGAAAGCCACGAAGCAGCAACATGAACGTTTGTCGTAAAAACTGAGACCAGGAGCCAAATAATTTCACAACAGGCAGAAGGGAAGGGGCCACTGAAAATCACAGCCGAGAGCTCACAGTGGAAGCCTTCACCGCCAGACACTGAGATCCGAAATCCCAACATTCTCCATCGACAGACAGATTTCCCCCCACCCTGGCCTCGATTTTAAAATCCCCTTGGGCCCTGGCTGGGTGTGAACGGTGTGCCAAAGCCACCTTCTGCAGATGGTTCCTGCCTTTCTAATGAGCGGAGCGTGAGGCCCTAGACTGAACTGTCCCCAGATTTGAGGGGACAAATCTTCCCATCTTGGCTTAACAACTTGAGTCACACATCTGGAATTTTTGAGGCTAAAAAACCATTCAAAGCAAGAGAACCCAAACCCAGCTGCAGGTTGCAATCCCTCGTTCGCCCTACAATAAGTCCTGGCTCTTAGAGAAACTTGTCAGCTGTAGATCTCAAAGTGTATCACACTCTTTAATGTATTTATCCTCCAGCCTCCCTGGAGGGTGAGGCAGGACTATTATCCCCATGTTACAGATGGGGGAACCGAGGCACAAATCAGTTAAGCAACTTGCCAAGGTCACACAGGAAGCTGACAGCGGGGCAGGGATTTGAACCCACCTTTCACAATTTCTAAGCAAGAGTCCTACTCCCAGACCCCCTTCCTCTGCTTTCAGCCCCCTTGTGCATGATTAGCCATTCAGCCAATATTCTGCACCAGAGGGGCTCTTGCTTGAGTAAATTTGCATGCATGAGTAAGTACTTCCAGGCTCAAGACCCAAACTGGACCAACCTGCTTCTCAGAAGGGTTGAGCACCCCCAAATCTCACAGAAATCTGTGTGAGCCGCTGAGCGTCCAGCTTCTTTGGGAGAGGGAAAAAAATCAGACAGGTTTTGTTTCAGTCCTTAAATATGGATTTTACAAATGTAGCTTAAATGTAGTTCTCCCCAGGCTGAGATCTTTCACCTTCGAGACACTAATGCCCGCCATGTATTTGAAGGCTCTTCTGATCATCTAGTCTGACACGTTTCATGATCTAAGAAGCTGGAGCTGTGTTATACAAATGTGCCTATTCCCCCCCTTTAAAAAGGCACCTTTTTTTTTTGCTAAAAAAATACATAAAATTGCAGGGTATTTGGAATTTTACAACTCCCACATACCCACATTTCTAGGTGTTTTCAAGCTTTTTTTGGATTAGAGACATATACATTCTTTTTCGCCAAATCTGTTTAAAATCCACCCCCCACCCTGCCCTCCATTAGAGGCAACACTGTTTTGCAACTGACGCAGCCTATTGAACTTTGCTCCAGTCAGATTCACACGAACACTTGCCAACAGGGGAAAGGCGGGGGGGGGTGGGGGGGAGTGTCACTTTTTTGTGTGTGTGTGAATCCAGGCAGCTCACAGAAAGAGACTTCTGTCAAAATAAACCGGGCTTGCATATGCTTCTAAGGTAGAGCCAGGCAAGAGTTCGGGAGGCAGCAAAAGTTACTTTGCAGAGAGCAAAATCTCATCTCTGTTTAGATTCGGCTCCTTGGAATTGCTTCCATCCCCCCCACCTCATCTCTAAGAAACCTCTCCCTCCCTCCAGATCTCAACAGAATATTCAGCTTGTTTTTAATAGCGTTGGTTGAATTCAGATGTTCCAGTTTTAAAATAAGAAATCTTGGCTTCCGAGCACCAAGCGGTGACGCAGAGCTGCCTTTCCCCCCCTGCACGGATCAGCTCTACCCCCAGCAAACAAGTCCTCCATCATGCTCAAGGAGGGAGCAGGCCGTGGTTAATTTCACATCTCACTGGGTAACTCACTGCAGCACAGGCCCCGGGATCTGAACACACAAGCGGCCTGAATCCGCAGTCAATTTTGGCAGCTCCTCCCAGCCCAGACTCTGCTCTAAACCGAGTTTTGCTGCATTCAGCGCTGCCGTAAGCCAGTTCTGCTTAGCACTTGAGACAGGACACTACGAGTAGCAGGCTAGTTACTGGCCCGAGATGCTTGCGTCAGGTATGTCGGCGGGAGCTTTGCCCAAGCGAGGACTGCAGGATTGGCCCCTTTCGTTAATTCAGCTTGCAAACTTCACTTCCCTGAGCAACGTCAGCAAAGTGAAAGGGGACTCAGGAAAGGCTTTTACACCAGTAACAGGTACAGCATCGGGCGTTTAATAGACCAACAAGGCATAGTTGTTTACTGCCTTAGTGAACCGCGATGGTGTCATTGCTGTAAAATTAGAGTTTCACTTCTAGCAGCCCACACCCAGATTCACCAAGGTATTTAGGCTCCTAAATTCTACTGATTTCCTCTGATTGCTGTTGGATCTGGGCCCCGGTTTCTAATGGTTGTCTGTCACTTGACATGACCCAATTGCTCTCATGTTTGCATCAATCTCCCCAAGAGCCTGGTGCAAAATGTAACATGCAGGCCAAGCGCACAGTCACAGGATTAACCCATACAAGATTCATCAGAACCAAGGGGAATGGCAACATGACAATCAACAGCAACCAGGCCCTCGAGCCCCCGATCCACCTCTGGCTACAGCAGCTCGTGACCACGGCTGCACGGAGAGAGGCCACCACAAAGCAACAGCCACCAAACCCCTCCCAAAAAAACAAAGGCCAGACCTCATCCTCTCAGGTTATCGACCAAGCCCCACTGTCTGCTGTGAGGCCACTCCTAGGGAGACCAGACAGCAAGTGTGAAAAATCGAGACGGAGATGGGGGGTAATAGGTGCCTATATAAGAAAAAGCCCCAAATATCGGGACTGTCCCTATAAAATCGGGACAACTAGTCACCCTAACCACCCCGCATGAAGAGAGAGGAGAATCTGACCCTGTGATTTCATCTGGGCCTCAAGCCATTTGGTGTAACATGTTCAAAAGCACCTAGGAGTACGTCTACGCTGTAATAAAAACCTGCGGCACCGAATCTCAGAGCCCAGGTCAATTGACTCAGGCTGCAAGGCTAAAAATTGCCATGTAGATGTTTGGGCTCGGCCTGGAGTCCCGGCTCTGAGACCCTCCCCACTTGCGGGGTCCCAGAGCCCAAACAACGTCTTCACTGCCATTTTTATCCTTCCCCCAACCCAAACCCTGCAAGCCCAAGTCACCGCGGCCATGCTGGGGCTCTCTGCTTGCTCTTAGAACCCTAAATGCTATTGGCTTCCAATGTAACTTGTGCTGCGAAGGGCCAGATTCCAAATGTATTTAAGCACCTCCCAATGCAGATAAGCAACTAGCCCCAGACCCCCCAAATACTGAGACTCTCCCTGACTTCAAGCTTGTGTAGCTGCCCGTCTGTGTCTCTATGCACCAGAATACCTTCGAAAATCTGGCCCTCAGCAGGTCAGTGAAAGCCAATAGCATTTAGCCTCTTAAGTCATTCAGGCACTTTTGAAAATGTTCTTCTTGGTGACTTTTCAGAAACTTTGTTACTGTGACCAACACCTCAGCTTCCTGCCAATTAGCCAACGATCACTCTAGGCCAGATCTTCCCTCTAAGCAAAGATTTCCAAACGGCCAGTCCTATTCCACCGATGCAATCTGCAAAGGGTTTATGAGAGCTCATTGCCTTTGTTCGTTAATATCAATGGATTATGTTCAAATTAACACATACCTCTCCATGCGCTCCCCCTCCCCCCACAATGTGCTGGGCTTTACTGCAAGATGGACCACACAAAAAAATTAAAAATTGTTTGCTAAAGGAGAGATATCGGAATGGATATGAATTATTTCACACACCTGCAACTGTTTTCCTTCAGCTGCATCAAGGCATTCCCCCCCCCCCGGCCTCCTTTCCCAGTATGAGCTAAAATTCACGTAGCTACAAAAGAAAGCAGCTTTGCAAAAAATCATCCATAGGTTTATCAAGATATAAGAAAAAGAGGTGCATCTGCTTACTTTGTATTTGCTTTTTTTAAATTTGTTCTCTATCTGCCATATGAAATGAAATTAATATGCCAAAACGCAGTGTCTCAAACGAGGTAACTTTCGGTTTGCTTTATATATCTATATCTATAGATTACAGGATAAGGCACTGGAACACAGGACCTTCTGATTGAATTCACAGTTCCTGGGTGACCCTGGGCAAATCACTGAATTTCTCTGGGCCTCAGTTTCCCTTCTTCTGAACCATGCTTTGTCTGTTTTGTTCATTAGGCCCTGATCCTGTCCAACACATGAGCATTAACTCTCTGCTCAGGACAAGCACGTCACATTAAGCACATGCACACATCCTTACAGGAAGAAGGAATTTTCTCTTGTAAACTGTCCCTGGCCATCTGTACAGTCCCTAGCGCAAAAGGGAACCAATCTCAGATGGCACCTTTGGAGCGACTGTAATACATATAATAATCCAACTAATAATACAGATACACTGCAGTAAACTGCTTCCTCAGCCAAGCTGTACGGACAATATCTCTGCTCAATCTTCAATTCAATGGAGAAGGAAGTTCACTATTTTAAACACAGCAAAGCCAAGATTGAATTCAGCTGTTGGTATTTTCAAATCCTCCCCCCACCCGATTTTTTTTCTCCTTTGCGAGACAGGCAGGAAAGCCATTATCAATTTCTTCCCCTCCTCACTGCCTAGCAATCAAATAAACAAACAAAACAGGGTTGCGCCGATGAGCGGGAAGACATGGATTAAAACTGTTGCAATCTGATTGTGGTTTTTTTTTTAAGTACCACTGCGGCACTAGTTTGCCATAAAACAGACCAAGGCAACTTTTCCTGCTGCCTTCCCCAAAATGGCCCATAGTCGCTTATGAGGTGTAACCTCTCTCCAAGCCCACAGCACCTGGGGCAAAAGGCTTTTTTTGCAATCTACAGTTCAGAAAAGGAACTGGCAACGTGGCAGTGACCCTTCACAAATAAGAAGTCCTGCCCCTGTCACTGCAATAAATAAAGGCTTTGTTTCAGTTCTGGCTAAAATATTCCCCTGGCAAAAAGAACGTGGATTTCTGGCCACTGCTTTTCAGGTGTGTGAGCCGATTTTCTTTTGGAATTCGCATACCGGGTGGATTTTCCTATAGCAATTGGTTACTTTCTTCCATCCACACACAGCCAGACCCTCTTCGCTGATCATCCACATTCCATCAGCCCAAAATACTAATAAAGCAAATCAAGAGGTAAATAAATTGTGGGTGGCTGTTTTTCTTCTCCACCCCCTTTTTTTTGTGTGTGTGTCCTCCCTAAATTTCATTTGCTTTTTATCTCATTGGGGAGAAATAAAAAAACAAATCCACACACTGGAATAAAACTTGGCTTTATACCAAGTGCTCTGGACTTTATCTCACTCACCCCTGTATAAAAATATTGCTTAATTGTGTTCTCTTCGTTTATTTATTTTCACAAGGGTGTGTGTGGCCTTAGCACACCCAAAAAAGGAAAACTAATTTTTTTAAATCGTGCTAAAAATGAAATTCAAACCCTTTCCCTAGAGCTGCAAATACTGTTAATTAGAGGTTTTCTCACTGGTAAGAGAGGTTTTCTCATTCAAAAGAAGGGGGGGGGCTATTACTTGATAACTCTTTAGTACAGGCTTTAAATATAACCTCTGTCTTATTTCAACTGACCAGGCCACTGTGTTTATCCCCGAAAAAGGCTCTCACTTGCTGAAAAATCAGACTCACTACAGCACGACGCCCGCTGAAGAAAATACACCACATACATACACTCACCAATGCCCTAGAAAATCAGCGCGTGTCCTGTTGACTCCCAAGTCAGGACAGGGTAGGGTCAATTTAGCACAATTCTCTTTCCAGCCAAATCTCCTCTTCTCTGCGTAGCTTCTACAAGCATTTGATCTCCTCACCGCACAGCTCTGTGTTTTGGGGGTGTCAAGCTGCCCTTTAGAAAGCAGCTTGGAAACATATTAGCACTTTTGTTTGTTATGAAGCACAAGCAACTGCCCTACACACACACACACACACACACACAATGTCCTGTAATCTCATATATGATCTTTCCACACGCTCATCCGCCAGCCACGCGGCTCATTCAAGACAAGTAAGACATTTACTGTTACGATATTACATTATTCTGTCTACTGAAACATCTACCCAGATTTGACCTGACCATTGGTGGTGGTTGGTTTTTTAAGGGAGGGGGGTTATTTTGATGTTGTTTCAGAATAATTCTTGTGTGGTGACATTTTTTTTAAAGAAATTCATCTTAAGGGGACAAGGGGACTCGACTGGTTGCATTTTTAAAGCCAGGAGCTGGAAACCCCCAAAGTTGCAAAGCAAAATCCTTGACAGTAAGTTGGCCATTTCTCTCTGGCTGATTTCTCCTCCCAACCCCCTGCCCCTTGTGCAAGGGTCTGGCTGTGCCCATCACCCTCATCTCGGTTTTGTAAATCACACTCACCGTCAAGACACCATCTCTAACCCCCTCCTTCCCTCCCTGGAGTTTGTAAAGTACAAGCAGCAGCAAAATGCCCAGGCAGAGGTTCGAGGTGCAGAATACAAAGCGCTCTTGTTTGCTGCTTTGGAAGGGAAAGTATTAATAAGAGGAAATTATTGATTCTCATGGCACGTACCATTATGGTGCAGGGAAACTGGCCAAACATCAGAAACCCATTTTCCCCTCTCTCTAAAAAACAAAACAAACCAAAACAAAGCAAAAAAAAGCCCCCAAACCAGCCAGACGGGGGGGAAAATTGCTCTCGAGTTTCCACAAACCCTTCGACTTCTTGCAGCGGAAGCAGGAGATGCCTCGGCCAAGGCGAGAGGAGCGAGCGAGCCTCGCGCGGTTCCCGATCGGCCCGGGAAGGAGGGAAGGGAAAAAAACAGAGGAAAAACAAATTGGGGGAGGGGGGGTTCGCCTGGCGCTGGGAAGAAAATCGCGACCGGCGCGTCTCGGGCTCTCGCTCCTTCCTCCTCGGCTGGATCCTTTTTTACTCTAACGTCTCGCTCAAGTTGGAAGGAGATTGGCCTGCACAGCCTGGAGAAATGCCACCTTCTGTGCCGCCCGGTTTTGCAACCCTTCCAGCTCGAGCGGTGCAGCGGCGGGGGGAGGGAGGAGAGGGACCGGGGGGGAGAGGAAAGTCTGGGCAAGTGAAGCCCTGCAGGAAGTTTGCTGCCGAGCTGGCAGAGCTGGGAGGGGGGTTGCTGGTGGCTGTTCCCCCCCCCCCGGGTTTGGGGCGCTTTATTCGGGTCTCTGGAGCGGCTGGGGGGGTCCGGGGGGGGAGGCCAGGCGCTGGCCCAGCACCCTGCTTTGGGGCGAGCCGGAGCCCGAGCTGTGGCCGTGAGTGAAGTAAGAGCCGGGCACTTGGGGGGGGGGGTTAGCCCCAGGAGAGGTGGGGGAGGGGGAGCGCGAGGGGGGCAGGCAGCAGAGGAGAGAGAAGGAAAAGGGGCCGGGGGGGCTCCGCACTGTGCCCCCCGTCCCCAGCCAGGCCCGATCCCGCACTATTGCAATGGGGGGGGGAGAGATCGGGCCCTGAGCGCCGGGATGCGGGGGGGGGGGCGGGGGGCAATACAATTATTGTCTTTTTTGTCCATTAGAAAGCGGGAGTGGGGTCATTTTATTTCCTGCGGCGGGGGGTCAGAGTCAAATCTTTCCAACGTGTCTAGAGAGAGTCACTCCCCGCTGGATGGGGACAGCTGATTTCTTACTACCCCCCCCCGCCAGGAGGGGAACCCAGGTGTGACCCGGCGCGTTTCCCTCCTTCGAGCCCAGCAGCGTTTTGAACTCGGCTTCGCTCCCCGCCGCCCAGCAGATCCGACACTCGCTCCAGTCTCTCCCCGCCTGAAAACCCGGCCACCAGCTACCCACGCAACCAGCTGAGCTAGCTGGTCCGAGCCCCCTGGGCAAAGAGGCGAAGTCCTGAGACCCCCCCCCCGTGTATTCAGAGGCGCGGGGACAACAGCCCCGGTTCCTAGCTGCACCGTGCCGGGCCAGAAACCCGGCCAGGCGCGCAGAGCTGCAGCCCCCCCCCGCCACCCACATCCACGCGGGCGAGTTTTCCCGAGACACCAGCAGCCTGGCCGGACTCTCCGGAGCTAGCCCGCGGCCAGGGGGGTGTCTGCTCCAACAGGTGGTGAGCAAGGCCCTTTACCTGTCTCCAGCCCGGCTAGTCACCTGCCGCGCCGGGAGCAGCATTCGCTAGTTCAGCGGGGCGGGGGCGGGGGCGGGGGCACGGCTCGAGCTGTTTTCTCTTTTGCAAGAAGAGGGAAAGGAGACATTGGGTTATCAAGCAGCAGCCGAGTTTATCCCGTCTCTGAATACCTGTCAGGCTGCATCCAGTCTACATGCTGCCTTCCCCAAACGTGCATGCATCTCTGCAGGGCTGGCTTGTTTGGAAGGGTTCTCTCTGCAATGACAGGGTATTTACCAAAGCTCTTCGGGGGGGGGCAACCTGCTGTAAAACTCCCCCCAGGATACAAAATCGGACTTGCTCACAGAGCTACCAAATCGGGCGCCCAATGACTTCTGCAAAATGGCAGAAGAGACTTGTAGCTTATTTGGGAAGGAGGCTGGGAAAATTCGGCTCCACTCCGAGCTGAGTTTTCAGTAAGCAAAAGCAAATATCTCGGCTGCATTTGGGTGGGGGCCCGCCTTGTAGAAGAACCCCCGCAGCTAGACATATTGGGGGGGGGCAAAGGGTGGGCGCATTATGTCCAAAGAGTGAAAAGACTTGATTTGAAACAATTCACTTTGCAAAGAGCACTTTAAAAAACACACGAGGAAACAGTTCTGGGAAGCGGTGGATTTTTTAAAAACCACTCGGTGTGTGTGTGGGGGGGGTAATTTAACCTTTTGGTAAAACCTCTCCCCTGGGAAGTTGTCTCAAGATCAGAGGTGTCACCAACTTCGAGCTAACTGCCAAAGTGCCCTGGTCGCCCCATTGAAACATGCAGCGACCACGCAGATTTCACCTTCATTTACTGCAACCTCAAAGTGTGTTCTTTGGGCCAGCGCAATGTTGCAAATACCCAGGCGGGTCTTTCCCGTGACTGCGGCCTGCAGCAGTCAGAGGGGAAGAATTGCTCCACTATATAATAACAGGTTGAATCTGCTGTTTAAAGGCATTTTATTACATGTCACCCAGCGGGATAATAACCTTTATTTAAACAAACCTTTCCCTTGTTCTGATACATCCTGTGTTTATCCTCAGAAGCAGTTTACAAATGGCTGTTTGCATTTTCCCCAATTTGTTTGAGTTTCTAATTAAATTGCCATGAAGATCCTAATCCATCTTGACATTCTAACTTTCCCAAGTTAAGTAGGCAGCTTGGTAGTAGTTTGGTGTCAGCCTTAATAATACTAATTATTGCAAATAAGGCTCTGCTTTGCTGCTCCCAAAATATTTTTAAACAGCTCCCAGATAAAGGAAGCAGATTCTATTGTTGATAGGAAACAGTCTTGAGCTGAAATTTGCAAAGCAGCGCTGCATAAGCATCTAGGCATAAGCTGATTTGCTTTCACATAATCACATGCGATGCAGGCTTGCCTCATGCATGCCGCAGATCTGTATGTTTCTTTGATCGGTTGGAAGAATACAAAGTAGTTCTTTTTGTAGAGTTTTCTGATAAGAAAAACACTTTTGCAAAATTTGACAATATACTGTTCACGTGTCCACCCCGTCCAAACTCCCCCCCTCCACAAACTCGATGTTCCCTATTTCTGAGGGGGGTAAATGAAATGACTAGAAATGGGTTTAGCCTCTTTCCACAGTTTTGGGGCTTGGACAGCTCTGAAGGGGCGCGAAAAGAAGAATTAAAAAACCTGAAAACTGTGCCTCCAAACCTCGCACTCCTTTGGTCTGAAAATCGGTTTGCCTGTTTTTTTCTGAATAGGCGCAAAGCTAAAGCGCGAGACTCGCAAGAGGTTACTCCCTGGACGGGACAGAGCGAGCTATTTTGGAAGCTTGCGTCAGGGAAACGCCTTCCTAGCTCGGGATCTCTGCGGGGTCTGTCGCTTCCAACCCCTACATCTTCCTACGGAATCCTGATTTTTAAAGATGAAACTGCTCCCAATTCGTGGCGATCCCCGTCTGCCTGCGGTGAATCTAAACGCCGCGGAGATGTCTGTACCTCGGGGCTCCGATGCTCGAGTTGCACTAAATTCACATGGAAGTTTCACTCCCCTTTAGCTAAAAAGTGTTTGACCCGCACAATTGCGGGCGTTGGAGAACTTCGAAAATTAACAGCTGCGGAAGCGCAGATCGCAAATCCAGCTCGACCCAGCACTGCAGTCCTGGAGCGCTGTGGTTTTAATCTTAAACGTGATATATAAGTAAGAAGTGTTTGCTGGTGCTGGCACTCAAACCCAATAAACAAAAGTCAGCAGCATAACAAACCCCCTGCGAGATGGGGAAAAGCTGCCCCCAGTCCTCGTAGATTGATTCCTTTAATATCAGCACAAACCAACACACAATCAACTTCATTCTGCGGGGTGGGCTTTCGTTGTTTTTCTAAAGATTACAAACTACAAAGACCTGAAACTGACGCATGTTATGTACGTGATGGATCTTCAGTTTTACTTAAAATGCCTCAACCGAAAGAAATCAGATTGGTTTAATAGATGGAAAACTATAAACTGATCCTCCTAACAAGTTTGAAACCGAGAAGCTAACGAATCTCATTGCATTTTGTTTCCTGCCCAGGAAAGCTTTGGTAGATCTTTTCACACTTCAAACTTTCCTGGTTTTTTTTTCCGCACCACTAAAATCAACTTGTTTCTAAATAACAGGGAGAGAGAGAAAGACAGAGACGCAGAGATTAATTTTCTTTTTCATTTGCTGATTCAGAGATTTCTCTGTGCATCTAGAAAAAATGTCTTTCAGCCCTAAACTAGGGGCGAAAGTTGCATGTTATTTCTGAAGGAGATTTATTAATAATGCAGGTATTATATTTCATGACCTGAACTAGATCTTGACATTTTGGTTGATTTTAGAAACGAAATTGCATTTTTCCCCTACAGGGTGCGATTTTTTAAAAAACAAATCTATAATCAACAAACTAAACAAAAGGAGAGATTTGGATGGCAATCGTTCTATTTATTTGGAAACATTTCTTCATCAAGCTACAAATTGGATTGGATTTTGAGTAGTGGATTTGGATAATATTTTGACAGACAATTTCTCAAAACAAAAATTGCAGTTTGCATCGTAAACATGTCAGAGAAAAGAAGAGGAAACTAGCTTCGATTTTTCTCCGGAAGAGAACAATTGGATTTTACAATGATCAAAGAGGGGATTGCGCTTACACTGCTACATTTGAACCTATATGTTTCTGGCTGACAAAACGAGTATATTTTCTCTAAGTGGATCGAAGTGTTTACATTCTCTCCTCGGAGGAATTTTTATTCCCAGCTTGCCAACATGTCTGTAGCATTTTACATGGGAAAAAAATCGAAATAAGAAGCAGCAAATGAATCTGATATATTAGACTATGAGGGGAAACACTGTACCGGATTATAGATCTATGAGCTAAGACAGGAGGGCGTTTTGTGGGGTCTGGACATGTAAAACAGGCCAAAACCGCATAAAACTATCCGGCGAGTCCTTTAAAAAACTCAAAGGGAAAGAATATGTTGATTATTTTGACCATATTAGAAAAAGTTACCTGAGGAACAGCCCTGCGCGTGTACAGAAATCTGCATCCTAGTATGTATCAGGCAAGGTTTTCTTTCTAGTTAATGTCACAAATCAATATCTTCTTTCCCTCTGAGTTTATACAGTGTTCCGTTTCTAAACCAGACCCACACAGACGGAGATATCCGCATCTATCACATAAGATCTGAAGAGGAGCTCTGTGTAGCTGGCAAGCTTGTTTCTCTCCCCACCAGAAGTTGGGGCAGTAAAAGGTTTCCCTCGCCCGCCTGGTCTCTCTCGGATCCTAGGACCAACCTCTCTCCCTAGAGCAGATTTCTTTAGTGTGTGTCCATACATTCTCCCCCAGGTATATGGTAAATGACAGCAATACCTTGATCACCATATTTCACTTTTGTCAACATGGCAACGTCAGAAATCACTCTGCAAAGGTGAGCAGGTGTCACTCCCTCTCCTTCTTCAATGGGGAAACTGAGGCACCGAGACACAAAATAAACTTGCCCAGGGTTCTGACACCCAGCTCCTCCCCACACCCGGCTCTAAGCACTAGACCCCACTAGCCAGTACAAGAACCAGCAGTCCTGCCTCCCAGTATCCTGCTCTAACTACTAGTCCCTGCTGTCTCCTCTCTCTGCCTAGTGCAGAGCTGAGTGACTTAGCCAGGGCAGCAGCATGTTGAGTGGGCAATGCCAAGAGCCACCTGGTGTCTGTCTCTCTCCGCTCGCTCTCTCTGGCCAGTGCAGAGGCACCCCCCCCCCCGCCCCATTGAGCACCAGTGCCTGGCACATGCCTTGGGCCTGCTCCCCTCCCCCTCTCTCTTAGCTCCTTCCCCAACCAAAGAATTTCCCTTGGCATCCTCATCCCCAGTGCAGTGTGGCACATGCTTCCCGGCCCTGGCAGTGGGAGGAGGGCAGGAGATGGGGCTGCCCCATCCTCCAGGCCTCCCCAAAGGGGCCTGCTTTTCAACCCCCACTCCCAAGAGGGGCTGGAGGGACCCTGCCCCACCTGCCAGCGCTGGAAGGGTGGAGAATGAGCTGGATACCAGGCAAGAGGAGCCCGGTGGGTACAGTACCCTGGAGCTGGGGGGGGGGCAATAGCATGTGCTATTACACCCACCAGTGTGCCCACCCCCCACCCACAGGGGGCCCTGTGGGCAGTGTCAGCCAGGCCCATGCCACAGTTTAGGCATGATCCCCAAAGCCCTCAATGTGCTAGGACCCAGAGCTTAGGTCAATGCGGAGATGAGAGGTACCGTGCTCAGGGAAGGACAGCCAGGACACCTGGGTTCCACCCCAGCTCAGGGAGAGGAGTGGGGTCTACTGGTTAGAGTGAAGGGGGGCTGCGAGCCAGGACTCCTGGGTTCCACCCCAGCTCAGGGAGAGGAGTGAGGACTACTGGTTAGAGTGAAGGGGGGCTGCGAGCCAGGATGCCTGGGTTCTATTCTGAGCTCTGGGAGCAGAGTGGATACTAAGTGGTTAAAGCAGGGGGGCTGCGAGCCAGGATTCCTGGGTTCTATTCTGAGCTCTGAGAGCGGAGTGGATACTAGTGGTTAAAGCAGGGGGGCAATGAGCCAGGATTCCTGGGTTCCATCCTAGCTCAGAGAGGAGTGGGGTCTACTGGTTAGAGTGAAGGGGGGCTGCAAGCCAGGACTCCTGGGTTCTATTCTGAGCTCTGGGAGAGCAGTGGGGGCTAGGGGTTAGAGTGAAGGGGGGCTGCAAGCCAGGACTCCTGGGTTCTATTCTGAGCTCTGGGAGGGGAGTGGGGGCTAGTGGCTAGAGTGAAGGGGGGCTGCGAGCCAGGACACCTGGGTTCTATTCTGAGCTCTGGGAGGGAAGTGGGGGCTAGAGGTTACAGCAGCAGACTGGTCAAGTGCTCTTGGTTCTGGGTGCCTGGGACTTCCCCCTCCAGGGCTAGCAGTGAGATCTGTGGTTGGCCCAGCTCCTGTGCCTCACTCTCTGGGGTGGGTAATGGGTCTGCTCAGCCCACGGCTCAGGCTGCTGGCACAGATGGGCCAGGGCGCCCTTTAACCTTTGCCCTGCAGACGGCCTGGCTCCCTTAACAAAGGAACAGTCTTGGGGGCAGGAGAAACGTGTGGGCGGACAGTGTCTTTGCCATAGGGCTGGGGACCAGGAACACTCGCTGCCTAGACAGGCTTCCGCGATTAGCTCAGAGCTGGGCAGGACTCCTGGGTCCTTCCCTGGGGGCAGTCTCTCCCCATCCGCCCTCAGCTCACCCCTGGGTGAATTGGGGATGAGGGTGGTACCTAGGGGAGCCATGGGACAAGGCTGGTTAAGCTGCCTGGAAGGCAGGCAGGGTAAGATGAGGAGAACAGAGGAGTTACTGCAGCCAGGGCAAACAGGCGTTCGCTGGCATCAGCCTTGAGGAAGGATCTGCAGCACCAGACCCACCAGCCGGCCTGGCTGTCAGCCCAATTCAGGTGACAGGGCCTCTTCTCACCTGCAGGGCCGGCTCCAGGCACCAGCTTAGAAAGCAGGTGCTTGGGGCAGCCACTCCAGAGAAGGGTGGCAGGTCCAGCTATTCGGCGGCAATTCGGCGGAGGGTCCCTCACTCCCGCTCAGAGCGAAGGACCTCCCGCTGAATTGCCGCAGATCGTGATCACGGCTTTTTTTTGGCTGCTTGGGGCGGCAAAATCCCTGGAGCCGGCCCTGCTCACCTGACCTAGCACACCCACTCCCCACTCAAACAGCTAGCCTCCAGACCTCTCCCAGAGCCCGAGACCAAACCCAGTGTCAGCACAGCATCTGGGGAACACCAGGCCCTTCACGGCTGCGCTATGTGAATCTGGGCCCCAACATTCAGTAAAAGAAACAAAGCGGGTCTTGAGGGCTGGCCAGCTCAGGGTCAGGGAATGGGAGATGGGGCCTTTCCCCTCTGGGGGTACCATTTCCAATCTGCCCCCAGGGCTGGGGGCTGGCTGGATCAGAGGGCAGGGAATGGGAAACGGGGCCTTTCCCCTCTCAGGGGTGCCAGTTCCAATCTGGCCCCAGGACCAAGGCCTGGCTGGCTCAGGGGGCAGGGAATAGGACATGGGGTCAGCCAAAATCTGGGCCTCCTAGCCATATGGCACAGACCTCCAAACCTTGGTGCCCCCTACCTAATCCCTCAGCACCTGGAATCCTGGGCCAGGAACATTTCATTCCCTCTTCGCTTCCTCCCCCAGGGCCTTTGGGTTTGCTGACTCAGGGGAATGGGCTAAGGGGTCCGTGACACTGTGTGATCTCCCCCTCTTTACCCACCAGCCCCTGGATTTCAGGAGAACCCCGCCATCTTTAATATTGCCCCTTTTCCAAGTGCCTTCCATTCCATGGGATCGCTTTAGGTCCGACAGAACTGTTCAGTTAGTGTCTGCTCAGGCTGTGAGCTGGGCCGGCTCGGGGGTTCCTCTCTACGCTCAACAAGGCAGCACGTTCCGCTCGCCTGACTTACAGCGGGTGCCCACCTGTCCAGAAGGGACTGTTGTGACCCTCTAGTCTGTCCTCCTGGCTAACACAGGCCAGAGAACGGCCCCAAAATAATTCCTAGAGCAGAGCTTTTAGAAACACATCTCGTCTCAATTTAAAAATCACCAGTGCTGGCAAATCCACCACGACCCTCGGCAAACAGTTCCAGTGGTTAATTACTCAGTGGTAAAAGTTTACGCTGCATTTCCAGACTGAATTTGTCTGCTTCAGCTCCCAGCTGTTGGATTGTGTGGGACCTCCCTGCTAGACTGGCAAGCCCCTTGTTAAATATTTGTCCCTTATGAAGGCACATATAGGCTGGGACCAAGTCACCCCTTAGCTTTCTCTTTTTTAAACTAAATCGATTGAACTCCTTGAGTCTCTCACTATCAGGCATTTCTAATCTCTAATCATTCTCATGGCTCTTCTCTGCCCCCTCTCCAATTAAGCAACATCCTTCTTGCATTGTGGGCACCCGAACCGAACACAGGATCCCAGCAGCAGCCACACCAGTGCCAGATCCAGAGGTAACAGCACCTCCCTGCTCCTACTCGAGATGCCCCTGTTTAAGTATCTCTGGTTTGCATCAGATTTGTGCCTAGACAGATACACTTATATTTGGCCGTATTAAAAGGCCTTGTTTGCTTGCAGACCACGCTGCTCTTATTTATCCCTCACACAACGTGTGTGTCAGCTGTGAACTTTCGTCGTTAACGCTGGGGCCAGCTGGGATGCTCCAGCTTTCAGACAAGCAGGACCAATGGCAACCTCGATGGCCAGTCTCAAGCCCAGAGCTTGGTCCTCCCTCCCCCAAGTGCTAAAACTGGATGCCTGAAATGCACGCTCAGCCCTGCAGTTGGCCCCTCTGTGCCCAGATGTTTGACCAGAGCTCGCTTGGTCACAGAGCAGCATGGTCTAGTGGGCAGACAATTGGCCTGGGTATCAGGACTCCTGGGTTCTGTTCCCAGCTGTCATTGAGCTGGAGTGTGACCTTAGGCACGTCCCATCCCTGCTCCATGCCTCAGTTTCCCCACCCATCCTTTGTCTATTTAAACTGAGCGCCTCTCGGTGTCTGCTCATTGCCTGGCACAAGGGGGCCCCAACCTCCAGTGGGATGTCTAGGTAACCTCATAAAACCAGCCTTGTCAGGGCAGACAGCAGAATCTCTGCCATAGTCTTGTTGCTGCCTGTGAATGGGCAGCGGTCGCAGTGTCAGAGCCATCAGCCAGGCTGGAGCAGCTGAGCTACCAAACCTGGGTGTGTGTGGGAATCCTGAGCCCCAGCCCTCCAGTGGTGCCCACCCCCCCCCCACCTCTGCTGATGCCCCTCAGTCCCAACCCGCAGCCCCCTGCTAGTCCACGCTTGGGCTCACAGCTCTGCCGGTGCCCCACAGCCTTACCCCCTGTGTCCTGTTTGGCCCTGGAGCACGTGGCTTGGAGCACCCTAGTGCTAAGTGATATCACTGGGACAGGATGGAACAAGGAGGCTCTGGTGGGAGCAGCCCGGGCACCATTCATTATTTAGGCTTCATTCGAAGGCAAGTATTGGCTTCTCCGTTCCTGCCCCAGGCTGCCTGCACCACCCCCCTCTCCCCAGCCACCTTGTGCCCAGGCTGCCTGCAGGCATCCCGCTGGGGGGCACGCTAAGGAGAACTTCCCAGCCGCTGGAGCAGGTGCAGAAATCTTGGGTTCTAGTCCTGGCTCTGGAAGGGAAGTGGGGTCTAGTGGTTGGGGCAGCACAGGAGGCGCCTGGACTCCTGGGTTCTCTTGTCCTTCACTGGAGTGGCTGCTTAGAAGCTCAGGGTTTTCTCATTAACACATCCTTTCTAAAATAAATACAATTCAAGCTTCTCCCACACAGAATTCCTCCCCCAGCCGCACCATCCCCAGAGGGGAGGCACCTGCTCGCCCGGAGGTCCTGTTCCCTGGAATACCCACTCGGAGCGAGGCACACAGCATGGCAGGTGCCAGCTGCTGCTCCAGCTGGTGATGCGCTTGGAGTGCCCAGCACGGCGCGGCAGGCGGGTCCCGTGGGCCGGGCCGGGGACAGATCAAGGACCGGGCAGCTCAGTGTTCGCTGACCTTCCACTCATGTAAAAAGTGACAGGACGACAACAGCCCTGTCCCCTCACCCTGCTCTGCCAGAGGCCCTCAATGCCAACCTGCAGCCCCCCTGCAATCCCAGCTCTGGCCTCCCCCAAGCTCTCCCACCCACAGCCTATGTGAGCCCAGGCTGCCCCCCACAGCTGGGCTGATGTCCCTCAATTCCAGCCCCTGGCCCTGCCCCCCCCCCAGCTCAGAAACCAGCCCTTTAAACAAAATCAGCTGGATCAATGCTGGTTTTAAGCCAATTTTAACCACAGCACACAGCCCCCCCGCCTCAATTTATCTGAGCCCTGCCTGGTAGGGGTAGGGGGAGAAACAGGGGGTTAGATCTCCATGGTCCATTCAGCCCTCAGCCTCCATGGGCCCTGGTTAATGTCCATTAAGCAGAGGGCATCCAGAGTTGGGGGTGGGGCTAGGAATCAGGACTCCTGGGTTCTATTTTGGGGTAACCACTGGGCTGAGACCCAGCAGACTTGTTTCATGCAAGGGACTCCCAGTTGTGAGGCAGGGACTGAGGCAGATCTGTTAGCAGTGTCCTGCTCTCTCATTGCTCCCCCCGGCGCTCTGACAAACAGCTGGGTCGGTCACTCACAGTTCCAAGGGGCACTAGCTGTGGCAGCCCCAGGAGATGCCCATCATGGCTGGGATCTCAGGGCACAGGCTGCCCGGCTCCGGCTCCCCTCTGACACTCCCCCTGCCCCACGATCAGCTGAAGGAACCAAACCCAGTGACAATGAGTCAACAACGGAGGAGTTTTAGAGGGATCTAGTGGTTAGAGCAGGGGGCTGGGAGCCAGGGCTCCTGGGTTCCATTCCCAGCTCTGGGAGGGGAGTGGGGGCTAGTGCCTGTGCTATTGTCTGCAAAGCATAGGGAAAGGGGGGCCGGGTTAGATCCAGCAGATCCAGCCCCAGGGTCCAAAACTCCCCTCCAGCCCCTACTCTGTGCACACCAAGGCCTCAAGCAGGGAGCAAGGTCAGGGCCCTGAGCCTCCTGCTCTAACCACTAGACCCCACTCCCATGCCACAGCCAGGGACAGCTACGAAGGCGGAGGGGAGCCGATGCTGGCAGAGTGTGGGGGGACAGGAAGTGGCCAGTCACTGCCAGCCAAGGCCCCTCTCCCAGCCTTGCCCATGGATTCCCCCTCTACCCAGATGTTTCCTGGCACCAATAGCTGGGAGGCCATTTGCTGCAGAGAATGCATGACGGGTGGGATCATGAGTGTTGGGGGTGTGGGGGGGCTGTCTGGCACACGGGCCTGGGCAGCTGCACCATCCCTCCCACACTAACACACCCTTACAGCATGGGACTCGGCTACTGGCGGGATCGATCTGCACCCCAGGACAGACGGACAAGGGCAGATGAAGCCTCATTTGGGGAGGGGCTAGTGATCCCCTTTTACCTGGCTGATCCACAACACGGTAAGGACATTCCTTCCCGCCCTCATTAATTACCCCAATCAACCCCCTTGGCTGGAAAGGGCAGGCAGCACTAGTGGTTAGAGCAGGGGGGCTGGGAGCCAGGACTCCTGGGTTCTATCCCCAGCTCTGGAAAGGGAGAAGGTCAAACCTCTCCACCCCCGTTTCCTCAGGATCCTGTCCCCCAGCCCCACTCCTCCCCCTCGCGCTACCAGCCAGCCCTGGGATTGCTGAGATGCCAGCAGGCCGCAGAGGGTAGGGAGTGTGTGAGGGTGTCTGCCCAGTTCCTGCATTCCCCACAGGGGTGGGGCAGGCAGCAGTGATGCCTGGCACAGTCCCTCCCCCCCACCCGCACGGGTTGCCCAGGAAGCAGACAAATAGGGGTGTTTGGCAGGGCATCTTCTGCCTCTTCTTCCACAGACCGGTGCGATGAGGGGAATCCAGACCCCCTCTGCCAGTCCCAGCCCCCACTCCCAGGGGAAGGGGGCTCTGAGCCTACTTAGCTCTCCAATGGAGGGTGTTTGCCCAGTCGTGCTATCCCCTGCACCCGTCCTCTCCCAGGGACATTTGCCCAATCACTTTAGCAAGATCGGTGCCAGCTCAAGCTAACGCCCCCCGAGCTGGAGTAGCAGGGGGAGGGGCTGCAGGTCAGGATTGAGGGGCATTGGCAGGTAGGTATAGGGTAAGTTTGGCTGGGCAGGGCATGGGGGAGGGGAACAACTGGGGGGGCGGCTCAGCAGTGCTGTGTTGGGATGACTCACTCTCCCGTCGGGCCTTTGAAAAGGTCTAAAAATAAATCCCTGAATGACCGAAATAGCTGAGTTTTCTCCCTGGCTTCCTGTCCCCAGGCGCTGGAGAAGGCTACGCATGAGGAATGGTCTCAGCCAGCACTCTCCTCCGGGGCGGGCCGTGGCAGCTGTCTCCACAGGGATTCCTCGCCCGGCCACGAGATGCAGCAGCCTCTGGGGTGGGGGACAGGGGCTATTTATACAAGACTCCCAAGGGGGGGCACAATGGCTGGAATTTGGCTAGAATAATCCTGTCCTTATGGAACGTGCCATGGAAGCTTTGATGGCCAAAATGTGTCAGTTTATGTCACGCTGGCACACTGGAGTCAGCACTGTCTGGGGGGGAAGAGTGCCCCCTACTGAGTCCCCACTGCCCCCCCCCCCGGCTCTGGGAGGGGAGCAGGTGGGAAGGCTGAGAGCCAGGACTAGCTAGTTCAGGGCCTCCATAGTCAAGGGGCATTACCAGGAGCGGGGATGAGAATCCCGCAGGGACCCATCCAAAGTAGAACAGCCACCCCTACTGGGGAGCTAGGGCGCCCAGGGATGGGGCGGCAGTGGGGCTGTGGGTCAGGCTTGAGGGGCTGAGCGGAGCTGTGGGATTGGGGAGCACAGGGCTGGGATAGCAGGGGGCTGGGACTGCCGCCCTTCTCCCCCTCACCCCAGTGCGCTCAGCGGAGTCAAGGTGCTGCAGGGGCTGATGGGAGAATACGAGCCATGGCGGAGGGACAACGCAGCCTGGCAGCCATGGCGCAGCCCAGAGCCTGGCAGAAGCTGGCAGCAGCCATGGGCCTCCCACAGCAGATGGGATGGCTGGAGGACAAACAGCTACTTCGGGGGGAAGGGGGCAGGGTGGTGGCAAAGGGCCCTCCCTGGTTCTGAATCTCCTGTGCCAGCCGGCTCCCCGCTCCTCCCCCCAGCTCATTTTGGAAAGGGGAGGGGGTCTGCTGGATTCCCCAGCCCCCGGAGTCAATCGCTTTGTAGCTGGTGGGGAAAGCAGCCTCCTGATGTTCTGTTCCCCTTGTAGATAGGGAAAGAGTCAAGTGGAAGAGGGGGGCTGGCACAGGGGGACAAGGGGGGAGCTGCTGGCTGCTTGGCAATCCGTCAGCAACAGGATTTGCTGGCTGCAGCCAGCTGCAGCCATTTGCAGGGAGAGCCACGCGCCATGGCAGCCTAGGGCATTGCTGGGGTGGATTGTGGGGGGCTCGTGTGGACATGGGGGGCAGAGCACAGGTGGGCACAGCCATGCCCCCCCACCCTCCCCCACAGGCTGGTCTTCCTGAAATCAGATGGAGCCTGGATGGCTGACTGCTTGGGAGTTAGCCTGCCCACCATGCTGCCAGAGCTTGGGTGAGAACCCAGGAGTCCAAGTGCCCTGTCCGCCATTCCCTCCCTCTCATATCATTGATTTTTCACAGCTTCCTAGATCCCAAAGCCAGAGAGGCCTGTTCTGGGTGCCTAGTCTGGTCCCTGCACCCCTGCCTGGCTGAGCTAGACAGTCAAGACACTCTGGGGCTAAGGCCCCTCCCTGTGTAAACTCAGCACCATATTTCTGCTCTGAATTGGTCTGTTTCATGCCCCCAGCAGCCGTGGGAGCCGGCCCTGCCTTTGACTGCTGGCTTGAGAAGCCCTTAGCCCTGCCCCCATCACTGCTGCATCTTCACCCACTGGCTCAGCCCCCCCACAGAAGCTGCATCAGTTTCCCTGAAGGGGTTTTGCCACAGTCTGGCACCAGTCCCGGAGCAGGACCCCACTGGGCCAGGCACCACAGACTTCCCAGGTTTCGCAGGCCTACCCTACTTTGACCCAAAAATGCCTTGTCCCGACTGAAGGGCAGTTCGCCGAGGGCCCCCAAACCCAGCCGGGGATCCCAATACCAGTCCAATGTAGCCTGTCCGCCCTCATCTCCATCGGGGCGGATGGGCCAAGCCTGAGTGGCACCTGCTGTAACTACTCGAAGGGCTGGGAGG
Organism: Gopherus evgoodei; assembly: GCF_007399415.2. Classification (NCBI taxonomy): domain Eukaryota; kingdom Metazoa; phylum Chordata; order Testudines; family Testudinidae; genus Gopherus; species Gopherus evgoodei. Next base: position 2,834,481 of record NW_022060061.1, on the reverse strand, counting down.
TCCGGTGCTGCGCAGACACATCCAAGGGATGGTGCCGCCCAAGAGCCTTCTGATCGGCGCCCGGGGGCTGGGGGGGACAGGCAGACAGACACGAGGAAACCAGGAGCCAATTCTGAGCCCCATCTGCCTCCCCATGGGATCACGGCAGTGGAGAGCTTTGAAAAGGGATCAAAAGGGGCAATGAGGTGGTTTTGCCAAGGTTCACAGGGTGCCCTCCTGAGAAGGTGCCTAATTCACCTAGGCTGCCCTTTAAGAGCCTTTGTTATTTCAAAGCACTTCACAGTTTCGTGTTCAATGCCAGCAAGATAAAATCAACCCCTCCCCTAAAGCCCACTTCATTTCGGCCGACGCAGCTAGAGCAGAGCTCCTGGCCAAAAGTAGTTACAGGGTCAAGGAACTGGCTGGGCTGTGAACTGCTCAGTTAGCAGCACGACACCCCTGGCTGGAGCTGCTGCTGCTGTAATTTACTCCCCTTGGGACCAGGGCTCCGTGGGGCCAGGATGAGACCGTCCCAAAGAGTTTCTAGTCAGAATTGACGGAGGGTAGGAGAGGAAACAGAGGCAAAGGGAAGGGACTTGTCCATCACCCAGCAGGTCAGTGGTACAACTGGGAATAGAATCCAAGAGTCCAGGCTCCTAGCCCCCCACCACTCTAACCACTAGACCCCATTCCCCTCGCAGAGCTGGAGAGAGAACCCAGGAGTCCCAGCTCCCAGCACCCCACTCTAACCACTAGACCCCACTCACCTCCCAGAGATGGAGAGAGAACCCAGGAGTCCCAGCTCCCCCACTCTAACCACTAGACCCCACTCACCTCCCAGAGATGGAGAGAGAACCCAGGAGTCCCAGCTCCCCCACTCTAACCACTAGACCCCACTCGCCTCCCAGAGATGGAGAGAGAACCCAGGAGTCCTGGCTCCCTAGAGAGTGGCCTTGCCACTGGTTTGGTGCTGCATTTTTGTACTAAATGAAATCCTAGTTTGATCGAAGGGCGGGAAAATACTCTATATTTTATCTGCATTGCACTGAACGCTGGAGAATCTAACAGCTCTCTACAAATGGGTATTAATTATACACTCCCATCCTCCACCCACCCTCAGACTATTTTTCTCCCCCCACTTCAGAGATGAGGAAACTGAGGCACAAATCAGGGCAGAGATTTGTCTGCACAGCGAGTCAGTGACAGAGCAAGGAGGGGAACCCAGGAGTCCTGACACCCACTCCGCATTGTCCCCCCCCCCGCTTCTTCCTGCTTTAGGGTCTCTCTCTCCTCCTTTTGCAGATCTGTCCTTCCCTTGCAGTCTGGTAGCAGGCTGGCCACCCTCCCCCACCTGCACCCCTACCGCCAGCAGCAGGTTGGGGGGGTGCTGGCACCAAGGGGCTGGCAGAGCAGCCAAGCGAGGGCAGACTGAGTCTGAGCTGTTGGCATTCAGTCTCTCACATCTCTGTGAGCTGCATTAAAGAGACAGAGGCAAGTGCCCCTCTGGACAATAAAATGCATCCCCTCCCCTCACCCCAATCTATGCCCTCGCCCCCTCCCCTGCACCGTCACTGCCACCCCCTCTAATCCAGTACCAGAGTTCCCATCGCTGGGAGAAAACAGATGCCACCTCCTATTCATGGAGCTGGTATACAGCACAACAATAAGCCGTCCCGGAGGCCGTGCCAACCGAGGGGGGCACCCCATTGAGCACAGCTCTCCCGCCCAGCCCAGTCACTGCTTGGCAGCCGGAATCTGTGCCAGCCTGCGCCAACCCAGGGGAAGGGGGAGGAAGGGATGCTGCCCCTTTAAGGGGAGTGCCCTCCCTGGGGGGCAGATGGTTGCCCACGTCGGCGGCTTGGATCTCCACATGCCCCTCGGGCGTAACCATGGCACCTTCTTGGCACACATTGCCCCTGCAAGACGGAGCCGGCGTTGCCATGGCACTGGTATTGCCTCCTCAATCGGGGCTTTGTTCGGAGGCTCTTACCCCTTGGAACCTCCCGTGAGGGGATGGCATCCGGGAGCAGACCTCCCACCCCTGCAGGAGGAGATCGGCCCCCCCGACCCCCAGAACAGATCAACCCCCACAGCCCCCCCAGTTACCCTCTAGGAACAGATCACCCCCCACAACCCCACCCGAGCGGATCACCCCACCTCCATGGGCTCCCTACAATTTCCCACATCCCCCCCCCCTCAACTACTGAGAGCAGACTGAGCCCCCCTCCCTTCCCCAACTATCCCCATTGGAGTCACCCTATAGAAGCAGATCTCTGGGCCCAGCCCCCACAAAATACACCGCTCAGGAGCAGGCTGTTGCTTCCAGTCCCTCCCATTACCCCACTGGGGAGCACCTAGCTAGAACCAGTGCAGCCAGGGGAGAGCACACCCTGCCGACCCCCTGCCCTGCTCCCTGCAGCACAGCGCCCCCTAGGGCCAGCCCTGCCTGCCAGGGGACAGTGCCCCCTGCTGAGCCCCAACCCTGCTCCCTACAGCCCAGTGCCTCCTAGCGCCCCCTAGGGCCAGCCCTGCCTGCCATGGGAGAGCGCCCCCTGCTGAGCCCCCACTCTGCTCCCTGTACCCCAGCGCCCCCTGGAGCCAGCTCTGCCTGCCAGGGGAGAGCGCCCCCTGCTGAGCCGCAACCCTGCTCCCTGCAGCACAGCGCCCCCTAGGGCCAGCCCTGCTTGCCAGGGGACAGTGCCCCCTGCTGAGCCCCAACCCTGCTCCCTACAGCCCAGTGCCTCCTAGCGCCCCCTAGGGCCAGCCCTGCCTGCCAGGGGAGAGCGCCCCCTGCTGAGCCCCAACCCTGCTCCCTGCAGCACAGCGCCCCCTAGCCCTGCACTGGGTCAGCACTGACTGCCAGGGGAGAGCGCCCCCTGCTGAGCCCAACCTCCAGGGCTCTCACTTTTCTTTGCAAGTCTCCCAGCCAAGGTCTGAGCAGTCCCAGCCCTGCTGAGCTGCTGGTGCCACCAGCCTCGAGGCTGGCACTGCTGGGCAGGGAAGATCTCAGGCCTCGCTAATTAGCCTGGAAGCGGAGAGCACCAACAGCTTCAGCTGACAAGTCACCTGCTTGGCCTGTCGTACGCCCTGGCCCTAAGGGGCGCCACAGGCCAGACTGTGATCCCGGCCTCTTGCTTGTCCTCCTGGGACGGCCCTGCCTCGTGGGCCACAGGGCTGGCTTCTCTGCAGGTGCTGCTCCATCCTGCCTCCACGTGAAATGAAGTTCAGTTACCTCGGCCGTGACCTATTCTGGCCACAGCGCTCTGCACCCCACCCCCATCCCCCGGTGGGCTGGTCTTGGAAGCTTCTGCCACCCCAAACGAGGTCCTAGCTGCAACCGTGCCCCCAACTGGCCAAGAGAGCCACAAAAACAGCTCCCACTGTCACCAATAACTCCCCCTCCACCACCGATCAAGGAAGACCCAGACAGGCCCTGCCATGTCCCAGCAAGGTTCTGGGGGGGTGGGTGCTGCTCTGCAGGGAGAACTGACACAGTAGGGGGTCGCTCTCCCCTCACATCAGTGCTCACCCCAATGCCCCAGGGTGGCACTAGGGGGGTGCTGTGTTGTGGGGGGGGTTGGGGCTCAGCAGGGGGCGCTCCCCTCACATCAGTGCTGACTCCAATGCCCCAGGGTGGCACTAGGGGGTGCTGTGTTGTAGGGGGGTTTGGGGCTCAGCAGGGGGCACTCCCCTCACATCAGTGCTGACCCCAATGCCCCAGTGTGGCTTTAGGGGGCGCTGTGTTGTAAAGAGGTTTGGGGCTCAGTAGAGGGCGCTCCCCTCACATCAGTGCTGACCCCAGTGTGGCTCTAGGGAGCGCTGAGCTGCAGGGAATGTTGCAGATGGCTCGATAAGGGGTGCCGTCCCCTCTCAATCACTCATGACTCACACACACTAACTCTTTCCCTTCCTGCACTTGCACTGCAAAGATGATACAATCTTTAATTACACAAACACTTTTCCTCAAACCCTGCCACGCAGCACCACACAATTCCTCCGACAACCTTTGAGGCACATGTTGAGTCTCGTAGTCTAGGGGGGTGGTTCTTTTAAAAACTGTTCGGCCAGCTTTTGTAGGCAAGAATGAAAGAAAGGACTGCAAGACGCTACATGTGTGTACCTGAGACTGTGGAAAGAGATGGCCTGATATGATCTTGCCAAATGTAATTAAAGACTGTATCAAAAGAATTCATATGCACAGAAGGGGCAGAGTTAAGGCTGTAATGTTTTCTTCACCAAGTTTTTTGATGGAATTTCCCAGGTTTTATTATGAGGAAAAAAATGGGGAGGGGGAAATCGAGTTTCTTCTCCTACGCTTTTCAAATTCTTCAGGCTTGCATAAAAACACCCTGCTATTATGTTATGGTTTATATATTATCTACTTACAGAACCTATCCTATTATTTACTGGACGTATTCCAGTAGCACAGCAGTTCTCAAACTGTGGATCATGACGTCCCAAGCCCTCCATTTTAATGGGGTCACCAGGAGTGGCGTTAGACTTGCTGGGGCCCAGGCCCGAAGCCTGAGCCCCACCACCCTGGGTGATGGGGCTCGGGCTTCGGCTTCAGCCCTGGGCGGTGGGGCTCAGGTTACAAGCCCCCTGCCTTGGGTTTCAGCTTTAGCCCCCCAACCCAGGGCAGTGGGGCTCAGGTTTCAGTCCCCCGCGGTGGTGTAGTAATTTTTGTTGTCAGAAGGGGGTCGCGGTGAAGTGACGTTTGAGAACTGCTGCAGTAGCACTTAATACATTCCAGTGGCACCACAATTTTATCAGTAGATCTCAAAGCATTTTACATGTCATGATCTCCACTGCAAATGGGGAAACTGAGGCACTTCACCTCTCTGTGCCTCAACCAAGATCACCCAGCAGCAGCGCTAGGAACAAAATCCTGATCTTCAGAGACCCAATCTGGTGCTCTACTCACTAGACTACCCTGCCTCCAGCCAAAACTAGGACCCCCTTTTGCAAGGTGCTGCACAGACACAGAGAGAGAGACAATCCCTGCCCTGCATTGCTTACAACCAAAATACAACAGCTGTGGGACGGGGCAGAGAACAAGTGGAGTGACAGGTTGCAAACACCAGGCAAGGGGCTAGGCCAGAAGAGGTGGTGGAGGGAAGGCACCATGCCAAGGTATCAGATGTCTGGGCTTTGCAGATCATCTGCCTCTGAAGCATGGCTCAGTGGGGCGGAGTCTGCGGACTGTTCTATCAACACACACCAGTCCTGGAGCAGAGGTGCTCACAAACAGCATGCAGGCCATATCTTCCCAGGGACTTCAGCCCAATATCACTGTCTGGCTCCCATGAACCAACTCCACTCAGAGCCCAAGGTGGAGAGCAAATATTCCTGCTGCATCCTTCTATCCATCCTAGAGCCACCAGCTTAGCTGACAGCCTGGGGATTGAACCTGGGGCCTCAGAGCTAAAAGCAGGAGTTACTACAGCTTGAGCTGAACAGCCAGGCCCCCAGAGCTGGGGCTGGACAGACTTATTGCTAATGCTAGGCAGGAAGTGGTGTTTCCATTTGGCAGGAAATGACCTGGCTTTTAAAGTTTTTCCCATTCTAAGACAGAGCAGTCATAGGGCACACTGTCTCCTGTACACCTCCTTGTGGCCTGAGGATGGCCCAGCAAGTAACCTTTGCCTCAGTTTCCCTCTCTTGGTTCTGCAAGAACTCACAAAAACCTCATGTCCAGTAACAATACACCTGCTTGGGGTATAAACTCACAAATAACACCTCTTCTGTCCCAGCCTCAGAGCGGGCCCAACTTCTCCCTGAGGTCTCTCTCTTCAGAGTTCCCTTCTTTCATCCTACTCCCAAGATGGGCACAGCCCCTTCTCCCAGAGGGTCTGAATTCCTGCCCTCTCAGCACTTCTTACCTAGAGTTTCACTTGCGCACATCTCAGATTTCTCTGCTGACATCTACTTATACCCAACAACCTTCATATCCCACCTGATCTCCACCCGCTCTGCAGCTGCCTGTTGCTCTTTATAATGGGATCAGCTGACCCCTACTCAACTGTGCCAACTTAGTAACTAGGGTTGGCCAGAGGCATCTTGCCCTTAAACACTTCGGTTTTTGGGGAGTTCCCCCAAAACAAATTTTCTTCACATTTGATATTTTTCTAAACAATTCAATTTTGACCAAAATTTTTAGTTGAAAAAACATTTTGATGAGAATTTTCCAAGCAGCTCTATGCATGGCCTCTGGAAATCTGGGCCGTGTAAACCACCCTGGCCAGCAAGTCACGCTTCCATAACCTCAGGCTAACATTACCATGCAGTGATTCTCCCAAGGCTAAAAATTTGCTCGCACACTGCCAAAAAAGACCACACAACAGCGCCACCTTATGGCATCTATCATCACAGCGGTCCACTGATGTGGAATTTCCCAATTGCTTTGCTTTTGTATGCATGAGGCCATTCCCGTGTCAGGAGCTGCTGACCCCAGCCAGCACAAAAGTCATGCCAGGCCTAGGCTAAGGGACACGTATAATCTTTACACGTATGATCTTTATTGCTCCATTTGGTTTTTTTTTTAAATAGCCCTTATTTGGCCTGGCTGGCTCACAAAGCACAGTGTTACAGGAAGAGTGCTCGCTCTTGCTCGCTGTAATCAGAGAGGTAATTCTGTTTTTCCTGGCAGCAGCCGGGCCCCGAGACTGCTGTGCGCGATGTATGGAACAGATTCTTTATTCGGAGCCCTGCCAAAGTGACCATCTGCTTCAAGCTTCCCCACCCCCATTCCTACCCCCCCCCTTTCTCCCTCTGATCTGTGGCTGTTTGCTGAGCTGTCTCCGTGTATGTGTGTGTGTGTGCGCGTGTGTGTGTGTGCACACACGCACACACATGAGTAAGACCGGCGTGCCCCCCGCTCCATTCCCTCAGGTTGTCCCTCAAGCCTGATGGATCTTCAGCTGGAGGCCCAGGACGTGAAGGAGATACCTGACCTGTGCTGGCCCAGCAGCAGCACAGAGAGCTCTAAGCCCCTGGGTCGAGATGAGGAAGAATCTGTCTCTTTCTTCCTTTACAAACATACCCTGATTTCCTGCCTGCTACAGACCCTTCCACAGGAGGGTTTCTCAAAACTTGGTCAACATCAAGCAGTATGGAACCCAGGAGTCCTGACTATGCCCTAACCATTAGCCACCACAGCCCGCCTGGAGCTGGGAGTCCAGACCACGCTCTAACCCAGCGGTCCCCAACACAGTACCCACGGGTGCAATGGCGACTGCCGGGGCATCTATGTACACTCGCGTACTGGCCGGCTGACAAATATCCGCCAAAATGCCACCGAAAAAAAGCGTCATCAAGAGGCGTCGCTGCCGAAATGCTGTCAAAAAACAGCGTCACCAAGAGGCGCCGCTGCCGAAATGCTGCTGATTTTCAGCAGTGATGCCTCTTGACATTGCCACTTCTCGGCAGCATTTCGGCGGATGCTTGTCCGCCGGCCATGGTCCTCGGTGGCTCGTCGTCCAGCACCCGCCACCCGGAAAAGGTTGGGGACCACTGCTCTAACCATTAGACATCATAGCCTTCCTGGAGCTGGGAATAGAACCCAGGAGTCCTGACTCCCAGCCCCCCTGTTGTACCCACTAGACCCCACTCTCCCACAGAGGTGGGAACAGAACCAAATGTGCCCCAGATCCCCTCCTCCAACTCAGTGGCAAACTTCCCCTCTCTGATCACTCCAGCACAGTCATAAGTCCTGATTTAAACAAAGGCCCAATCGTGTCCTTCAAACGAGAGCACAGAGACCTCCCAGTTTCCTGTTCATTTGGCCTACTGGGTCCTTTGAAGTGAAAATCCCTCAGGTGGGAGCTGGCAAGTTGCCTCTAACCAGCTTGACACGCAACCACCATGTGCTGGAAAACACAGAGAAACTGAGGCAGGAAATGTGGGGTTTTTCCTCTTCCTCTCCTGTCCTTCATTATAGCCATGATGTACAATACTCAGGTCCCTTGTCTCTTTCTCAGACTGTCTCTTGGTTCTGTGGTTGTACAATGTCCAGCACAGTGGGGTCCTGGTCCATGGTTTGGGCTCCTGGGGGCTACCACAATACACCTAATAAATAACATCACCTAGCTGTTATCTAGCACTTTTCACCTGTAGCTCTCAAAGTGCTTTACAAAGTAGAGGGCAGACTCATTCTCCCCACTATACAACTAAGGAAACTGAGGCACAGAGAGGAGACGCGACTCACCCAAGGTCATGCCTCTGGCCAGTGGCAGAGGCAGGAATAGAACCCAGGTCCCAGTCTAGTGCTCTATCCACTGGGCCATGCTGCCTCTCCAAAGAGACGACTGTCTCCACTGAAAGTCCCGTTATACTGAAGAGCAGCTCAAGCCATGCACTAGAGGGGAGAACCTGCCTCGCTGTAATCCAGCGGCTCTCCACCCGTGGCCCAATCAGAACACAGCTGCGACTCCTGTGACATCCTCAGGGCCATACAGGTAGTATACATAGTGTGTGGATGTGACCTACATAACACATAGAGAGCGGCATGTGTGGCCCACAATGGTAACTAGGCTGAGAACCACTGCTCTACCTCTGCTAGCCACGATTCGTCCGTCTGTGCGGAAATGCAGCCACTGCTGGGGCAAGCTGGCTAACGGCACACGGCAACAGAGGGAAGGAGAGTCCTGTACCCTACTGAAACAGCCTGCAGGGGGGGCATGGGGGAGGCCTGTCATTACTGAGCTGGATAGTTGGCTGGAATGTCAGGAGTCACCGGCCTATTCTTGCTGTAAAGTTCCAGAGGGTTATTGCCAGACAGGGCCTGGGATTTCCATCTTGTCTGAGAGATGGCAAGTCCTGCAGCACAGCGCCCCCTAGTGCCAAGCTGGGTCAGCACTGACTGCTGGGGAGAGCGCCCCCTACTGAGTCACCCACCCCGCTTCCTGCAGCACAGCGCCTCCTAGTGCCACGCTGAGTCATCACTGGCTGCCAGGGGAGAGCGCCCCCTACTGAGTCACCCACCCCGCTTCCTGCAGCACAGCGCCCCCTAGTGCCACGCTGAGTCAGCACTGACTGCCAGGGGAGAGCGCCCCCTACGAGTCACCCACCCCGCTTCCTGCAGCACAGCGCCCCCTAGTGCCACGCTGAGTCAGCACTGACTGCCAAGGGAGAGCGCCCCCTACTGAGTCACCCACCCCGCTTCCTGCAGCACAGCGCCCCCTAGTGCCAAGCTGGGTCAGCACTGACTGCCAGGGGAGAGCGCCCCCTACTGAGTCACCCACCCCGCTTCCTGCAGCACAGCGCCCCCTAGTGCCACGCTGAGTCAGCACTGACTGCCAAGGGAGAGCGCCCCCTACTGAGTCACCCACCCTGCTTCCTGCAGCACAGCGCCCCTTAGTGCCACACCGAGTCATCACTGACTGCCAGGGGAGAGCGCCCCCTACTGAGTCACCCACCCTGCTTCCTGCAGCACAGCGCCCCCTAGTGCCACGCTGAGTCATCACTGACTGCCAGGGGAGAGCGCCCCCTACTGAGTCACCCACCCCTGCTTCCTGCAGCACAGCGCCCCCTAGTGCCAGCTGAGGTCATCACTGACTGCCAGGGGAGAGCGCCCCCTACTGAGTCACCCACCCTGCTTCCTGCAGCACAGCGCCCCCTAGTGCCACGCTGAGTCAGCACTGACTGCCAGGGGAGAGCGCCCCCTACTGAGTCACCCACCCCGCTTCCTGCAGCACAGCGCCCCCTAGTGCCATGCTGGGTCATCACTGGCTGCCAGGGGGGAGCGCCCCCTACTGAGTCACCCACCCTGCTTCCTGCAGCACAGCGCCCCCTAGTGCCAAGCTGGGTCAGCATTGACTGCCAGGGGAGAGCGCCCCCTACGAGTCACCCACCCCGCTTCCTGCAGCACAGCGCCCCCTAGTGCCAAGCTGGGTCAGCACTGACTGCCAGGGGAGAGCGCCCCCTACTGAGTCACCCACCCTGCTTCCTGCAGCACAGCGCCCCTCAGTGCCACGCTGAGTCAGCACTGACTGCCAGGGGAGAGCGCCCCCTACTGAGTCACCCACCCTGCTTCCTGCAGCACAGCGCCCCCTAGTGCCACGCTGAGTCAGCACTGACTGCCAGGAGACAGCGCCCCCTACTGAGTCACCCACCCTGCTTCCTGCAGCACAGCGCCTCCTAGTGCCACGCTGAGTCATCACTGGCTGCCAGGGGAGAGCGCCCCCTACGAGTCACCCACCCTGCTTCCTGCAGCACAGCGCCTCCTAGTGCCACGCTGGGTCAGCACTGACTGCCAGGAGACAGCGCCCCCTACTGAGTCACCCACCCTGTTTCCTGCAGCACAGCGCCCCCTAGTGCCACACTGAGTCATCACTGACTGCCAGGGGAGAGCGCCCCCTACTGAGTCACCCACCCTGCTTCCTGCAGCACAGCGCCCCCTAGTGCCACACTGAGTCATCACTGACTGCCAGGGGAGAGCGACCCCTACTGAGTCACCCACCACAGTGGTTAATGCAGGGGTCAGCAACCTTTCAGCAGTGCTGTGCCGAGTCTTCATTTATTCACTCTGATTTAAGGTCTCGTGTGCCAGTCACACATGTTAACATGTATAGAAGGTCTCTTTCTAGAAGTCTACAATATAGAACTAAACTATTGTTGTACGTAAAGTAAATAAGGCTTTTATGTTTAAGAAGCTTCATTTAAAATTAAATTAAAATGCAGAGCCCCCCGGACCGGTGGCCAGGACCCAGGCAGTGTGAGTGCCACTGAAAATCAGCTCGCGTGCCGGCTTCGGAATCCGTGCCATAGGTTGCCTACCCCTGGGTTAATGCAAAGCAGAAGGAGATTGGTAATGAATACTGGCTACATTTTCAAGCTACATGGAAATTTTAGCCTCCACAGAGCATTTCCTGATGGTAAATGCTCTAGTACAGTGGTTCCCAAACCTGTTCTGCCGCTTGTGCTGGGAAAGCCCCTAGCGGGCCAGGCTGGTTTGTGTACCTGCTGCGTCCACAGGTTCGGCGGATCGTGGCTCCCAGTGGCCGCAGTTCACTGCTCCAGGCCAATGGGAGCTGCTGGAAGTGGTGGCCAGTACATCCTTTGGTCCACGCCACATCCAGCAGCTCCCATTGGCCTGGAGCAGCGAACCGTGGCCAGTGGGAGCCACAATCGGCCGAACCTGTAGACACGCCAAGTACACAGACTGGCCCGGCCCGCCAGGGGCTTTCCGCACAAGCAGCAGAACAAGTTTGGTAACCACTGCTTAGATAGATAGATAGATAGATACATAGATAGAGGGGGTGTATGGGGATAGATAGATAGATAGATAGATAGATAGATAGATAGATAGATAGATAGATAGATAGATAGATAGATAGGGTATAGGGATAGATAGATAGAGGGGTAGTATGGGATAGATAGATAGATAGATAGATAGATAGATAGATAGATAGATAGATAGATAGATAGATAGATAGAGGGGGTGTATGGGGATAGATAGATATAGATAGATAGATAGATAGATAGATAGATAGATAGATAGATAGATAGATAGATAGATAGATAGATAGATAGAGGGGGTGTATGGGGATAGATAGATAGATAGATAGATAGATAGATAGATAGATAGATAGATAGATAGATAGATAGATAGATAGATAGATAGATAGATAGATAGATAGATAGATAGATAGATAGAGGGGGTGTATGGGGATAGATAGATAGATAGATAGATAGATAGATAGATAGATAGATAGATAGATAGATAGATAGATAGATAGATAGATAGATAGATAGATAGATAGATAGAGGGGGTGTATGGAGATAGATAGATAGATAGATAGATAGATAGATAGATAGATAGATAGATAGATAGATAGATAGATAGATAGATAGATAGATAGATAGATAGATAGAGGGGGCATATGGGGATAGATCGATCGATCGACTGATCTCCAGCTTAGCTGCAAACACCATCCCAACGGGCCCATCAGACATTCCAAAGGGAGTGAGCATCAGCAGGGCTCCCCCTCTGTTCACCAGCTATCATCAAGATATCCCGTCTGTTACACCAAGCCAAGGCCTGCTGTTGGTCTGTGGGGGAGGGGAGGAAAGGCTGGTGCCAAGAGTGGGGGAGAATGGTGGAAGCAACAGGAGGATGGGACATACAACACACAGTCACTGTCCAAAATCCAAGGGCAAGTGGGGGCGACCAGACCCAGCCTGGGGCAATGAGGTGTCCCGGGGCCTCCCGACTCCCGGGGGAAAGAGAGCGTATTGAAAGGAACACAAACAATCTAAAGTGGGTCGGTCAACACTGATCCAGGGCCATTTGGGGCTGCCAAGGGGCTTGAGGCTGGGGAATGTAGTAAGTGCGTATGTGTGTATGTGTGTGCATATGGATGTGGCTGTTGTGTGTGATGCATGTATGTGTGTGCAGGGGGTGCATACACATGTGGATGTAGTGGATGTGTAGCTCTATATGTGTACATGTATGCAGCTGTAGTGTGTGTGTGTGTAGTGTGTGTGTGTGTGCATATTTGTTTGGTATATGTACAGGTGTTTGTATACATGTATGTATATGGCATGTGCATATGTGTATGTGTATATGTGTGACCATATACATGTATGCATATGGTGCGTGCATCTGTGTGCATGTATGTGTATGCATGTATGTATATGATCGGTGCATGTGTGTGTATACATGCATGTTTATGGTGTGTGCATATGTGTAAATGTATGTACATGTGTTTTATACATGTATGTATATGGTATGTGCATATGTATGTGTGTCTGTATACATGTATGTGTACGGTGTGTGTATCTGTATATGTTTGTGGCTCCAGTGTGGGGTGTATGGCTGGGGGGCTGTATACATGGCTGTAATGTGTATGTGGTGGATGTTTACGTATGGAGTGTATGCATGTAGGTGGGTGTATATGTACGCGTGTTTATGTATGCATTGACTGTGAGGGGGTTTCATGTGTGCATGTGTTTACAAACACGTGTGCAGTGTAAGTATGTAGGGGTGTAGCATGTGTTTGTATGTACACGTATGCGTGTGCAGATCTACATGCATGCGTGTGGTGCGGTTATGCAAGGAGGCCCCTCATTACAGCACGTCAACCTGCTGAACGCAGTCTGCTCAGTGGCAGCAGAGAACTGCCAGCACTGGGAGCTAGTCTTAAGTAACGTCCATATGCCTCCAGTTATCCCAGAGATGGATCTGCTTTCTCTCCCCAGACCCAGCACACAAGAAGAGGAGGTAGGGGAAAAAAAAACCCAAACCCTCTCTCCAGATGGTCAGAGCCGGCTGTATTTGCACTACAAGTCTCAGAGCCAACAGATGTGCCAGGACGCCATATTGCGAACACAGATGTAGGAGTCAAGTGCTGTGTGAAGATGCTACATCTTCTTTGGGAAATGAATTCAAAAACACACACACAGCTACACAACCAGCCATGCCGGCCTCCGAGGGAAGCGAGCGGCGGCATTTGCATGGAGTGGGGGGGCTGAACAGTCCTCTTCATCACACCCCCACACAGCCACCCATTCCCCCCCCCCAGCCTCCTCTGCAGCTGACAACTGTTTCAGGGCATTTTGGATGCTGTCCACTCAGGAACTGCAAAGGCAATTAGCCGCGTGAAGAGCAGTGGAGGGGGTTTTTTTGCACAAAGCACCAATCTTCTCTCTTTCTAGCCTTCCCGTTCCCCAGCCCACTCAATGAAAGCGAAACACCAGGATGAGCCACGGGTGATCCATTTAATCCTTTCAGCACATTCAGCATCGCTCTCATCATAGACTTTGGTTAGATCCTAGGTTAACAGAGATCAAACACTAGGCTAGGACTCAGGACACCGGGGTCCTCTTCTCAGCTCTGCCACTGGCCTGCTGGGTGACCTTAGTCAAGTCACTTCATCGCTCAGTTTCTCCCCCTTCACCTCTCTTTGTCTCTCTTGCTTATTTTTATTATGAGCTCTTAGAGGCAGGTGCAGCACCCAGCATGACAAGGTTCTGCTCTTTGATTGGGACTTCTATGTACTACAGTAATAGGTAATTAATAATAATAATAATAATATCCTATATTATAGCATAAAATATAACTGAGTGGCTCCTACCTGAGGTCTCCAAGGAACCTTTCATCTTGAAGGATAGATCCAACAGACAGCTAGATCACTGTTGCTTTACTCAGCTCCAAAATGCAGCCACCTCTGGGGTGGAACACGACAGCACAGGAGAACACCAAAAAACAATTCAGGATGCGAGGTGAAGAAGGGGATGGCATGCACCTGAAACAGTACAGTTGGCAAAATCAACATATGTTCAAAACACTGGGGCTGACGCCGATGCCAGGTTCTCTAAGGCCCCCAAAGACAGATTTTATTTCTGATCAGAAAAGCAGTAACACCGGCAGCACTGCGCCCCCTAGCACTGTGCTTGGGTTCATACAGACTTGCGGGGAGAGCATTGCCTACTTCGCTCCCCACCCCACAGCGCCCCCTAGCACCACAATGGGGCATTGGGAACAGCACTGACTGCAAGTGGGGAGAGTGCCCCCTATGGAGCCCCTGCTCCACTCCCTCTGCCCCTTTGTGACATTTTGGGGCACTGTGGTCAGCACTGACAGCAAGAGGAGAGCGCCCCCTACTGAGCCCTCAACCCCACTCCCTGAAGTACAGAACCTACTAGCTTGCACTGGGGCCAGCACTGACTGCAAGGGGAGAGCAACCCCTACTGAGCCCCCCTACACCCCACTCACTGTTATGGGTGCTGCACAGACCAAACGAGACTGGGGCCCCCATTGTGCGAGGGGCTGCACGGACAGTTCCTGCTCCCCAATGGCTCACAGTCTAAACTGACACAGGCTAGGAGGGGAAACTGAGGCACAAAGCAGTGCTGGGACTTGCCTAAAGTCACCCAGCAAGCCAGTGCAGAGTGCTAGTCCATGGCCTAAACTATTAGGTCAGACAAGTGGACCATTAGAACCACCATTCTCATCCTCCCCATGTTCTTATCTCGAATAGCCCCTTACTCAAAAAAGAACCCGACTGGGCCCGATTCACCAGGCTGTTACACCTGGGCAAAATGGGGTTGACAGAGCAGACACTCAGACGCATAAATTTCAGAAGGACAGGATCTGGGCCTGGAGAATTATGGGACAAAAGCAAAAAGTACATGGTGGGGACAGGGAAACAGACAAAGAGAAAGAAACCTACACAGGAGAGAAGAAAAGCTTTCACCTTTTCAAGTCAACAAGCCCAAATCCAAAGGCAGGGTCCCAATGTCCCTAGGAAAGTTATGGTCTAGTTCTGAATCTTGGGGCTACTTAGTGATTCTGTAGTGGACCCACATGAGAACGTGGGATTCAAAGCCTGGGCAAAGTTCTGCCCTCATTGTGAAAGCGGGGACCAGGCTCCGATCAGAACGACCAGCTTGCAGTCTATCTCTTTAAAAAAACTTTTGAAGAAACTCTAAAACCCATCAAAGTTCCAGTCGAGACGTTAGCCAAGAAAAACGTTACATCTTAGCCATTCGCTGTGTTCCAATGTATATTATATAGAGGATATAAAATGAACCCTGAATCAAAAATAAACCCCAGCCCGGGGTGTGTTTTCTACAACTGCAGACTTTTGGAAGCAATTTGCAAAAATGTGCCTTTAAAAAAAAATTGGCAAAACTTAAGAACAAAGAGAGAGAAAGCCTGAGAGGGAAAAAATGGCAGTGGTGGGGGAAATATAGAGAGATCGGATTGTAGGGGGGGCCATGACACGGGCTGAGATTTATGGAGTGTGATATGAGCTGGGAGAGGAGAAGGCTTTTGGAATGGCTGTGTTTGAATTTGGGAGCTGGGCTGGAAAGCCACAATTAGTTCCCTTCGATGCTTTGCCTCCATTAAAAGACACGGAGGGAGCTCATAAATATCGCCTGAGGCAAGGCTGGGGGGGAGGTCAAAGTTCAGCCGATCTGAGCAGATTCACCCCGAAAATGACCCCCCAGGCAAGGCGACGATATGCAGCAAACGCTTTGTGGAGGAGGTTTGAGTTCAGGCAGGTTTTCGCAGTGGGAGCTGGCCCAGCTGAAGCTGCAGTGGGGTTTTTTTGGAAGGCGTATTGGCCGACAGGCAGCACCGGGGCCTGGGATGGGGGGAGAGAGAAGCTGGGAAGAAAAGTGTGTTTCCACTTTGGGGTCAGTTTAAGGCTTTCACTGCAGGGCAGGGCTGGGAGCGAGAGGTGGCAGGGGGCGGGAGCAGCTGCAGCACATAGGATGCCCACGTTGGGGCAGGGGACAATCACACTCACGGGTGCCCTGCCGCCAAGGGCCGAGCTCAGCTTCCACTGTCACAGGGCAGCTCTGGAGACAGGCCCACCTGTGTCATGCGGCCAGGCTCTGGGCTGCGCCGCAGGCCTGGGATTATGCCCCTCCCACAGCAGCCTAAGGGTTTACTCTTCAGTCCCATTGTACAGATGGAGAAACTGAGTGACATGAGAGTCAAGAGGGATGAGGAGCCAATCAGAGTGCTCTGACCTCTAGGCTTCACCCCCTTGCAGAGCAAGGAATAGAACCCAGGAGTCCTGACTCCCAGCCCCAACCCCTTCACTCTAACCCTTAGACCCCACTCCCCTCCCAGAGCTGAGGTTAGAACCCAGAAGTCCTGGCTCCCAGCCCCATACCTCTAGACCAGAGGTGAGCAAACTACGGCCAAGAGGCCACATTCAGCCGTTCAGACATTTTAATCCAGCCCTCGAGCTCCTGCCAGGGAGCAGGGTCTGGGGCTTGCCCTGCTCCACATGTGCTGTGACTCCATGCGTCTCCCAGAAGAAGCGGCATGTCCCCCCTCCGGTTCCTATGCGTAGGGGCAGCCAAGGGGCTCCATATGTTGCCCCCACCCCAAGCACCGGCTCTGCAGCTCCCATTGGCCAGGAACCTCAGCCAAAGGAAGCTGCAGAGGTGGCGCCTGCAGATGGGGCAGCGTGCAGAGCCGCCTGGCCGCACCTCTGCATAGGAGCCAGAAAAGGGGACATGCCGCTGCTTCTGGGAGTTGCTTGAGGTAAGAGCCCCCTGAAGCCTGCACCCCTGATCCCCTCCTGTACCCCAACACTCTGCCCTAGCCCTGATCCCCTTTCTGTCCTCTGAGCCCCTTGGTCTCAGCCCAGAGCACCCTCCTACACCCCAACCCCTCATCCCCAGCCCCACCCCAGAGTCCGCACCCCCAGCTGGAGCCCTCACCCCCCTGCCCCAATCCGGAACCCCCTCCCACAACCTGAACACCTAATTTCTGGCCCCATCCCAGAGCCCTCGCCCTCTCCCACACCCCAACCCCCAATTTTGTCAGCCTTCATGGCCCGTCATATAATTTCCATACCCAGATGTGGCCCTCAGGCCAAAAAGTTTGCCCACCCCTGCTCTAGACCCCACTAGCCTATCACTTTAGGGAACTCCTCCCTTCCTATCAGTCACGCACACAAAATGAAGACACGGAGCTCCATCCCCAGTTACCTGCAGGGCCCTTCAGGATGCTCTGACAGTGAAAGGAGGTACAAATCAGGGGGAGAGCACCCTGAAAATACCTTCTGCATACAGGGGCATCCTGGCTGGAGTGTGAACCCTACATTATCTCTCCCCCAGTGAAGGGGCAAGGCCAGACAGCCCTGCGCTGTGGTGTTCTCTGCTCCCCAGGGGCTGTGGGGGTGGGTCAGGGGCACAGACAGACAGCCCTGCGCTGTGGTGTTCTCTGCTCCCCAGGGGCCATGGGGGTGGGTCAGGGGCACAGACAGACAGACAGCCCTGCGCTGTGGTGTTACCAGCTCCCCAGGGGCTGTGGGGGTGGGTCGGGGGCACGGATGGACAGACAGCCCTGCGCTGTGGTGTTCTCTGCTCCCCAGGGGCTGTGGGGGTGGGTCAGGGGCACGGACGGACAGACAGCCCTGCGCTGTGATGATCTCTGCTCCCCAGGGGCTGTGGGGGTGGGTCGGGGGCAGGGACAGACAGCCCTGCGCTGTGGTGATCTCTGCTCCCCAGGGGCCGTGGGGGTGGGTCGGGGGCAGGGACGGACAGACAGCCCTGCGCTGTGGTGTTCCCTGCTCCCCAGGGGCCGTGGGGGTGGATCAGGGGCACGGACAGACAGACAGCCCTGCGCTATGGCGTTCTCTGCACCCCAAGGGTCATGGGGGTGGGTCGGGGGCACAGACGGACAGACAGCCCTGCGCTGTGGTGATCTCTGCTCCTCAGGGGCCGTGGGGGTGGGTCGGGGGCACAGACGGACAGACAGCCCTGCGCTGTGGTGATCTCTGCGCCCCAGGGGCCGTGGGGGTGGGTCAGGGGCACAGACAGACAGACAGCCCTGCGCTGTGGTGTTCCCTGCTCCCCAGGGGCCGTGGGGGTGGGTCGGGGGCACGGACGGACAGACAGCCCTGCGCTGTGGTGATCTCTGCTCCCCAGGGGCCGTGGGGGTGGGTCGGGGGCAGGGACAGACAGCCCTGCGCTGTGATGATCTCTGCGCCCCAGGGGCCGTGGGGATGGGTCGGGGGCACGGACGGACAGACAGCCCTGCGCTGTGGTGATCTCTACTCCCCAGGGGCCGTGGGGATGGGTCGGGGGCACGGACGGACAGACAGCCCTGCGCTGTGGTGATCTCTACTCCCCAGGGGCCGTGGGGGTGGGTCGGGGGCAGGGACAGACAGACAGCCCTGCGCTGTGATGATCTCTGCTCCCCAGGGGCTGTGGGGGTAGGTTAGGGGCAGGGACAGACAGCCCTGCGCTGTGGTGATCTCTGCTCCCCAGGGGCCGTGGGGGTGGGTTGGGGGCAGGGACGGACAGACAGCCCTGCGCTGCGGTGATCTCTGCTCCCCAGGGGCCGTGGGGGTGGGTTGGGGGCAGGGACGGACAGACAGCCCTGCGCTGTGGTGATCTCTGCTCCCCAGGGGCCGTGGGGGTGGGTCGGGGGCACGGACGGACAGACAGCCCTGCGCTGCGGTGATCTCTGCTCCCCAGGGGCCGTGGGGGTGGGTTGGGGGCAGGGACGGACAGACAGCCCTGCGCTGTGGTGATCTCTGCTCCCCAGGGGCCGTGGGGGTGGTTTGGGGGCACGGACGGACAGACAGCCCTGCGCTGCGGTGATCTCTGCTCCCCAGGGGCCGTGGGGGTGGGTCGGGGGCAGAGACGGACAGACAGCCCTGCGCTGTGGTGATCTCTGCTCCCCAGGGGCCGTGGGGGTGGGTCGGGGGCACAGACGGACAGACAGCCCTGCGCTGCGGTGATCTCTGCTCCCCAGGGGCCGTGGGGGTGGGTCGGGGGCACAGACGGACAGACAGCCCTGCGCTGTGGTGATCTCTGCTCCCCAGGGGCCGTGGGGGTGGGTCGGGGGCACAGACGGACAGACAGCCCTGCGCTGTGGTGTTCTCTGCTCCCCAGGGGCCGTGGGGGTGGATTGGGGACACAGATGGACAGACAGACAGTCCTGCGCTGTGGTGATCTCTGCTCCCCAGGGGCCGTGGGGGTGGGTCGGGGGCACGGACAGACAGACAGCCCTGCGCTGTGGTGATCTCTGCTCCCCAGGGGCCGTGGGGGTGGGTCGGGGGCACGGACAGACAGACAGCCCTGCGCTGCGGTGATCTCTGCTCCCCAAGGGCCGTGGGGGTGGGTCGGGGGCAGGGACAGACAGCCCTGTGCTGCGGTGATCTCTGCTCCCCAAGGGCCATGGGGGTGAGTCAGGGGCACAGACGGACAGACAGCCCTGCGCTGCGGTGATCTCTGCTCCCCAGGGGCCGTGGGGGTGGGTCGGGGGCACAGACGGACAGACAGCCCTGCGCTGCGGTGATCTCTGCTCCCCAGGGGCCGTGGGGGTGGGTCGGGGGCACAGACGGACAGACAGCCCTGCGCTGCGGTGATCTCTGCTCCCCAAGGGCCGTGGGAAGCAGAGTCTTAGAAGCAGCAGCCCTGGAGCTGACCTACCATCGGGCTGTAGATCCAGGGACGGTATTAACACAGGAAGGGCCGGAGGGAAGTGAATTGCATCAGGAACTTCTCATACCTCTGAAGAGTTTGGGCTCAGGGTCACTTTGAGAATGAAGTTTTGTGGGGAAAGGAGCAAGTTTCGGATGGGACCTTCCCTGGCCAACCCAAGGTGAGACACCCCAGAAAGCCACTGCATGGACTAGTGGTTAGAGGAAGGGACTGGAAGTCAGGACCCCGCTTCCACTGCTGACTCGCTACGTGAGCTTGGGTGAGTCACCATGCCTCTCTCTGCCTCAGTTTCTCCATCTGTAACACACGGATGATAATGACAACACCTCCCACCCTCCCCGCATTAGGGCGCTCTGATTTCCACCATGAGCAGCCCTTTGATGCCTCAGATATTGCTGATCCCGACTGTCCTGCAGGGTGGGCTCTGGGGAAGACGTGAGGGAAGCAGGACCATTGAGCATCCCTTGCAGCACTTCTGGGGGGACAGCCTCCCTCTGAGAAGGGCGAACCCCAGCATAGCAGGGTTCGCCTCATGTCTCCCTTGCAGTCAGCCCACTACCTCCTTCCGCGCCTCCTCTCTCGCTCCCTGCTCAATTCTTTCGTTAATTAAAACCGGGTTTTTCCCCTGGCTGGCCCAGGAGTGAGGCATGGAACCCATTACGCTGCCTCATTATTGTTCCAAACTTTCCCAAATGGCAGGTTATTAGGAGCAATAATCTTTACTCAGCGCAGAAGCAGGGGGATATTAACCCCCTGCCTGACCCAGAAGCATGCCCACTGCGGGTTCGTCTGGGGGTGCATGGTAGCCAAGTCACATGACCAAGTCATGTGACCTTCCATGGGTCACACGGGTAGGGGTTCAGACACCATAATCCTTCTGAAGTTTTGCTTTTAAAGCTCATTATATGTATGGGGGACTGACCCACACCACAGTCAAAGAGGAAAGAGGATCCAATTGGAGTGCTCTAACCACTAGATCCCACTCCTTTCTCAGTCCTCCCTGCTCTAACCACTAGACACCATTCCCCTCCCAGAGCTGGGGACAGAACCCAGGAGTCCTGACTCCTAGTCACCCTTGCTCTAACCACTGGACTCCACTCCCTTCCCAGTGCCAGGAACAGAACCCAGGAGTTCTGCATGACTCCCATTCCCCACTGCTCTAATCACTAGGCCCCACTTCCCCTGCAGCCCCAGGTGACCCTAAAGAGCATGGTCCAGCAGCAAGGAGCTGCAGCTGAGATTTTAGAAGGGAGGGATGGGCACAAGGAGCCCAAGCCCAATGAGGTTTCAGGTACCTAAACCTCTTAGGCTGCTTTGAACCCCCTGGGCAAGGAGCCCATCTCTTTCTCCTCACCTCCAAAGAAAGCAGAGACAGATCAGCCAAGCGGGGCCCGCGAAGGGTTAAACCACCCAAGTGAGACCTTGGCTCTAAGCCTGGGAGATTTGGCTGGGTTTGAAAAGCCCGGGGCGGGGGGAGAAGCAGCTACTGTCCCAGCCAAGGGGGATTTTTTATGCTCCAGAGGGTGAAGAAGTAAAAGGGGACAGAGCCTCACCCACCCCCAGCCCACATGCAATCCCAGTTGAAAAAAGGGGCAGGATCTAGTAGGAATCCCCAGGCATTAGGTCTCTTTGGGAGAGACTGGCCTCTAGTGGATGGAACCCAAACTGCACATCTTTGTGTCCCAGACCCTGTACAGCTTACAGCTAAGGGAGAGTCTCCTTTAGCTCGGGGGTGGAGTGACACTGTACCTCAGAACATCACCCTGGAACCCCCATATTCACCACGGCGATAGAAGTATGATGTGTTTTATACAATGCAGGCCTTGTGAGGTATCGTTTTAAAAGTCTCGATCTGATGAACCTGACTATGCTGTTGGATTGGCTGTGCGATTGTTGTACCGGGAGTTACGGCATATTGCTGTGTGTGCTACTGAAATACGTGGGGAGGTGGGGAGACACCACAGCCGGCCTTTCAGTTGCAAGAAAGGAGCAACCATCACTGGCCAGACAAGTGTTGATGGCCCATCAAGAAGAATCCACTCTCCCAGAGGCTCCTTAGAGAGAACACGTAGGCAATGGGGACTGCCTGACGCCTGGGGGCTGGCTGACCAATGGGGACTGCCTGACCCCCACGTCAGGACAACTGGAAGAAAGTATAAAAGAGGGCAGTGACATCATCACTTGGCCTCTCCTCCCTGCCCCCCCAATCTCAACACCTGGAAGATCATCTGGAAGAAAAAGCCTTTGCACTAGGGAGATTGGTCCCAGGCTGGAAGCAAATCCAGCCTGTGTATTGAGAACTGTGAGCTGCCCGTAACCTCTGTTGGGCTGAGAGACTGCTTGAGTCAAACCTTGCTTAGGCTGTTAAAGTTAGATTCAGACGGTGTTTCTATTTTTATTTCGTAGGTAACCAATTTTGATCTCTATGCCTGCTACTTATAATCACTTAAAATCTGTCTCTCTCTAGTTAATAAATCTGGTTTCTATTTTACACTGACGAGTGTGGTTTTGGTTGAGGTGCTCGGGGAATCTCAGCTCAGATTGCAAAGGCTGGAGCATTTCCTCTTGCCTTTGAAGAAGTGGCAAACTAAGTAATGAGCTCGCATTGTCCAAGGGAGTCTTGATCAGTGTTATTTTTGGGGTGCAAGGCCAGGGGCTGGGGTGACTGGCTGGCGCCTCTCTCTCTATGATTCATGAGTGGCTCAGGGAGCATTCATGCAGTTTTGCTGGATGTGGGGCTCCACATGCTGATGGCTGAGTGACCACAGTGCCTGGAGGGGTTTGCTGCTTGTCACTGGCATAGCACTAGGTGAGACAGCCCAGACTGGAGAGTTAAGGAGGCACAGCGGCACCACAGTTCCAGTTCTGCCCTGGGGATCCCATCACAGGGGGCCCGGGCTTCTGAGCAGAAAGGGCCAGGTTCTAGTCTGGCTCTTGCTGTGAAATTCCCAGCTGCCTATGGGATTGTTACAGGCTCATTAGTGCTATACTAGAGTGGGGGAAACTGAGGCATAGAGAAGGAAGGTGGCTTGAAGGTCAAGGAGCAGCAAAGCTAGGAGTAGAACCAAGAACTCATGGCTCCTAGTTTCACCACACACCCTGCTCTAACCACTAGCCCCTCTCAGAGCTGGGAACAGAACCCAGGAGTCCCGACTCCCGGTCCCCCCACCTCTGGCTTGAACTGCTTGCCCCTCTCCCCTCCCAGAGCCGGGAATAGAACCCAGGAGTCCTGATTCCCAGCCCATCCACCCACCTCCAGCTCGAACCACTTGCCCCACTCTCCTCCCAGAGCTGGGAATAAATCCCAGGAGTCCTGATTCCCAGCACACCCACCTCCAGCTCGAACCACTCACCCCACTCTCCTCCCAGAGCTGGGAATAAATCCCAGGAGTCCTGACTCCCAGTCCACCCTGCTGTAACTGCTTCTATAGGCCAAGCTCACTCCACAAGCCAGGGTTTCCGTGCATCCCTATACTGTCCCTACATACAAGCTCCCTGGTGCCACTCTGCTACCCCCTCTATTTCAGGGACTCCCTGCAACCATCCCACCCCCTCCCTCACTCCAGGGCCTCTGTATCCCCTCATCTCCTCCCATACCAGTGATTCTGTGTGCCCCCATTCCACCCACACACACCAGGATTTCCCATTCTCCCCCACCCTATGCCAGGGGCTGGAAGTGTGCCCCCACTCCTCTCCCTTCCCCCCCCCACCCGTTCTTAGTCTCCTTTTTTCTTCATCTTCACTTTCTCTTTCACAGCACCGACATTTTAAACTCCACTGGGGTGTGTTAGGCTGCAAGGTGCTACCTTCTGCCATCAACCGGCTCTTTGACGTAGAAAGGATTACAGAGGTGGCTGTGCTAACCAGAGGCCAGGGGCTCCACGTGCCCCCATTTCCTCCCTCTTGGTTCTCCTGATTCCTCCCTGCCCCACACACCAAATATCCATAGGGCTCTGCCCGTGGATGCCTGGAATATACCCTGAGATTTTGGAAGCGATGGGATACAATGTTCAAAAGTCATCGCATTGCATCCAAGCAGAGAAATGCTACCCAGGTCCATGTCAGGGCCTCACAAGCTAGGCCAAATATTAATTTTATGACATAATATTCTCTACAACATATAGTATGTTTTGTATGTCATGGTATAATGTTTTGACATGTTTAGTCTAGAGAAGGGAAGGCCAGGGGGACGGACATGATCACAGGTTGTTCTAAACAGTGCTCAGCTGTTCTCCACGCCCAGAGAGGGGAAGACGAGGAGTCAGGGAGTCGGCCCATGGAGATTTATATTCAATAATAGGAAAAAATCTCTCGTGTCTCTCAGGCTAGTTCAGGCTCTGGAACTGGTCACCAAGAGAGGCTGTGGGATCCCCGACATTGGAAGATTTTAAGAACAGGTTGGACACACGCCTTCAGGGCTGGTCTAAGGATATTTTGTCCTGCCTCAGTGCAGGGTGCTGGTTCAGATGACCTCTCAAGGGCCTGTCCAGCCTGAGGTTTCTGTGATAGAAAGGAAATGTTTTTACCTTATCAAAACATTTCCATTGCTCTGAATCAAACACTTCTGGAATGTTTGTTCCATGGGAAATTCCAGCTCCTCGTCCTTATTCAGAACAAATGTCAAAACGCGGGAATCCCCAGCAGATCAGATCAGAAATCCCGTTTTCTCTACCGCATCCCTGTGCCTCGTCCACATCTGCCAATTAACCTGCAGTAAGGTCGGGCAGGAATTTAACATGCATCACTTCTTCCTGCTCAGCTCCAGGTATGGGTGTACTTATTCTGCACTCAGAGGGCCTTACTCTGAATGTGCTTAATGCAGAAAGCTGGGAGCAGCTGAGCCCTGAGTCCAGCTATGAGGACACAGCACCCCCATGTGGGATTGTGAAGATGCCTCTGGCCCGACACCAGAAACCCCAAACCCTTCTTGAGCAAACACAATCTGCGGGGCAAGGGGGAAACTGGTGGCATCTGTGTGTCTAATTTGAAATGGACCCAGTTAATTTCCTTCTAATTGCAGAGAGATTCCCCTTGGCCTACAGCCTGAGCAGGAGAAATGTCAGGCCAAAAGGGGGCAGGATTGGGGGGCCGGGGGAGCTGAGGAAGTCAAAAGGAGACTGAAATAGACCAGAGCTCCTGCAGCATTACCCCCAACCATCCCAGCATGGGCCATCTAGGCTGTGCAGGAGACCCAGCCACGGGCACCGGTATTTCCCATGGCACCTATAGGCGACTGCCAGCTGGTTTCATCACTCACATGAGCATGGGGGCTCAGGGGCTTGGCTGGGTCCCCAGGGAAGCAACAGGAAGGATGAGCAGCACGCACGGGGTAGAAGGAAGGAAGCGTCTTCCGCTGCTCCCTGAGTGAGAGCCAAGGTAAAGCCAGAGGTATGGGGCCAAGCTGAGCTGGGCGGGGCGATGAACTCCCACCTCCACTCCCTTGGCTGAGCCAGTGTCAGATCACCCTACGCCAGGCTGAGCTGGTCTCCACATTATGCCCCCTACCAGACTGGTCTCTGTGTCCCCCCCCTCCCCCCCCCACACATATAAGCCAGTCTCTACGATGAGGACAAAGGAGAGCCTTTGGCACACAGAGACATTCCCACTATGGTTTCTGACACACACACACAGAGCTACCTTCTCCCCAAAGCATGCGGGAGCCCAGCCCTCTCCTGCTGCCTCACAGGCTCCTGTTCAGTTACCAGTGCTGGGTTGAGGTGGATACAGACTCACACTGGAGCTGCACACACCTCACCGGGCATTGATCAGCGCCACCAAGAACAAAGGCCCATCGCGAGCCAAGAGTCCTTATCCGCAAGGGGGCACCCTGTCTGTCCAGGCCTGGCATTGTGGGGATTGCTCCATACTGTGCTAGCAATGCCAGGGGCCTGACAGTTTGCAGAGCAGAGCAGGTGAAAGGCTCAGGGCATGCCAGACAGGAGGGGTATTTAAATGAGCACCCTGCCCATCCCAGCGAATGATTTCCATTACATGAGCCCACTGGGGCAACTGGATTGAGACAAATCGGATCAAATAAGGAACCTTCTGTTCCTGGCTGGTTCTGGCAAATGGCCGGCAAGACATATACCAAGGAAAAAACAGGAGATAAAGAGAGGTTCCCTTGCAGAGCTCTGACAGTCCCCCACAACCCTAACCTGCACACACACACCCCCGATATCCCAGCCCCAGGCTCCCACCCCACAGCTCTTCTTGTCCTTACAATCCCAATCCACACACCCCTGCTAGCCCAGCCCTGGGCTTCCACTTCCCAGCTCTGCTGGTGCCCCTCAGTCCTGACCCCCAGATCCCTGCTAGCCCAGCCCTGAGCTCCATATCCCCTCAGCTCTGCTGGTGCCCCTCAGTCCTGACCCCCAGATCCCTGCTAGCCCAGCCCTGAGCTCCATATCCCCTCAGCTCTGCTGGTGCCCCTCAGTCCTGACCCCAGATCCCTGCTAGCCCAGCCCTGAGCTCCATATCCCCTCAGCTCTGCTGGTGCCCCTCAGTCCTAACCCCAGATCCCTGATAGCCCAGCCCTGAGCTCCATATCCCCTCAGCCCTGTTGGTGCCCCTCAGTCCTGACCCCCAGATCCCTGCTGGCCCAGCCCTGAGCTCCATATCCCCTCAGCTCTGCTGGTGCCCCTCAGTCCTGACCCCAGATCCCTGCTAGCCCAGCCCTGAGCTCCATATCCCCTCAGCCCTGTTGGTGCCCCTCAGTCCTGACCCCCAGATCCCTGTTAGCCCAGCCCTGAGCTCCCTATCCCCTCAGCCCTGTTGGTGCCCCTCAGTCCTGACCCCCAGATCCCTGCTAGCCCAGCCCTGAGCTCCCTATCCCCTCAGCCTTGTTGGTGCCCCTCAGTCTTGACCCACAGCCCCCTGCTAGCCCAGCCCTGTTGGTGCCCCTCAGTCCTGATCCACAGGCCCCTGCTAGCCCATCCTTGAGCTCCCTGACCCTCTAGCCCTGTTGGTGCCCCTCAGTCCTGACCCACAGCCCCATTAGCCCAGCCCTGAGCTCCCTGACCCCCCAGCCCTGTTGGTGCCCCTCAGCCCTGACCAAGGGAGGGCTGGTCAGAGCTGAGCTGCAGTCTGCTATTGCAGGCAGGCTAGGGATGCCCCTTCACATGGTAGTTTTGCCCTCACCCTCTCCACTCGGGGAGCAGAGAGGAGCAGAAAGCCGGGTGCGAGCAGCTGGGAGCTTACCCCCCCTGCCCCCCCTCGCTGCGCCAGCCACAAACTGCTGGGCAAGGGCGCCCCCTGGTGCTCAGTGTGCGCACACGTCTGGGAGCAGGGACTGGGCCTTGCCAGGACAAGCCATCGCTCCCAGCAGGTCTTCCCATGGCTTGGTGAGTGATTGGGGGAAGGAGCAACAGGTAGGGCAGCAGTGCAGGAACCTCCAAGCAGCTCCACGGGTAAAAGGACTCAGAGGCCAAAGGGGAGAGAAATTTGCCTGCCTGCCCGCCCATCTCTCTCAATCTCTCTCTCTACCAGTCCTACCTCCCGACCGATGGACATGCAAGCCATAGGTGCAATGCTCTTCGCTCCCAGTGTCTTGTCTCAGCAGTGGTGTTTGGCCCCGTCCCTCCATCCTGTCCTCCCCAAACAAATAAAATACATTCTGGAATGGGACGTCCTGTCGGGGCTCCGCCAGGAACCGGGTCTGCCTCGGCCAGTTGGTGATGCTGGCAGCACCGGCCTCCTGGCAGGGTTCAGAATGATCTGAGCACAAAGAGAAAAAATCCCAACGACCCAGAAGTTTTCCCTCCAAATGGGGAAATGCTCCTGACCCTTGTCGCTGTGCTCTGAGCAGGGGCAGTGTGAGATTCTTGGGCGGGATGGGGTGGTGCTAAGCCCCGCGAAGGGACCAGCACACCCATTAGGAGGGGACATTCTTTTCTTTTCTGAGCCAAAGAGCCACACTGGTGGCAGACGCACTCTGCATGACACACACATGCCTGCTCTCTGCCACCAAATACGGATCCACA
Source organism: Gopherus evgoodei (assembly GCF_007399415.2). Lineage (NCBI taxonomy): Eukaryota > Metazoa > Chordata > Testudines > Testudinidae > Gopherus > Gopherus evgoodei. The sequence goes on along the minus strand of NW_022060061.1, from coordinate 2,806,603 downwards.
GATGTGAAGCCCGGACCCAGACCAGCTTGTTGGCAAAAAAAAGCCACCCCCACAGGCCCCGTTGCGGTGTTGCTTCTACTCAGTCCCAGATTTCCGCACTTCACATCCAGCATGCTCAGCGGATGGGCCTCTGACAAAGAGTGAAATTTCAGTCCACACCCCCTACCCTATCCTGCCACTCCTGCTTAGTCAGGTGGAGCAGGGCAGGGAAAGGGATCAGTCTCAGCCAGTCCAAATAGCAGCAGAGTGAGCCACATGCACGCACCACCCCCAGCCATGGGACTTCTGTTCTTTCCTGAAGGGATCACGCTAGGGGAGCTCAGCCTACGTGGCCCATAACTTTACATCTTCGGATTTAGGGGCATGGACAGAGCCTGAACCTCAGCGTTTCATTGTTAATGTGAGCTGGATGGAGAGATTCCCCCGACAGAGACAAACACATCCTCCCCACATAGACATGGAGACCCCCTGACACCAGACTCACAGATCCTCCATTACCGACCTGCAGATCTCCTGACAGGCAGACCACAACCACAACCTACGTGAACCCGAAACTTCCACAGCCCAGAATGGGAGAAGGGACCGAGAAGCTATGAACTACGCCAGGGACCGCGCTACTGCCAAGCTACTGTGGTGATAGACATCAGTGCAAATCCCTCAGATAGCTAGATGGGGGGGGGTGGTATGGGGATAGATAGATAGATAGATAGATAGATAGATAGATAGATAGATAGATAGATAGATAGATAGAGGGGGTGTGTAGGGATAGATAGATAGATAGAGGGGGTGTGTAGGGATAGATAGATAGATAGATAGATAGATAGATAGATAGATAGATAGATAGATAGATAGATAGATAGAGGGGGTGTGTAGGGATAGATAGATAGATAGATAGATAGATAGATAGATAGATAGATAGATAGATAGATAGATAGATAGATAGATAGAGGGTTAGGATAGATAGATAGATAGATAGATAGATAGATAGATAGATAGATAGATAGAGGGGGTGTGTAGAGATAGATAGATAGATAGAGGGGGTGTGTGGGGATAGATAGATAGATAGATAGATAGATAGATAGATAGATAGATAGATAGATAGATAGATAGATAGATAGATAGATAGGGTGTGTAGGGATAGATAGATAGATAGATAGATAGATAGATAGATAGATAGATAGATAGATAGATAGATAGATAGATAGATAGACAGGGTGTATGTACACAGCTGTATGCCTGTTAGGACAGCTAGCCAGGCAGGCTACCCCGCAGACCCAGACGGGGGCACTGAGCAGGTTGATAGACATAAAAACCAAAGATCGGGTTCCAGTGTCAGCTGGGGAGGGGTAGCACGAGCCGCTTCCAAGTGCAGCGGCACGACAGCCTGGCGCCTTCCACCGTCTCGCCCAGGTGCAGGAGGCTCTGCTCTCACACCTGCTGCCTTGTCTCCATCATCCCTTCCCCCTCCCTCCATGTGCAGAAAACAACACCGGTGCGAGGGAATGGGGGGTGGGGGGACAACCAATCCCCTCCCTCCAATGCACAAGAGAAAGGCCATCTGTGCTAGGCAGTGATGAGCAAAGCGCTCCTCCAAACCAATCTGGAGTAGGGGGGGGCCCGGGGCGGGGGTGGCGCTGCGCGCAACACACTGAAAGGGAGTCAGACCCTTTGGCAGTCGTGAATCAGTGAATTATTAAGATCAAATTAGTTCCATTTATCAACTCGCCCAGCTGAGCTAGCGGCTCGCTTCTCCCCCAGCCGGGCATTTGCACTGCTGCGGCGGCTGGTTGCAGTTTAATACAGATGCCAAGCTCGTAATTCTAACGAAGGGTGACAGGGTCACCTTGACTCCCAGATGCTCACATTCTGACAGATGGCGCTGGCAAACCTGATTAACTGCCACCGTGCCAGCTCTGATGCCACCTGCATCCCTCCCCCCACCCCCCTTTGTCTCTCTCTCCCAAAGTAGTCATTACCGAGCCATTGCTCGGCTTCCAAGGTGGGCGCGGCGCAAAAGGGGGGTGGGGACAGCTCTGGAGCAGGGAGCCGCAGGATCTGGGGGCTCAGAGGCGTCCTCATGTCAATGACGTGAAAGGCAAAGGGACCCACTGAACACAGGGGGTCTGAGAGCTCTTCCTTATTCCCCTCTGCTTGTACTGAGTCATATGATTAGATAGATAGATAGATAGATAGATAGATAGATAGATAGATAGATAGATAGATAGATAGATAGATAGATAGATAGATAGAGGGGATGTCTGGGGATAGATAGATAGAGGGGGTGGATGGGGTTGGACAGATAGATAGATAGATAGATAGATAGATAGATAGATAGATAGATAGATAGATAGATAGATAGATAGAGGGGATGTCTGGGGATAGATAGATAGAGGGGGTGGATGGGGTTGGACAGATAGATAGATAGATAGATAGATAGATAGATAGATAGATAGAGGGGGTGGATTGGGGATAGATAGATAGATAGATAGATAGATAGATAGATAGATAGATAGATAGATAGATAGATAGATAGATAGATAGATAGAGGGGATGTCTGTAGATAGATAGATAGATAGATAGATAGATAGATAGATAGATAGATAGATAGATAGAGGGGATGTCTGTAGATAGATAGATAGATAGATAGATAGATAGATAGATAGATAGATAGATAGATAGATAGATAGATAGATTGGATGGGGAGAGAGAGAGAGAGAGGTGTTTGGGGATGGATAGACAGAGAGATTCCTGCAGTGCCCCCTCCCTGCTGAACTGGAGCACACCATCTATTGTGGTACACTCCCTCCCCCTCCGACATACACACACACACATTCCCTGTCACCCTGGGTCAAATCAATGATTCACTCAGCCCAGTGTTCCACATCCTGCTGGACTGGTGTCTCCAGTTTAACCTCCCATCTCCCACCATGTTCATTTCCACCATCAGGCTTTTCACAGTAGCCAACCCAGATGCTTCGGAGGAAGGCAATGACCCCTGCCCAATGCACATGACTCATTGTGCCACGTGCTGAGTGCAGCTTCGAAGGAGAATTCCTCCTCAGTCACTATAGTGATCAGCCTACGCCCTGAACGTCTATAGCTACAAGTGTTATTCAAAGACCCAGACCCAGCCCTTCCTACTCCCCAGTCACTGCATTTGAGTCTGCAGCTTCCTGCAGCAGGGAGTTCCACAAATTGAATGTAAAAAATGTCCTTTACATGTATCTTCTATTCAAATCTGGGTAGGCCGTTCAGCACTCTGCGTTCTGTTCCCAGCTCTGTGAAGGCAGTGGAATTCAGTGGTGGCTAGGAGTCAGGACTCCTGGGTTCTATCCCTAGATCTGGGATAGGAGTAGGATCTTGTGGTTAGAGTATGGAACTCGGACTCCTGGGTTCTCCTGCTGACTCACACAATGTCAGACACCTTATTTGCCCTGTCTCTGCCTCAGTTTAACCACCCTCTGTGAAATTAGGCTGACGCTGACCTTCTTCTCAGCGGGAGTGGCAAGACTCAACGAAGGTTTGGAAGGTGCTTTGAGCTCTCGAGCAGGACAAACGGTTGATGCTAGTAGCACCCCCATTCATCACCTCCTTGAGGGACACGTGATCATTCCGAGAGCAAACCTCAGCCCACCCAGCACCTCCTGAGCAGCGTGAGTGCCCTGGAGCTCCTCCTTCCAGTCCACATGCCACACAGCAAGCCCCTCGGCGCGTTCTGCTTCCCCAGGTCTCAGGAGCAAGTGGTTGTTGGCTGGTTATTGCCAGTCAGATGGCTTGGGATATTTAGACACCTGAGACTATTTCTGTCGGGAGGGGAGCGCTGTGAGGGAGAAAGACAGGCTACAACTTCACCAGATGGGCGCAAACAGATTGTCTGCGAATATGGAACAGTCGCCAGGCCAGCTCTGCCGAGATTCAGTGCGGTCGGCACTGGGGGCAGAGGAGGAGCATTCTGAGAGGGACCTGCCTACATCCCAGAATACTGACAGGAGCAGGCCTCAGTATGGCTGGGTTCTCTTCCCACTGGGGCCTAGTGCTCAGAGCGCAGGCTGGGGCATCAGGAATCTGGAGGTCTGTTGCCACTTCAGGAAGAGTGTGTGGTCCGGTGCTTAGAGCAGGAGGCTGGGAGTATATTTCCAGCTCTGGGAGGGGAGTGGGATCTAGTGGATAGAGCAGGGTGCAGGCTGGGAGTCAGGACTCCTGGGTTCTTTTCCCAGATCTGGCAGGGGAGTGGGATCTAGTGGATTACAGTAGATATTCCTGGGTTTTAGTCCTACCTCTGTTTGGCAGTGTGGCACTGGGCAAGCTACTGCCCCTCTCTGTACCTCAGTTTCCCCATCTATAAAACAGGGACCAGGATAACCCATGTTCTGACTGCCCCTCATTGTGCCTCATGCAGCCATTTCATCCCTGGGCCCAAGGTTCATGCCCCACCCCCCCAGAGAGAGAGAAGCAGAGAGAGACTCCCAGATCTCATCCTCCTCCTAACCCCCCCTTGCCTTCCCCCACCTACAAAGTTGACATCCAGTGGCCAGTTCCATTAATCACAGTGGAGGCAGTGAGGAGAACTCAGGCGTCCTGCAGCACCACAAGCCTGCTGTGAGCGCCTTTGTTCTTGGTGCACAATCTGAGCCAGAGGTCATGTCCTGTGACCCAGCCAGCTCTTGGAGAGGGGACACCTGGGAGCAGGAGGTGATTTCACAGGTTGAGGGGTCTGAACCCTACTTTGTGGGGTGGGGCCCAAACATGGCAGGACCATGGGGCGGGAGCGCACTTCCCCCAGTACTGCAGAGTCTGTCGCTCTATCAAAGCCTGCGGGTGCAGGGATTGGGCTCTGAAATTCAGCAGATCAGGCCCATCTCTGGCTCACCCAATCAAAACAATGGCCGGGGGTAAGAGAACGGCTCGGAAAAGCTGCGCCAGTCCCCAAGCCACATGAACGCATCCCCCACCCGGTACAGGAGCCTTCTAGACATGGATCCTTCAAGAGTGGCATGCCAGGCCTGGAGTTCCCTCTCCCCTGATGGCGGGCGGCCACCAGGCACCCGTGGATACGCCCCCTGGCAGCTTGGATAGCCTGCCCCTCTCCCCACGCCCCAGCAGGAATGGGGTCCTGCTGCAGCCAGGCCTGGCTCAGAGAAGAATCCACTGCAGGATGGAGGCGCCCAGGTGACAAAGTGCCAGCTAATGCCATCTGCCACGGTGCCAGCCACGGAGAGGATTCCACCCATCTGTTCCCTCGCTCGGATTAGGGAGGAGAAGGGCTCGGACTGGATTCCGAGGGGGGCCGTGCGTGCAGTTCCCTCTGCCCCAGGGACTGAGCCCAGCCCCTGTTGGAACAGCGCTTAGCGCTGAGGAAGAGGATGAAGAGGAGCTGTGCAGAGGAGCAAGGGGAAGGAAAAGCCCCAATGTCACCATTGTGAGCACCTGTCTGACCTGTCTAACGCAGGCCTTCCCTGGGCCCCGCTCCCTGCCTACAGAGTGAAGCTAAGGGAAAGGATTGGGGTGGGGCTGGCCCTCCAACACCCACCTCCCCGTGGGGCAGGCGGGCAGCCCCTACTCCGGAGCTGTGTGCCAGGAGCAGCATTATTAACCCAGGCCCACACTCCAGCTCACGGGGGCCTGGGAATGAACAATGGGCACTAGGAAAACTCCCCTCTCGGCACTCAAGGCTGCGGCATCTGCTGCACTTAACAGCAGAGGGTGCTGCCCCGGTCTGCATCTGCACACACCCAGGCCACCCGCTGGGCCCATCCTCCCAGCCCCCTAAAAAGCCTCTAAAAGCCTCAATTCCCTGTGGCCTTTGCCACTGTTACTCCTGCCTTCTCCACTGCAGCTTCTCTGCCAGCAGCCCCCTGCCATCTTGGTTCCAATCTCTCCAGGGCTGGGATGGCAGAAGGCTGCGGGTCGAGACTGAGGGGCACTGGCAGAGCTGTGTGTATGGGGGAGCCCAGGGCTGGGACAGTGGGGGCTGTGGGTCAGGAGTGAGGGGCACTGGCAGAGCTGTGTGTATGGGGGAGCCCAGGGCTGGGACAGAGGGGGCTGTGGGTCGGGAGTGAGGGGCACTGACAGAGCTGTGTGTATGGGGGAGCCCAGGGCTGGGACAGTGGGGGCTGTGGGTCGGGAGTGAGGGGCACTGGCAGAGCTGTGTGTATGGGGGAGCCCAGGGCTGGGACAGTGGGGGCTGTGGGTCGGGAGTGAGGGGCACTGGCAGAGCTGTGTGTATGGGGGAGTGCAGGGCTGGGACAGTAGGGGCTGTGGGTCGGGAGTGAGGGGCACTGGCAGAGCTGTGTGTATGGGGGAGCCCAGGGCTGGGACAGTGGGGGCTGTGGGTCGGGAGTGAGGGGCACTGGCAGAGCTGTGTGTATGGGGGAGCCCATGGCTGGGACAGTAGGGGCTGTGGGTCGGGAGTGAGGGGCACTGGCAGAGCTGTGTGTATGGGGGAGCCCAGGGCTGGGACAGTAGGGGCTGTGGGTCGGGAGTGAGGGGCACTGGCAGAGCTGTGTGTATGGGGGAGCCCAGGGCTGGGACAGTGGGGGCTGTGGGTCGGGAGTGAGGGGCACTGGCAGAGCTGTGTGTATGGGGGAGCCCACGGCTGGGACAGTGGGGGCTGTGGGTCGGGAGTGAGGGGCACTAGCAGAGCTGAGTGTATGGGGGAGCCCAGGGCTGGGACAGTGGGGGCTGTGGGTCGAGAGTGAGGGGCACTGGCAGAGCTGTGTGTAGGGGGGAGCCCAGGGCTGGGACAGTAGGGGCTGTGGGTCGGGAGTGAGGGGCACTGGCAGAGCTGTGTGTATGGGGGAGCCCAGGGCTGGGACAGTGGGGGCTATGGGTCGGGAGTGAGGGGCACTGGCAGAGCTGTGTGTACGGGGGAGCCCAGTGCTGGGACAGTGGGGGCTGTGGGTCGAGAGTGAGGGGCACTGGCAGAGCTGAGTGTGGGGCTCAGGGCTGGGATAGAGGGGTGGGGGTCGAGAGTGAGGGGCACTGGCAGAGCTGTGTGTACGGCGGAGCCCAGGGCTGGGACAGTGGGGGCTGTGGGTCGGGAGTGAGGGGCACTGGCAGAGCTGTGTGTATGGGGGAGTGCAGGGCTGGGACAGTAGGGGCTGTGGGTCGAGAGTGAGGGGCACTGGCAGAGCTCTGTGTAGGGGGGAGCCCAGGGCTGGGACAGTGGGGGCTGTGGGTCGGGAGTGAGGGGCACTGGCAGAGCTGTGTGTATGGGGGAGCCCAGGGCTGGGACAGTGGGGGCTGTGGGTCGGGAGTGAGGGGCACTGGCAGAGCTGTGTGTATGGGGGAGCCCAGGGCTGGGACAGTGGGGGATGTGGGTCGGGAGTGAGGGGCACTGGCAGAGCTGTGTGTATGGGGGAGCCCAGGGCTGGGACAGTGGGGGCTGTGGGTCGGGAGTGAGGGGCACTGGCAGAGCTGAGTGTACGGGGGAGCCCAAGGCTGGGATAGTGGGGGCTGTGGGTCGGGAGTGAGGGGCACTGGCAGAGCTGTGTGTATGGGGGAGCCCAGGGCTGGGACAGTGGGGGCTGTGGGTCGGGAGTGAGGGGCACTGGCAGAGCTGTGTGTAGGGGGGAGCCCAGGGCTGGGACAGTGGGGGCTGTGGGTCGAGAGTGAGGGGCACTGGCAGAGCTGTGTGTATGGGGGAGCCCAGGGCTGGGACAGTGAGGGCTGTGGGTCGGGAGTGAGGGGCACTGGCAGAGCTGTGTGTAGGGGGGAGCCCAGGGCTGGGACAGTGGGGGCTGTGGGTCGGGAGTGAGGGGCACTGGCAGAGCTGTGTGTATGGGGGAGCCCAGGGCTGGGACAGTGGGGGCTGTGGGTCGGGAGTGAGGGGCACTGGCAGAGCTGTGTGTATGGGGGAGCCCACGGCTGGGACAGTGGGGGCTGTGGGTCGGGAGTGAGGGGCACTGGCAGAGCTGTGTGTACGGGGGAGCCCAGGGCTGGGACAGTGGGGGCTGTGGGTCGAGAGTGAGGGGCACTGGCAGAGCTGTGTGTATGGGGGAGCCCAGGGCTGGGACAGTGGGGGCTGTGGGTCGGGAGTGAGGGGCACTGGCAGAGCTGTGTGTATGGGGGAGCCCAGGGCTGGGACAGTGGGGGCTGTGGGTCGGGAGTGAGGGGCACTGGCAGAGCTGTGTGTATGGGGGAGCCCAGGGCTGGGACAGTGGGGGCTGTGGGTCGGGAGTGAGGGGCACTGGCAGAGCTGAGTGTACGGGGGAGCCCAAGGCTGGGATAGTGGGAGCTGTGGGTCGGGAGTGAGGGGCACTGGCAGAGCTGTGTGTATGGGGGAGCCCAGGGCTGGGACAGTGGGGGCTGTGGGTCGGGAGTGAGGGGCACTGGCAGAGCTGTGTGTAGGGGGGAGCCCAGGGCTGGGACAGTGGGGGCTGTGGGTCGAGAGTGAGGGGCACTGGCAGAGCTGTGTGTATGGGGGAGCCCAGGGCTGGGACAGTGGGGGCTGTGGGTCGGGAGTGAGGGGCACTGGCAGAGCTGTGTGTAGGGGGGAGCCCAGGGCTGGGACAGTGGGGGCTGTGGGTCGGGAGTGAGGGGCACTGGCAGAGCTGTGTGTATGGGGGAGCCCAGGGCTGGGACAGTGGGGGCTGTGGGTCGGGAGTGAGGGGCACTGGCAGAGCTGTGTGTATGGGGGAGCCCACGGCTGGGACAGTGGGGGCTGTGGGTCGGGAGTGAGGGGCACTGGCAGAGCTGTGTGTACGGGGGAGCCCAGGGCTGGGACAGTGGGGGCTGTGGGTCGGGAGTGAGGGGCAATGGCAGAGCTGTGTGTACGGGGGAGCCCAGGGCTGGGACAAAGGGGGCTGTGGGTCGGGAGTGAGGGGCACTGGCAGAGCTGTGTGTATGGGGGAGCCCAGGGCTGGGACAGTGGGGGCTGTGGGTTGGGAGTGAGGGGCACTGGCAGAGCTGTGTGTACGGCGGAGCCCAGGGCTGGGACAGTAGGGGCTGTGGGTCGAGAGTGAGGGGCACTGGCAGAGCTGTGTGTATGGGGGAGCCCAGGGCTGGGACAGTGGGGGCTGTGGGTCGGGAGTGAGGGGCACTGGCAGAGCTGAGTGTACGGGGGAGCCCAGGGCTGGGACAGTGGGGGCTGTGGGTCGGGAGTGAGGGGCACTGGCAGAGCTGTGTGTATGGGGGAGCCCAGGGCTGGGACAGTGGGGGCTGTGGGTCGAGAGTGAGGGGCACTGGCAGAGCTGTGTGTATGGGGGAGCCCAGGGCTGGGACAGTGGGGGCTGTGAGTCGGGAGTGAGGGGCACTGGCAGAGCTGTGTGTATGGGGGAGCCCAGGGCTGGGACAGTGGGGGCTGTGGGTCGGGAGTGAGGGGCACTGGCAGAGCTGTGTGTACGGGGGAGCCCAAGGCTGGGACAGTGGGGGCTGTGGGTCGGGAGTGAGGGGCACTGGCAGAGCTGTGTGTATGGGGGAGCCCAGGGCTGGGACAGTGGGGGCTGTGGGTCGGGAGTGAGGGGCACTGGTAGAGCTGAGTGTACGGGGGAGCCCAACGCTGGGACAGTGGGGGCTGTGGGTCGGGAGTGAGGGGCACTGGCAGAGCTGTGTGTATGGGGGAGCCCAGGGCTGGGACAGTGGGGGCTGTGGGTCGGGAGTGAGGGGCACTGGCAGAGCTGTGTGTACGGGGGAGCCCAAGGCTGGGACAGTGGGGGCTGTGGGTCGGGAGTGAGGGGCACTGGCAGAGCTGTGTGTATGGGGGAGCCCAAGGCTGGGACAGTGGGGGCTGTGGGTCGGGAGTGAGGGGCACTGGCAGAGCTGTGTGTATGGGGGAGCCCAGGGCTGGGACAGTGGGGGCTGTGGGTCGGGAGTGAGGGGCACTGGCAGAGCTCTGTGTATGGGGGAGCCCAGGGCTGGGACAGTGGGGGCTGTGGGTCGGGAGTGAGGGGCACTGGCAGAGCTGTGTGTACGGGGGAGCCCAGGCTGGGACAGTGGGGGCTGTGGGTCGGGAGTGAGGGGCACTGGCAGAGCTGTGTGTATGGGGGAGCCCAGGGCTGGGACAGTGGGGGCTGTGGGTCGGGAGTGAGGGGCACTGGCAGAGCTGAGTGTACGGGGGAGCCCAAGGCTGGGACAGTAGGGGCTGTGGGTCGGGAGTGAGGGGCACTGGCAGAGCTGTGTGTGGGGCTCAGGGCTGGGATAGAGGGGAGTGGGGGTCGGGAGCGAGGGGCACTGGCAGAGCTGTGTGTATGGGGGAGCCCAGGGCTGGGACAGTGGGGGCTGTGGGTCGGGAGTGAGGGGCACTGGTAGAGCTGAGTGTACGGGGGAGCCCAAGGCTGGGACAGTGGGGGCTGTGGGTCGGGAGTGAGGGGCACTGGCAGAGCTGTGTGTATGGGGGAGCCCAGGGCTGGGACAGTGGGGGCTGTGGGTCGGGAGTGAGGGGCACTGGCAGAGCTGTGTGTATGGGGGAGCCCAGGGCTGGGACAGTGGGGGCTGTGGGTCGGGAGTGAGGGGCACTGGCAGAGCTGTGTGTACGGGGGAGCCCAGGGCTGGGACAGTGGGGGCTGTGGGTCGGGAGTGAGGGGCACTGGCAGAGCTGTGTGTATGGGGGAGCCCAGGGCTGGGACAGTGGGGGCTGTGGGTCGGGAGTGAGGGGCACTGGCAGAGCTGTGTGTATGGGGGAGCCCAGGGCTGGGACAGTGGGGGCTGTGGGTCGGGAGTGAGGGGCACTGGCAGAGCTGAGTGTACGGGGGAGCCCAAGGCTGGGACAGTGGGGGCTGTGGGTCGGGAGTGAGGGGCACTGGCAGAGCTGAGTGTACGGGGGAGCCCAAGGCTGGGACAGTGGGGGCTGTGGGTCGGGAGAGAGGGGCACTGGCAGAGCTGTGTGTGGGGCTCAGGGCTGGGATAGAGGGGAGTGGGGGTCGGGAGTGAGGGGCACTGGCAGAGCTGTGTGTATGGGGGAGCCCAGGGCTGGGACAGTGGGGGCTGTGGGTCGGGAGTGAGGGGCACTGGCAGAGCTGTGTGTATGGGGGAGCCCAGGGCTGGGACAGTGGGGGCTGTGGGTCGGGAGAGAGGGGCACTGGCAGAGCTGTGTGTATGGGGGAGCCCAGGGCTAGGAGAGTGGGGGCTGTGGGTCGAGAGTGAGGAGCACTGGCAGAGCTGTGTGTATGGGGGAGCCCAGGGCTGGGACAGTGGGGGCTGTGGGTCGGCAGTGAGGGGCACTGGCAGAGCTGTGTGTATGGGGGAGCCCAGGGCTGGGACAGTAGGGGCTGTGGATCGAGAGTGAGGGGCACTGGCAGAGCTGTGTGTATGGGGGAGCCCAGGGCTGGGACAGTGGGGGCTGTGGGTCGGGAGTGAGGGGCACTGGCAGAGCTGTGTGTATGGGGGAGCCCAGGGCTGGGATAGTGGGGGCTGTGGGTCGGAAGTGAGGGGCACTGGCAGAGCTGTGTGTATGGGGGAGCCCAGGGCTGGGACAGTGGGGGCTGTGGGTCGGGAGTGAGGGGCACTGGCAGAGCTGTGTGTACGGGGGAGCCCAGGGCTGGGACAGTGGGGGCTGTGGGTCGAGAGTGAGGGGCACTGGCAGAGCTGCGTGTATGGGGGAGCCCAGGGCTGGGACAGTAGGGGCTGTGGGTCGGGAGTGAGGGGCACTGGCAGAGCTGTGTGTATGGGGGAGCCCAGGGCTGGGACAGTGGGGGCTGTGGGTCGGGAGTGAGGGGCACTGGCAGAGCTGTGTGTACGGGGGAGCCCAGGGCTGGGACAGTAGGGGCTGTGGGTCGGGAGTGAGGGGCACTGGCAGAGCTGAGTGTACGGGGGAGCCCAGGGCTGGGACAGTAGGGGCTGTGGGTCGGGAGTGAGGGGCACTGGCAGAGCTGTGTGTATGGGGGAGCCCAGGGCTGGGACAGTAGGGGCTGTGGGTCGGGAGTGAGGGGCACTGGCAGAGCTGAGTGTACGGGGGAGCCCAGGGCTGGGACAGTAGGGGCTGTGGGTCGGGAGTGAGGGGCACTGGCAGAGCTGTGTGTATGGGGGAGCCCAGGGCTGGGACAGTGGGGGCTGTGGGTCGGGAGTGAGGGGCACTGGCAGAGCTGTGTGTATGGGGGAGCCCAGGGCTGGGACAGTGGGGGCTGTGGGTCGAGAGTGAGGGGCACTGGCAGAGCTGTGTGTATGGGGGAGCCCAGGGCTGGGACAGTGGGGGCTGTGGGTCGGAAGTGAGGGGCACTGGCAGAGCTGTGTGTATGGGGGAGCCCAGGGCTGGGACAGTAGGGGCTGTGGGTCGGGAGTGAGGGGCACTGGCAGAGCTGTGTGTATGGGGGAGCCCAGGGCTGGGACAGTAGGGGCTGTGGGTCGGGAGTGAGGGGCACTGGCAGAGCTGAGTGTACGGGGGAGCCCAGGGCTGGGACAGTGGGGGCTGTGGGTCGGGAGTGAGGGGCACTGGCAGAGCTGTGTGTATGGGGGAGCCCAGGGCTGGGACAGTGGGGGCTGTGGGTCGGGAGTGAGGGGCACTGGCAGAGCTGAGTGTGGGGGCCCAGGGCTGGGACAGTGGGGGCTGTGGGTCGGGAGTGAGGGGCACTGGCAGAGCTGTGTGTGGGGCTCAGGGCTGGGATAGAGGGGGGTGGGGGTGGGCTGTGGGTCAGGATCAGGACGCACTAGCAGGGCTGCACTGAGACACTCACCCTGCACTTTGCCATCCTCGGCCTGACTCTGCCGCCCCCCATCGCCCTGTGTCTTATTATAAATGAACACCCCAACCCCACCCCCACCGAGATCCCCCCAATGCCTCTGGGATACACAGCCCTGAGCCCCATCCCCTGCTCTAGCTTGTCATCCCAGCAACAGGACACCAAGCACGACAAGAACTGGGGCTGGGACAGGCCCACACAAGCCCATCTGCCAAGACAATGGGACTGATGCCATCCGGGCAGGCTGCTCACGGCCCGGATGCCCCCTCCCACCGCCGGGTCTTTATTTGTGCGTGCAGGACTCCATGAAACCATCCCCCCCACACACTCCCTGTGATCCTGTTTGCTCCCCAATTCCCATGCACCGCCTGGCGCCCCCTTGTCCTGCGGCCATCTCTGTTCAGCGGCCTCTTGACACCTGCCTGGATGGCTTGGCAGGAAGGGGAGTAAACACAATCAGCCATGGGCATGGGGCCATGGGCTTGGAGCCCACAGCACTGGCGAGGGGGCCACACAGGATCTAGGAGGCTGACATCACTTCCAGCTGAGGAGTGATTTGTCACTGGGCTGCTCAGAACAAGGCCTGACCGAAGGACCGTGAGAAACATAATGTGTTTATGTGGGGGAAGTGAAGGGGTTCTAACCACCTGGACAGATCCAGTGGCCCTGGGGTCTATTCCTGGCTCTGCCACTGACTTGTTGGGTTGCCTTGGACAAGTCACTGCCCCACTCTGTGCCTCAGTTTCCCCTCCCGCACTTTATCTTGTTTATTCACTTGATAAGCTCTTCCGGGCAGGGAGCGTATCTCACTCACTGGGTACGTCTACACAGGGGCTGGATGATGGAATTTCCACTCTGAAGAGACACACCCACACTAGCTCTGACTGAGCAAACGTGCTAAGAGCGTCCAGGCAGCCGCAGCAGAGGGAGATGCAGGAGAAGCAAGCTGCCAGAGCACAATCCCTTCTGCAACGCTAGGGATGTACTGGGCAGTTAGATCTGTGTGCCACCATGGCTCTGCTTCCGCTTTCAGCCCCCTGCCACTGGGCACAACCCATTCCAGCTCCAGCACGCCCCAGCCCGAGCTCAGCCAGGGGCCTATGCAGCACCTGGTACAAGGGGGGCCTGGTCTCCTTTGGGGTCTGCCCCCCACCTGGCACAAGGGGGGCCTGGTCTCCTTAGGGGTCTGCGCCCCACCTGGTACAAGGCGGGTCTGGTCTCCTTTGGGGTCTGCGCCCCACCTGGCACAAGGGGGGCCTGGTCTCCTTTGGGGTCTGCGCCCCACCTGGTACAAGGGGGGCCTGATCTCTTTAGGGCTCTGCGCCCCACTTGGCACAAGCAGGGCCCGATCTCCTTAGGGGTCTGTGCCCCAACTGGCACAAGGGGGGCCTGGTCTCCTTAGGGGTCTGCGCCCCACCTGGCACAAGGGGGGCCTGGTCTCCTTTGGGGTCTGCGCCCCACCTGGCACAAGGGGGGCCTGGTCTCCTTTGGGGTCTGCGCCCCACCTGGGGCACAAGTATGGCCTGATCTCCTTAGGGGTCTGCGCCCCACTTGGCACAAGCAGGGCCTGATCTCCTTAGGGGTCTGCGCCCCACCTGACACAAGGAGGGACTGATCTCCTTAGGGGTCTGCGTCCCACCTGGCACAAGGGGGGCCTGGTCTCCTTTGGGGTCTGCCCCCCACCTGGCACAAGGGGGGCCTGGTCTCCTTAGGGGTCTGCGCCCCACCTGGTACAAGGGGGGCCTGGTCTCCTTTGGGGTCTGCGCCCCGCCTGGCACAAGGGGGGCCTGGTCTCCTTTGGGGTCTGCGCCCCACCTGGTACAAGGGGGGCCTGATCTCTTTAGGGCTCTGCGCCCCACTTGGCACAAGGAGGGCCCGATCTCCTTAGGGGTCTGTGCCCCAACTGGCACAAGGGGGGCCTGGTCTCCTTAGGGGTCTGCGCCCCACCTGGCACAAGGGGGGCCTGATCTCCTTAGGGGTCTGCGCCCCACCTGGCACAAGGGGGGCCTGATCTCCTTAGGGGTCTGCACCCCACCTGGCACAAGGGGGGCCTGGTCTCCTTTGGGGTCTGCGCCCCACCTGGCACAAGGGGGGCCCGGTCTCCTTTGGGGTCTGCGCCCCACTTGGCACAAGGAGGGCCCGATCTCCTTAGGGGTCTGCGCCCCACCTGGCACAAGCAGGGCCTGATCTCCTTAGGGGTCTGCGCCCCACCTGACACAAGGAGGGACTGATCTCCTTAGGGGTCTGCGTCCCACCTGGCACAAGGGGGGCCTGGTCTCCTTTGGGGTCTTCGCCCCACCTGGCACAAGGGGGCCCTGGTCTCTTTAGGGGTCTGCGCCCCACTTGGCAAAAGGAGGGCCTGATCTCCTTAGGGGTCTGCGCCCCACCTGGCACAAGGGGGGCCTGATCTTGGTCAGGGTCTTAGCAAACCCCTGCATAATGGCGCAGAACTTAGTCAGATCAGGGCCCGGTGATGCTTACACTGATACGGCTGAACTGTGAGGGCCACGGAGACAGACCCCCCCACCCCCAAGACTGACACATTGTGGGGGGAGGAGAAGCGTGCCTTGCTGAGGACACTACCAGCTCTGGCATGCCGCGAACCGGCCACACTCCCATCACGCAAAGGGAATGAGGAAATTCCAGCTCCTCCGAGTCTCTCGCCCAGCCCCTGCCTCGCCTTTGGCCGCATGCTCCCTGCAGATGGCAGCCCAGGACACTGGAGCGCTGGCTTCCTGGGGAGCTGGGGTTCGGAGCCTGGGCAGGCTGGCTCACCACGGAGCTCCATAGGGGTGCTGGAATCTGGTCTCTCTCGGGGTACCAGAAGGCTGAGCCTGGCTCCCGGCTACAAAGCCTGGGAGTTGCCGCCTCTTTGGAGGATGATGGGGATGGGGAAGGGGAGGGGGGATGCAAAGTGCAATCTGCAACGTTACCAAATGTCCTGGCTCTCATGCCAGAGCCGACCATCTGCCTCCCCCGGCCTGCTCCCTGCCCAGCACTGTGGCTGCCTGCCATGTCCAATCCCCACGAAAGCTCCTTGGGGGCCCCCGTTCCAGCACATGCAGGAACATAGAGGGGATAAGACTCCCTAGCGATACTGCCAGCCGGAAGCAGGGTTCCCGCTTTCCCAGCAGGGCTGCTGCTCATCGGCTACGGAAGGGGCTTTTAATGCCAACACCCCCCAATTGCCAAGCAACCAGTTAGGTCATGCCCTGAGCACCTAGGACTAGTAAAAATCCCCTGGCACTTTTAGCAGAAGTCAGGGCTGCATGTCAGTCCGGATATAATATAGCAGCAGCAGCACTTATTTTAATTCACACACCAGAGGGTTTTCATCCCCAAGCAGAGGGAAGGGTTGTTACCCTTGTTTTATTGATGGGGAAACTGAGGCCCAGGAGAGCAGCTGTGATTTGCCCACAGTCGCTCGGAGTCAGGACAAGAACTCAGGTGTCCTCGACTCCCAAGCTAGTGTTCTCACCACTGAACCATGCTGCCCGTCACCTCAAGCACCTCCAAGAGATGGCACCTGAATCAGTAAGAATCAGAGAGGGGCCCCAGGAGCTCAGCCAGGCTTGGATTTATCCTTGCGCCAATTATCCACTGCATTACAATAACCAAGGAGAGCCAGGATTTACATTTCTACAACCTGTTCCTCTGCCCTCTCCTCAGATCAGAGCCTGCCTCCCAGACTCCATATCCAGACAGACATCCTTTCCCATCATCCTCTGCTCCTTTTGTGCTGCCAGCGTACAGCTGAGGCCTGTATGCTCTGCCATTCTGAGTGCACACACTGGGGATGGGAATTAACAGCAATTCAGTTTCACTGGAATCAGAGGAATAATTTACCCAAGTGCAAAGTGAAATTGGATAATGGCAGGACTCAGCCATCATGCGCCGCCCTGATACCCACACCAATCCCTCCCTATTCCTCCTTGGGAACCCGGGGGCAGGTCCAGCCACAGGAGCAATCCAAAAACAGTCTGAAGCCTCAAGCCAAAGTCCACATTCCTTTCCCCAGGGTAGGCTCAGAATCTAGGGCAGCCCTCCCTAGCTCCTGCAAAGCACCCCCTTCCTGATCAGACCAGCCGTATGAATGGCTCCCTGGAGGTCACAGGCTTGACCTTAGCCATGTGACACCAGCCCCCTTTATAAAGGACCCCCAGAGCCCAGTCCCCCTATTTTCTGTTCAGCTGCATTTGCATGGGGAATCCCCATCCCTGGACATTTTTAAGATCTGGTTAGACAAAGATCTGTCCGGGATGGCCTAGAATAGCTTTGCTTGGTTCTGCTTCAGCCTGGGGAGCAGGACCGGCTTTAGGCACTGCGGGGCCCGATTCGAAAGAGCTGCCGCCGAAGACAGCGGCAGGACTTCAGCAGCAGCTCAATTGGCTGCCGGTGCCTTTGGCGGCATGTCGGCAGAGGGTCCTTAGGAATGTTGCAGGGCTCTCTTGGGAGCACAGAGCCCTCTTAGGGGCACGGGACCCAATTCGGGGGAATCGCGTGAATCGCCCTAAGGCCAGCCCTGCTGAGGAGGTCCCTATAGTTCTATAATTCGACGTGTGTGACCCCACAACCGAACTCAGGGCCATCTGGAGGATTTTCCAGTTGTGGGGAGACCTGGGATAGGGGACTTAGAACCCCCACACACACATACACACAAAACAAAAGCTAGAGTCTGACCCCAAGTACCTGAAGTTACGCCAACCCTCCCCCCCCCCCCCGCAAAAAAAACCTGTCCCTGCTCTGGGAAATGCAGCCCACTTCCTGATTAGGGGGATAGCAGCCAGCCTCGTTACGTTTCCATCACTGTCACTGGGGGCCACTTGGGCGTGGATCAACCCGCAGGCCTCGTAAATATTTCATCTCGCGGGGCCGTGGCACTGATGAAAGATTCAGAGAGAGGATCCGAGGCGAAGGCAGCAGGCGGGCAGGCCCAGGTACGAAGGACCAAAGCCTATGACAACCCAGCCCTCCCTGCCCCAACCCGCGTGGCTCTTTTCTGTCTCTCTCGGCCCTGCTGCTCCTCACTCAGGTCAAATGGAGGTGATGCAGGCCGGAGCACAGCCAGTAGAAAGGTCCGCAGGGGACGCCCTCCAGCGCGGGAGATGTGGGGAGCTGTCTGCGAAAAGTTGATGTGAGTTTTGTTATTTGTCTGCCGGTGCCAGAAGCCATTAAAATGTCGTCTTGTTTCAGAGAAGGGGGGTCTCTGAAGACAGACACTGACAGGAAACAAATAGGCTTAAAGAGAGCAAGAGGGAGCAAAGGAGGGACTTGGGGGGGAGAGGGGGAGAAGAGAGCCCCAGTCGGCCGCGCTCCTGCCGTTGACAAATCCACTCATCTGAACCAAGGCGTTTAATTAGCTTGAAAAAAGGGAAGTTGAGTTTCACTTAAAGTGTTCTGGCTCAACCCGGCTCGAGGGGGCCGGGGCAGGGGAGGCCGGGGAAAGCAGGGGAACCAGGGAGAAGTGAAGAAAGCAATTTGTCCTCCATTCTCTTCCACCACATGCAATTCGGCAGGGAACATTATGTCATTAGTGGGGCTCTTAAGCTTCCCTGGCTCACTCCCTCTCTAGGGGGAAAGGGGAAGGGGATGCCAGTGAAACAATTAAGTAAAAGGCAGTTTAAAGTTGGCAAACGCTATTCGGGGAGCTGGTGCCGGATCACGGCTGGCGGGAAAGCTCTGCCAGAGGCTGACGGCTGAAGGGTATAAAGAGCAGGGAAAATAGAAGCAAATAAAAGATGATGTGGCCTCGAAATGGCACCATCGGAAACTGCTGCGGTTGTGTCAGGTTAGGGGCTGGAGGCTGAGCTAGATGAAGGGATAAGTGTCAGATTTCCCATTGCCCTCCCTGCTAGCTGTTGGGTAGGATGGCCTAGGGGTTAGGGCAGTGGTCCAGGACTCGGCAAGCCAAGTTCAGTTCCCTGCTCTGTCACAGACTTCTTGGGCATGTCATGTTGCCCACCTCTACAAGAGGAATAATAATATTTCCCAACTTCACAGATGAGTTGTGAGGATAAATACCTTAAATATTGTGAAGTGCTTCTGAGATCTCCACTGTTGAAAAACACTACAGAAGAGCTAGGAATTATTCATTTTCCAGTCACTAATAAGATCCCATCTCTCTGTGGATAGGGGGCAACAGGGATAGTTCTCTGATCCTCTTGCCCTCTGTTGGATGGAACCAGAACTGTTCTGCCATGTGTTATATCCCTGTACTGTTGTGGCTAATGAATTGACTTCTTTTGCTCAGGCTAAGGAGGATCCAAGCACTAGCACATTGGAACAACTTACCTAGGTTGTGATGGATCCCTCACTGGCAATTTTTAGACCAAGATTGGATGTTTTTCTACCGGAGATGCTCTAAATGAAAACAAGAATTAATTCAGGAAACTCTCTTGCCTGTTACATGTAGGAGATCAGACTAGATGATCACAATGGTCCCTTCTGGCCTTACAAGCTATGAATTCCTGATGGTATCTCAATGGGCGGCATAACCACAACTCCAAAATCCCAGGAAACTATCAATTTTTGTCACAGTATCATTCTGAAGCATCTTTCACCCGAAGGTGCCAAGCTGCATATGCAGGGCTCATTCACCAGCTGCTGAAATGCAGCCATTTCTGGTGGACACAGCACATAGCTGCACACAGCAACCCCGCACAACATCTTTGGATAGCAATACCATTTGCAACTGAAACCACAGAGGGGGAATAAGGGAGGCAGAATTTAATTACCAAAGCTGGATATCAGCCAGACCACCAGGGTTAACACCTTGACTTTTGGGAAAAGTGCCTTGGGATATTTAATGACCATGGGTGCCCACTCGCCTCCCAACTAATCCAGCACTTAAAACCAATACAAGTAAACTGAGAGCGAGAAAATTCTTGACATGAGTTAATACTGACTTGAAGGGGGCTCTGTGGCAATCAGACCCTAATTATAGACCTGCAGTGGGGAAGGGCAGAATCTGAGTTTGGATCAGCTTAGCACAGGGATCATGAGTATTACACTCCCACAGAAAGGCACAATTTTTCCAGCAAAGTGGTTCTGGTGTCTCATTAAAACTCATCAGGCTCAAAGCAAACAAACCACTGCATGTCAGTTTGGGTTTTATGGGGAGAAAGAATTGTTCCCACAGCCCAATATGTATATAAAACTCACTCATAAAACTTGACCTAGCTTTCCAGAGGTTGCTCAAAATAAGGTGTGGAGAGGAGGAAGGGAAAACCATTGTTCCATTGTTATTTTCACAATAGGGAGAAGGAAAAAAACCTTAAAGGAAGTAAGTGGAAGACTGAAGGACAAAATATCTAGGAAGGGAAATCAACACACTATGGGCTCATCTACCTGAGGAAATTTACCAGCATTTAAGTTTAAAAGTACCTGCCTGGGGAACAAAACTTGGATATTGGGCTCTTCAATCTAGGTGTCAAAGGTCTAGAAAAGGCTGGCACTCTTATTCCTAAATAAGGGGGTATTTTGGGGGGTTTAGCTATGTCACTTTGGAAGCTGGAGTTATATGGATAGATATATAACAGTATAATTAGATCTGTATAGTTATGCTAGTAAATTTCCCAGTGTAGATACACCCTGACAGTTCACACTGGATTTGCGCTGCCACTGTGACATCACTTTCCCTTAGAACGGCGTTGGATGGAGCTCCAATGATGCTACACACAGGGTGCTAGAGTGCAGTTGATGATCCATTTGCAAAGGCCAAACTGGGGGGGGGGGGAGCAGGTAGGAGTGTGTATTTGGGGGGGTGTGAGCATGTGCATCTATCCTGTGTGTTACGGTAGAAGAAATGCAACACAAAGCTTTTCTAAGGTTCCCTAAATAGGAGCCTTACCGGTAAACTTCCTTAGACAAGCTGGTACCAGCTGTGCTGAGCTTGGAGGTTTCTCTCTTCCTGGCTGAGATGGCAGGAGCTGCACCTAGGAGCTGGTCACTGCAATCCCAGGTGGGAATCAAGTGTCTCCATCAGGTTACAAGATAGGACATGGTGACATTTTGTGAGGTCATAACGGTTAAAGTCCTTCACATTTCTCCTTGAGGCTGGGATACTCCAACACACCGGTATCTCAGACCCTGAAATGCTGGTTCTTGATGTGGCATACTTTGGCACTACGCTGTCAGCTTGCATTGCAGGGTGTCAGATAACAACAACATTGCAATGTGACATTTTCACATCATCTTATGAGGCACAATTTAGCAGTATTGTGGGGCATCGACGACTCAACTAGACGCCAGCGAGCTGGTATGTCACCTGGAGACCGTGTTTCGAAGCCAGGACATGGCAGGAGGCCGTAATGTTGCAAAGTCTCCCTCCAATGCTGTTTCTTGTGACACCATTGTGCCACGAGATGATGGTATTTCATCTTGGTGCCACATTCAGACAGCACCTGTCCCCGCACCATCCCATTGTCTGGGTGCTTGCGAGTCATTCCAAGGCCACTTTCTGACCCAGTGCCCTGGTCTGAGGTCATGCCATGTTGTAATGTAAATGTAACCCATTCTGGGGGGACAGGTTGCCACCTGTCCAGGTTTTCCCCAGGTCGCCCCCTGTGGCGGTGGCTGGCCGGGAGGCCTGTGAGGGCACAGAGCACACGCTGCCAGCTGGCCGGTTCTGTGGGCTCAGGCCCAGCCGGGCTGTCCCAGTTCTTTGTTGCTCAGAGGTGGCCGCCCTACGTGTGGGTGACCTGACGACACATCGCCTGGACGTGACACTGACCCAGTGCCAGGTTTGACTCCTGGCCCTTTGTCTCAACTCAGCACCACGTTGCTGGCGACGGCACATTGGTTCCAGGGCATGGTGAGGAGACACCTCAGTTTGGGGGCAAATTCCCTCACCCCACTTCCGGTCCCCACTGCCCCAAAATGCCCCACTTCCGGTCCCCACTGACCCAAATAGCCCTCTTCCGGTCCCCAATGCCCACTTCCGGTCTTTCTTGGCCTTCCCCAAACCAACTTCCGGCCTCCATCGCCCCCAGTTCCGGTCAGCGGGGGGCGTCAGGCACCTCTCTGGGCAGCCCAAGCTGCTGCTTGCAGGACCCGCCCTGTGAGGTCACGTGACAGCCCAAGATGGCGGCGCCCGCGTGGCTGGGGCTGCTCCGGGCCGCCCGCTCCTATCACGCCCCGCCCCCGCGGCGCAGGCCGGGCGGCGTGTACCGGCCGGACCCCGACGATCCCCTCGCCCCCGCGTGGCAGCTGGAGCCCGCCTATGAGGCCAAGCTGTACGGGCGCCACGGCTCGGCCTCCGGCGTGGACCCAGCCCGGCTCTGGCCCAGCCCCGAGAAGCTGCAGGAGCTGCAGGCCGAGGAGAGGGAGTGGTTCCCCGGGCTGAGGGAGATGGAGGCGGCGCTGGACGAGAAGGAGCAGGAGGAGGAGAGGCAGCGGGTGGAGAGGTGCGGAGGGGGCCAGACCCGGGAGACGTAGTTCTGGGTCCTGACCGCCGTGGGAGGGGGCCCTGAAATGTGATTCATTCCTGGGGAGAGGGGGGAACCTAGTCATGGAGGGGTCAGAGACCCCAAAACCTGACCCAGCTCCTGGGGAGGGACGACCCTACTCCAGAGGTGGGAGAGATGCTGGAACCTAACCCTAGTCCTGGGGTGAGGACCCCTATTTGGGGTCTGACACACTTTTTTTTTTTTTAAGAATATTAGGGTTAGAAGGGAGCTCAGGAGGTATCTAGTCCAACCCCCTGCTCAAAGCAGGACCCGTCCCCAACTAAATCCCCAAATGGCCCCTTCAAGGATTGAACCCACAACCCTGGGTTTAGTAGGCTAATACTCAAACCACTGAGAGCCCCCTCCCCCAAACACATTGCTGTAGGAAATGCTCCAGACCCACTCCTATGAGTGTGGTTGCCAGGCCCAAGACCCGCCCTCAGGGAAAGGAAATGGTGACCTCTGTCATCCACCCAAATTACAGGGCAAGTCTTGGGAGCAGCAGTGGCAGTAGAGATACAGAGTCTGCCCCCTGTAGTGGTGGGTGTTTCACTGCTGGCTTGTTGTTTGCCCTCCTGGCAGAGAGAAGCTGATTGCTGCCAACATGGCCAAGATGCCACAGATGATCGAGGACTGGCGGCGGGAGAAGGCGGCACGCAAAGAGAAGGAGCGGGAGGACAAGGCCCGGCGGCAGCGTCTGCTGGCTGAGGCCCAGGAGCGTTTTGGCCACAAGGTGGACCACCGCAGTGCCAAATTCCAGGAGCTGGTGCAGGAGATGGAGAAGAAACAGCGCAAGGAGCTCAAGCTGAAGAAGAAACAGCTCAAGGAGGAGGCAAAGAAGAAAGCTGCTGCAGCTGCCGCTGACCCAGAACCTGTTCCTGTCTCAGCTGGGGCGGCTGAACCAGCCTAGGGGGGCACATGGTCTAGGAGCCTCAGGTTGGGTCACTGCTGGAGCCACAGTTGTAACTGGGCTAAATTCTGTTCCCAGTGCATGCTAGATGGGGGCTGAGCAGGGAGCTGGTGGCTCAGGTCTGGAATGCCAATTATGCTTCTCAGAGCAGCAAGTCAATACCACCAAGTACTCTAATTGTGGGGGAGTGAAGCACTGGGTCAATGGGCACTGCACTGCACTGCAGTGTAGGAGCTGCCCCCTGGAGTGTGGCAGGGGGCATGGGCAGCCTCCCTCCCTCCCTGCGTGTACATCCAACCAGCTCAGCCTGGGTTCTTCAGCAATCCCCAGCTGGACTCAGATCTGTGCACAGGCCACCTAATGGAGTTCGAGTAAGGCAGAGGGAGGTTGTTGGAAGGTCCTGCTCGAATGCCCTAGGCTCCCCACCACTTCAGATTGGGAATGATACGTTGTAGGGGAGCTGGCATTCCCTTACAGAGCCCCGGGGCTCCTGAGTGAACGCTGCTATTGGAGAGAGGGTGGTAACTGCATGGTGACTGTGTTACGAATGTAACCACTAGGCTCCTTTCTCAGCCAGTTCTGCCCCTACCAAGCCAGCAACCTGAGATCCCTGTACTTTGTATGTTGAAATAAAAGGCTCTGACCAGGGCCTTGGCTACCTGGGACTTTTCTTTATCGGCCACTTCTGATCGCAGAAGGTTCTAGTGTCTCTCCTGACCACAAACATGCCTTAGAGACCACTGGTGCTTCTAAGAGATCAGTCTTGCTTTTCCCCTCCCGCAAATCTGTCCCCCTGCAGGGCTGGTTCACTAGGATGCCCTTTTAACTTTGTCTTGAGCTGTTGCTATGGATTGTTATACAGCAGTCACATTCCAGCCCAGCAGTGGCTGCATTTCAGCAGTAAGCAAGTGACGTGTGTGTGTATGTGTGTGTGTACACACACACACACACTTGCTCTTAGCTAGGGCTTTTCATCGGTAGGTCTCCAATAGCTTTCCAAAGGAGGTCAGTATCACTGCCCGCCTTTTACAGATGGGAAAACTGAGGCGTTGGGAGGAGAAGGGACTTGCCCAAAGTCACACAGCAGGTCAGGGACTAGAACTGAGGTCTCATGACACCCAGGCCTGTGCTCTATCCACTAGCCTCCTTTCCCTACCTCAAGGAACAGCACAATTTTGTTAGGAAGGAGTGAGATTCACTGATCTTCCACAGGTAAAATACCTGTCCATGGCCAGTTCCCTGCACACTCTGCACCTAGTTGCACTTTCTTCCAAATTTGGAGACTGACTCATACATGGCAACGGTGTAATCGGCTGCTTGTCCTTCCCTAGAGGGTCCCATGCAGTCCTACTCCCCGAACACCAGCTTGGGGCAGCGTTGTTACTCCTGAGTAAATACGGACAAGTGAAATGAGGCGCAGAGAAGGAAAGCACGTTAAACTGGGAACAGAGTCTAGGCAGTGACTTCCTGTGCTCCCTCCTCTAACTGCTAGATTCCCCCCTCCTAGTGCTGGTGGTAGAACCCAAAGTCCTGATTTCTGGTCCTGTTCCTGCCACTAGACCCCACTCCCCATCGCCCTTGCTCCAACCACCACCATACACAAAGAATCCCACTGAGTGTTCGCTGCTTTCTCTGCTTTGGGGGAGAAAACGTGATCCCAGAAGCGTAGAGCTGGATGGGACCTCCACAAATCATCCAGTCCAGCCCCCCATGCTCATGTAGGCCCAGGTAAACAGAAACTGGCCCTGACAGGGGTTTGGCCAATCCATTCTTAAAGGCCCCCAAAGTCAAGATTCCTCCCTTGGAAGCCTATTCCGGAATGTAACTAACTCAGAGGCAGGACATTTTTCCTGGTATCTAACCTAAATCTCCCTTGCTGCGGATTAAGCCTGTTACTTCATGCCCTACCCTCAGTAAACATGAACAACTTCTCCCCTCTAGAACAGCTTTGAAGACTGTCAGGTCCCCCTCAGTCTCTTTTCTTGAGACTAAACCTGCCCTCCCCCTTTTTTTAAAGCCTTTTCTCATATTGTCAGAGTAGGGAAAACTGGGAGCCAGGATTGCTGGGTTCTACCTATATTAGGTACTTACAGGACCCCATCCCTAAGGTATTTGAGCCCCTCACAATTTTTAATTTATTTATCCTAACCCATGCCCCTGTGGGGCAGGGCAGTGCTAGTATCCCTGTTCTAGGGATAGGGAAACTGAGGCATAGCATGGTTAAGTGAGTTACCCACAGTCACACAGACAGTCTGAGGCAGAGCAGGGAATTGAACATGGGCCTCTCCTGTGCTGAGTTAGTGCCATAATTACCAAGCCATTTCCTCTTCCCTCCTGAGTCTCTGTGTAGCCTTGGCAAGTTACTTCTTCTCTCGCTGCCTCCAGGGGTGGGGGGGATGGCTGGGAACTGAAATTGGTGACTATTTTGAAAGCATTTCACAGCTCCAAGGACAGAGGTTTTCCTCCCCACTCTCTGAGCTGCTTTAGACACTTCACCCCACCCCCATCCCTTTGGCATATTTCCACAGCTGTTTCACACAGCTGGGACAGCTGTCCTGATCAGACAGCAAAATTGGTTTCCTCGCAACACCAGCAGCTGGGCTGCTGGCTTGGGAGACCCCTCTTCACGCAGAGCAGGTGTTCGCACGGTTGAAAAACAAAATCCTCCCTCGCGGGGAGCAGCTGGGAGAGCCAGGGCCCAGCTGCAGAGCAAGGAATGGCAGCTTTGCAGCCGGCAGGGATACGCTTCCCACGGGGACCGCTAGGAGGCAGCGGCAGCATGAGTGACTCACAGCTGCTGACTTAGCCCAGTTATAACCCCACTGCAGGGAGGTTTTGTTCGCTTATAGGGGATTGTGTGGGGCAGTTGCCTGCTGATTCACCCCAGAGACGATGCTCAGGGTCTGGCCCCACTTGGGCTGGATGTTTACCAAGGCAGCAATTTCTCCAGACTAGGAGTCCGGGGTGTCATTCCCTATGGAGTAAGGGGGGCAGTTGCCCACCCCTCCCTGCCTTTTCATAGGCCCATGGGCTCCACTTCTGATACCGCTTATGACGTTCTCAGTTCTGCCATAGTCTTGCTGCCCACCCACCCGACAAGTGGCCACATGGGAAACAATCCTGGAATAATTTAAATCACCCTCGTATACAGCAACACTCTGCTAAGGGGCTCGTCCTGCTCTCTCACCAGAGCTGCAGCCAGAAGGAAGTTGAAGTGACACATTCAGGTGTGCAGTTTTAAGAGGGAGGGTAATTAACTATTGGAATGACTTGCGGGGGATTCTCCAGCTGGGGTATGCTTTAAATCGAGCTGGCATGTTTTCTTCAGAGAGCTGCTCCGGTTCAAACAGGATTTCATCCAGGGCCGGTGTTATACAGGAGATCAGAGGAGAAGAGCACAGCGTGCTCTGAATCCACAGCCCAGGTGCTCCCTGGCATCAGTGGAGCTGGGTCACTAAGTACCCTTGAAGAGCTGGGCCTATGAAATGATTCTGGTAAGTTTCCACATGCAGCCAAGCCCTCGGAATTGCTAGTGAGAAGGACTTAGGAGGGATGGAAGTAAGTTGTACCACATTAAATACCCCCCAATAGTTTATGTGGTACAACTCTCCGTAGTCCAGCTGCCGTTATATAAAGGTGTTTCTAGCAGCACTGCTGTTCCCACATGGGAAGCAGAGGAAGCCTGTCATTGCAGCCCCACTAGAGGTTGGCCAGGAGTAGCAATATCTGTTTAAATAAAAGGTGATGCCAGTACAAAATCTGTGTAAAGCAGGTCTTTGGTCGGAGCACAGTCCCATTGAAAAAAATCTCTGATTTTTGCCAAGTAAAAGTGCTTTTGAAAGCCTGACCCTAAGGGGCCACGGTAGATGGATATAAATAGTGAACAGAATAAAGGTGGTTGGGGTGTGTTGTTGCACCCTATCATGGTGTGATAATCCCCAGCTCTTCATCGGTAGATCTCAAAGCACTTTCCAAAGGAGGTCAGTAGCACTAGCCGTATTTTACAGAATGGGAAAACTGAGGCACAGACCAGCGAATGTGACTTGCCTAAGATCACCCAGGAGGCCAGTGGCAAAGCTGGGGAGTAGAAGCCAGTTCTCTCAGGACACAGTCCAGTGCTCTTTCCAGTAGGCAACACTGCCTCCCAGCTCAACACATCGAACCCCCGCCCCAGGAAATACTTATTTGTACATAAGATGCCTTTGGCCTACGGAACCCACTGCCACATGATATTGGGCCCAAGATTTTATCAGTATGCAAAAAAAGGTGCTAGTTATGCAGAGGATAAGAACAGCTGCAGTTACATTAGACAGGATAAAAAAATTAGGGTTATAGATTCAAGGCATAAGTTGACCCTCTTATTGGCTGGGGTTAGGGAGAAATTGCCCCATGAGCTGGATATCCCATCATTTCCTACTGGGAGGTGTCTTGCACCTGCCACCACAGCAGGTGGTGTTGACCTGGCATTTCCTGTGGGCCTGAATTCAGCTGAATCAGTGGAGATAAACACTCAGCACCCTAATATCAGGCCCTTGGGCAAAGCTCCCTGCCAAATAAAACCAACAGGGGACAGAGTTCTATATATTTAAGGGTGTCCCCAAAAATCTTTGCACTGGGAGAAAAAAATACCCAACACCCTGGAATACAAATTAAACATCTTTATTTTTTTAACATCGCCTCCAGAATTAAAACGTATTTAAACTCTTGCCAGAGCCCAATTCGATTTTAAAATAAGATTCCTCCATACAGAGCCCAAACATCCATAACTTAACCAATTGGTCGTGTAAAGTAAGTCCCATGCAAGCCCCTGTGGACACTTATTTTGGTTTAGCTTAAATCTGTCCCTAAAAAACTCAGGCCCGATTACACACAAAGTCTGCATCTGTTTCACTAAGGCTCTATCTGCGCTGAAAACTGCACCGGGATAACAACGTGCATTTCAGATCTGTCATGAAACCAGCGCAGTCTCCTGGACAGACTCCTCCCCACTCGAGCGCATTCAACCTCACCCCGTTGTGCACCCACCCAGCAGAGCTCTCTTGGCAAACAGCCCAGTGCATCCTGGGTATGCATCCCAGCATCCTCCAGCAGCCACATGGCTTGTGGGGCAGCTGCTGTTCATTGTGGGATCCCTCTCTAGTCCATCCCATAGCCCACCGCTCTCTTGTGTAATGTGCACGCACAGAGGCCGTGCAGGGAAACATCCTTCTGCATTGTCCTGCTGCGTGCGCAAGGCCCCAGCACTTTGACTTTGGCTGGACTGCAACTGTGGCACTTTTGCAGCTAGTCATGCAACACAGCTGCCTCCCCTATCCCTTACCTTATCCCAGTCCCCAGCCTGGCGTGACATCACTGCTGACAGGGGTTTGGCCGGGCCAAATTTGAGTGAGCGGCCCCCGTTGAAAGGGGTCAGCCCGTGGCCTCCAGCTCTGCAGCCTCTGGGACTGACCAATATAAACCCAATTCCAACCCATGGGCATCCACACACAAAGCTGCACTGGTTGTACTAACCCGATGTCGGTGAAAGTTGCTCAACTTCTGTGTTTAGACAAGCCCTTCAACGGCCCCCAAAGAAACTCGGCTTAAGCCGGAGCCTCTCGCGCTAATTTCGCTAGCTCAGATTAAAGTGTAACCGGTGTGGACTGAGCTAAATAGTGACAGGTGATTTTCTACCTAAAAGCACCTGGCCCCAAGAGAGCTGCATTCGAGTCCCAGTTTCCCCATTTGGCGTCTTTGGTTCAAAGTTTCAGGCCACGTTGCCTGTTTCCCCATTTGTCAAGCGCGGACGTTACCCTCCTTCCTGCAGGTACAAATACATGAGGACGTGGATCAGAGGCTTCCCACTTTATCAAAAACACACTAAGAA
This sequence comes from Gopherus evgoodei, assembly GCF_007399415.2. Classification (NCBI taxonomy): domain Eukaryota; kingdom Metazoa; phylum Chordata; order Testudines; family Testudinidae; genus Gopherus; species Gopherus evgoodei. Next base: position 2,777,767 of record NW_022060061.1, on the reverse strand, counting down.
CCGGCCGTAGGATTCGGCCCTGTTAACTACAAGACTCCTGTGCCCACGGCCTTCACGGGAGACCTGAATTACTGGACCAAAAGAGAAGAGGCAGAAATATAAAAACAAGGCCACAGATGCATTTTAAAACAATGTCCGGCCAGTGCTGGAGGCAGCGACAGCGCCTGGGTCCCCAGGATCGTCCCCAAATATGATCTCCGTGGCAAACCGTCACTCAACGCCCCATCGGCGATGATGGCAAGAGATACCCCATCCAGCTCTTGGCAAGGCACTGGGTCAGAGCGGAGCTGGAAGGATCTTTCCCCCCGGTGTCTCCAATTCCTACTGGATAATGGGAAACACGAATGCAGAAGGGATCAGCCCCGAGGGCATAGAGCCAGCTGGTCCAGGGGGACCAGATCCGGGGGGGCGAGGGGGAACCCTGGAGGACCAAGAGATTTGTGGATACGGAGGTTGCCGCTGGACCAGGGAAACCAGCGAGGAAACACACGGCACAGAACTTACCATGCTCCGTACAGCAACTGGCACTTCTCCCCAAGGGACTAGTCACAAATCAGTTTAATTAAAGTGTGCATGGGGGGAGAGGGGCATGGTTAGCCTTTATCCTAGGATGTGGGTGGGCATCGCAGGGTAAACTGGCCCTTTAAGGGTATTGGGTTCAGCTTTAAAGGGCCAGCTCTCTCCCGCAGGATCCAGCTCTGCCCTCCCCCTTATTTATCACAGTGGTACCCCCTGGTGCTGTGGGCACACGCCCAAAGGAGAGGCACTCCCTCCAGGCTCTGCCTTTGGTGACAAAGCCGTTGCTCTGGGGACCACAGCGGCGCAGGAAGGGTTAAGTCATTTTGGCTTCATTGAAAGTGCAGGTTCCCTTCAGTGGGGCTGGGGGGGGACAGGTAATGCCACCCCCCCAGAGTCCCACGCCCCCCCCTTCGCATCTGGGGGGGCGGTTCTTTAGGAGGAGCTGGGTCCTTCCATGCCGTTCTCCTCCTGGTCAGCTTTGAGCCGGGACAGAACCGCGTGGATCCGAAAGAGCGTCCTGGACTCCATGGAATAGTTCTTGTAGTTGTTCCTAAATTGGGGGGGGGTGTTAATCACTGGGTGGAAACAGCCACAAATACACCCTGCCCGCCCCCACCCTGCCGGGGCCAGAGTCTCTTCATCATACGCACCGGACTCCCCCACCACCTACCCCCATTGTGGAGCCAGCAGTCAGCTTCCCGGTGTGCTGGCCAGTCCTGGGACACGGTGAACCAGAACCATCCATCTGAGTGGGGGCTGGCCCAGCCCCACCCCGAGCCCTGCCCCCCCAAATCAGCCACACAGCCAGCCGTCCATCCCTCCATCCAACCATTCATAGCCGCAGCCCCTCCCCCAGTGCCTTGGAGTGGGGAGCAACCCTCCTGTAGATCCAGGAACCCTAGAGGGGGAGCGACCCCCATAGACACAGAACCCCCCCCATGGTCCTGGAGGGGGGAGTGACCCCTCCGTAGACCCAGGACCCCCCAGGATCCTAGAGGGGGAGCGACCCCCATAGACACAGAGCTCCCCCACGTTGCCATGGAGGGGGGAGTGACCCCCGCACACAGAGCTAGATGCTGCTGGCCAGGCCAGGCCAGGCCAGGGTCAGTTGCAGAGATCCATCGAGGCTCCAGAGAACCACCCAGCTGGGGTCAGAGCGGAGCAAGATTGTTCCCCACCCCTTCATGCGCGATTATGGGAAATTCGGACCCCAGAAGGGAGTAGCCAGGTGGGGGATGGGGGCAGAGGAACCCGAAGTGTTGTCTGGTCCCACCAGCACAGGCAGGGCAGGGCACTGCCTGGGTGGGGGCAAAAGGGGCAGAGAGTCCCAGCCCCTCTGGCCCCCCAAGTGCACCTTAGCACCCCAGTGCATTCTGGGATACACCCGCTGGGGCTTCTGGCAACGTTCCCACCATGGGCCTGACACTGTTGCAACACCCTCCCCGTAGTGTAGCCGGGCCCCACCTGGCTCGGCGCAGCAGCGGGACGGCCTCCTCGCTCCGGCCCTGTGCCAGGTGCAGCAGGCTGAGCTCCAGCAGCGCGTTGGGCACCAGGTAGTGATCGTAGCGGAGTCGCTTCTCACTGCCAATGGGCAGGACGGACAGATGGTAATTCATGGGGGGGGGGGTTCCCGGACCAAGAACTGCCCCAGGCAGCACCCTGGGGGCAGCACCCTGGGGACCCAGCACCCCAGACAGACCTGCAAGAGCACAGCGCCCTCCAGACACCCCCAGGCCCCTAGGAGGGGAACGACCCCCCCACAGACCCAGGACCCCCCTGATTCCTAGAGGGAAGAATGCCCCCCCCACAGACCCAGGACCCCCTGTTCCCTGAGGGGGAACCCCCCTCTTGTGACCCCCAGAATGCAGTTCCTTGCCGGGCAGTGCCCATGTGCTGGCAGGGGCGTTATCCCATGTGAAAGCCCATCAGTGGGTAACCCCGAGAACAGCAAACGGGGGGGGGGGAGCAGAGCCAGCAGGACCCTCCCTCCATCACGTCTGCAGGAGTCAGGAGCCAGAGTCCCCCCGCCCCTCCCCCGTTCTGAGCCCCCGGGGGGTGGGCGCCAGGCCGAGTCCCCCAGCAGGGGGCGCTCACCTGGCCTGCACGGCGCTGAAGCAGGCCTCCGCCTCGGCCGGGCTCTGCAGGTGCTTCATGCAAAGCCCCTTCAGCAGCAGCAGGAGGCAGCGGTCGTCCGTCTGGTACTCGCTGGCTGTGGGCGGAGTTGGGGCGTTAGGGGAGCTGTGGCAGGGAGAGGCCCCACCCCGGTGTGTCACCTCCCCCAGCCCTCCACACCCCACACAGAGCCCCCAGCCCCATGCGCAGCCCTCCACAGCTGTGCCTTCTACCCCCACTGGCTCTGGGCAGAGATGGGGGGTCCAGTCTCTCCACTGCGGCTGAGACCCAGTGAACACGATGCAGCCACATGCGTGTTCTTTGTTCCCACCCTGGGGCCGGACGGGAGCTGGCGCCCCCTAGAGGGGAAAGACCCCGTCCCCCCATTCCTACCCCCAGCCAGCCAGTCCCCCACCCTGGGGCCGGATGGGAGCTGGCGCCCCCTAGAGGGGAAAGACCCTGTGCCCCCATTCCCACCCCCAGCCAGCCAGTCCCCCACCCTGGGGCCGGATGGGAGCTGGCGCCCCCTAGAGGGGAAAGACCCTGTGCCCCCATTCCCACCCCCAGCCAGCCAGTCCCCCACCCTGGGGCTGGACGGGAGCTGGCGCCCCCTAGAGGAGAAAAGCCTCGTGCCCCCATTCCCACCCCCAGCCAGCCAGTCCCCCACCCTTGGGCCGGATGGGAGCTGGCACCCCCTAGAGGGAAAAGACCCTGTGCCCCCATTCCCACCCCCAGCCAGCCAGTCCCCCACTCTGGGGTCGGATGGGAGCTGGCGCCCCCTAGAGGGGAAAGACCCCGTGCCCCATTCCCACCCCCAGCCAGCCAGTCCCCCACTCTGGGGCCGGATGGGAGCTGGCGCCCCCTAGAGGTGAAAGGCCCAGTGCCCCATTCCCACCCCCAGCCAGCCAGTCCCCCACTCTGGGGCCGGACGGGAACTGGCGCCCCTAGAGGGGAAAGACCCTGTGATCCCATTCCCACCCCCAGCCAGCCAGTCTCCCACTCTGGGGCCAGACGGGAGCTGGCGCCCCCTAGAGGGGAAAGACCCTGTGCCCCATTCCCACCCCCAGCCAGCCAGTCCCCCACTCTGGGGCCAGACGGGAGCTGGCGCCCCCTAGAGGGGAAAGGCCCCGTGCCCCCATTCCCACCCCCAGCCAGCCAGTCCCCCACCCTGGAGCCGGACGGGAACTGGCGCCCCCTAGAGGGGAAAGACCCTGTGCCCCCATTCCCACCCCCAGCCAGCCAGTCTCCCACTCTGGGGCCAGACGGGAGCTGGTGCCCCCTAGAGGGGAAAGACCCCATGTCCCATTCCCACCCCCAGCCAGCCAGTCCCCCACCCTGGGGCCGGATGGGAGCTGGAGCTCCCTAGAGGGGAAAAGCCCCGTGCCCCGTTCCCACCCCCAGCCAGCCAGTCCCCCACCCTGGGGCCGGATGGGAGCTGGCGCCCCCTAGAGGGGAAAGACCCTGTGCCCCCATTCCCACCCCCAGCCAGCCAGTCCCCCACCCTGGGGCTGGACGGGAGCTGGCGCCCCCTAGAGGAGAAAAGCCTCGTGCCCCCATTCCCACCCCCAGCCAGCCAGTCCCCCACCCTTGGGCCGGATGGGAGCTGGCACCCCCTAGAGGGAAAAGACCCTGTGCCCCCATTCCCACCCCCAGCCAGCCAGTCCCCCACTCTGGGGTCGGATGGGAGCTGGCGCCCCCTAGAGGGGAAAGACCCCGTGCCCCATTCCCACCCCCAGCCAGCCAGTCCCCCACTCTGGGGCCGGATGGGAGCTGGCGCCCCCTAGAGGTGAAAGGCCCAGTGCCCCATTCCCACCCCCAGCCAGCCAGTCGTCCACCCTGGGGACGGATAGGAGCTGGCGCCCCCTAGAGGGAAAAGACCCCATGTCCCATTCCCACCCCCAGCCAGCCAGTCCCCCACCCTGGGGCCGGATGGGAGCTGGCGCCCCCTAGAGGGGAAAGACCCCATGTCCCATTCCCACCCCCAGCCAGCCAGTCCCCCACCCTGGGGCCGGATGGGAGCTGGCGCCCCCTAGAGGGGAAAGGCCCCGTGCCCCCATTCCCACCCCCAGCCAGCCAGTCCCCCACCCTGGGGCCGGACGGGAGCTGGCGCCCCCTAGAGGGGAAAGACCCAGTGTCCCATTCCCACCCCCAGCCAGCCAGTCCCCCACCCTGGGGCCGGACGGGAGCTGGCGCCCCCTAGAGGGGAAAGGCCTGGTGCCCCATTCCCACCCCCAGCCAGCCAGTCCCCCACTCTGGGGCCGGATGGGAGCTGGCGCCCCCTAGAGGGGAAAGGCCTGGTGCCCCATTCCCACCCCCAGCCAGCCAGTCCCCCACCCTTGGGCCGGATGGGAGCTGGCGCCCCCTAGAGGGGAAAGACCCAGTGCCCCATTCCCACCCCCAGCCAGCCAGTCCCCCACCCTGGGGCCGGACGGGAGCTGGCGCCCCCTAGAGGGGAAAGGCCCAGTGCCCCATTCCCACCCCCAGCCAGCCAGTCCCACACCCTGGGCCCGGATGGGAGCTGGCGCCCCCTAGAGGGGAAAGGCCCAGTGCCCCATTCCCACCCCCAGCCAGCCAGTCCCCCACCCTGGGGCCGGACGGGAGCTGGCGCCCCCTAGAGGGGAAAGGCCCAGTGCCCCATTCCCACCCCCAGCCAGCCAGTCCCCCACCCTGGGGCCGGATAGGAGCTGGCGCCCCCTAGAGGAGAAAGGCCCAGTGCCCCATTCCCACCCCCAGCCAGCCAGTCCCCCACCCTGGGGCCGGATGGGAGCTGGCGCCCCCTAGAGGGGAAAGGCCTCACATCCTATTACCTGGCGACTCCTGCAGCTTCTTCTCGGCCCGCGTCAGCGTCTCTAGCGTCCCCTCCAGCAGCTCCCGCTGCTTGCCTAGCACGGTGAAGCCGTTCCACATGTACATCATCTCCTGGGGAGGGGTCAGGGGAGGGGTGTCAGGGCTGCTCACCCTGCAGAGAGGATCTGGACCCCCAGGACAGTCCCCCACGTCCCCCGCTGGACAGTAACTAACCTGCCCTAGATTCCCTCCTAGTGTCCCCAGCCTCCCCTCACCCTGAGCAGGTTCTAGCTGCTTGCACTCAGAGCCAGTGGGAAGTGGGGAAACTGAGGCACAGAGAGGGAAACAACCCATCCAAGGTCATGTGGCAAAGATGGGAAATGAGACCCAGCGTTCCTGACTCCCAGCCCCCTGGCTCTAACCACCAGACCCCACTCCCCTCACCGAGCCAGAGAGAGAATCCAGGAGTCCCAACTCCCAGCCCCTCCCATTTGCCAGTCATGGCATCAGTTGAGTCACGGCTTTTCCAAGCAGCATCCAGCACAACTTCCCCCCTCGAGCTCCCTCCCCCACACTCCCTTCCCCCTCACCAGGGCTGGCACCGGCAAAGGGACCGGGCGGCTGCCCTTATAACGTCGGGCTTTCCGGATGGCAAACTTCTCCGTGGGGGGAGACTTGCCCGCGATCTTCTGCTTAAAAGATGACACCTGCCTGAGGGGGAAGAGAGACAGCTGGGCTGAGATCTGCAGGATGGGGAGCTGCACTGGGGGTCCAGAATTGGGTTCCAGAATCTCCACAGGCATCGAAAGCAAAGATCCCAGTTCTAGCCGACCCATTTGCCAAAAAACAGCCCAGCGACATGTGCCTGAGCCTGCAGGCAGCCTGAAACAATGGCTCAGAGAGGGCCTGGTTCAGCTCCCAGCCTGTTAACTCTGGAACCTAATGCTTGCACATAGGCATCGGCAATACAAATGTGCGGCAGCTCAAACTATGACGAGAGCAAAAACCAGGCCCAGCTGGTATCGACACAGACGACCTGGGCAGATCCAGCTCTCACGCTGTGAATGATCTAATTTAATTTAACATGACCCCCGGCCTTTAGATCTGCCTGAAGCCAGCACCGCATTTCCAGCTGAAACTGCAGAATTTAGCTCCATGGAACATGAACCCTCCCAGAGCGGGGATAGAACCCAGGAGTCCTGGCTCCAAGCCCCCCCACCCCATTCTAATCACTAGACCCCACTCCCCTCCCAGAGCTGGGAGAGAACCCAGGAGTCCTGGCTCTCAGCCCCCCTGCTCTGACCACTAGCCCCCACTCCCCTCCCCAAGTGGGGACAGAACCCAGGAGTCCTGTCCTACCCCCCTGTCTGTCTTTTCTCTGTAGGTAGCCCCTGCCACTCCCCTACACACTTTGCACCTGGGATAGGAGGAGAAAGGAAGTGGTAAGATTTGGGGGGCCCCAAGCCAGCCAATCCCCAGGGCTGGATGCGGAACAGAGCCAAGCAGGCAGGTAGAAAGGGAATTTCCAGTGCAGTGCGTTAGGCTGAGGAGCAGAAAGAGGGACACGCAGCTTCCCATTCGGGGTCAGTGTTAGTCAGCAAGTGACTGGGGGTTGGGACACACCCAGCCCTGCCAGTGCCCCTCACTCCCGACCCGCAGCCCCTGCTAGCCCAGCCCTGGGCTCCCCCCCACTCTGCCGGTGCCCCTCACTCCCAACCCGCAGCCCCTGCTAGCCCAGCCCTGGGCTCCCCCCCACTCTGCCGGTGCCCCTCACTCTCGACCCACAGCCCCTGTTCTCCCAGCCCTGGGCTCCCTCCAGCTCTGCCAGTGCCCCTCACTCCCAACCCGCAGCCCCTGCTAGCCCAGCCCTGGGCTCCCCCCACTCTGCCGGTGCCCCTCACTCCCGACCCGCAGCCCCCTGCTAGCCCAGCCCTGGGCTCCCCTGCAGCCCTGCCGGTGCCCCTCACTCCCGACCCGCAGCCCCTGCTAGCCCAGCCCTGGGCTCCCCTGCAGCCCTGCCGGTGCCCCTCACTCCCAACCCGCAGCCCCTGCTAGCCCAGCCCTGGGCTCCCCCCCACTCTGCCGGTGCCCCTCACTCTCGACCCACAGCCCCTGTTCTCCCAGCCCTGGGCTCCCCCCAGCTCTGCCAGTGCCCCTCACTCCCGACCCGCAGCCCCTGCTAGCCCAGCCCTGGGCTCCCCCCACTCTGCCGGTGCCCCTCACTCCCAACCCGCAGCCCCTGCTAGCCCAGCCCTGGGCTCCCCCCCACTCTGCCGGTGCCCCTCACTCTCGACCCGCAGCCCCTGCTAGCCCAGCCCTGGGTTCCCCTCCCAGCTCTGCCAATACCCCTTGCTCCTGACCCACAGCCTCTGCTCCCCACCTAGCCCTGCTGGTGCCCCTCACTCCCAACCCGCAGCCCACCCACCCCCAAAAAGGCCTGAACCCAGATCTCCAGGTATCCCTCCTGCCCCACCCCCACATTTGGCACCAAGCCCTCCCCCCGTACCAGCACCGCCCACAGCCCCTACCTGAAGAGCTCCACCTCGCTCTCCCCGAAGGGCCGGGGCTCCTCGGGGGGCAGCATGCTGAGGAAGGCAGCTTTCATATACACGTACATGGCCTGCCAAGAGACACCGACCTGACACATCAGTCCGGGGGTGGGGGGCTCAGACCCCCAACGGGACGGGGACAGGCCCAGAACTAGCAGCCACAGAGCAGACAGCCAGGCCATCCGGCCTTGTTAGATGTCCAACTCTGGAAACGTATGGGAGACCCTATAGAAAACCTCCCACTGCTGCCGCGAGCCAGATTGGGGCGGGGACTGAGCAGGGGGCGCTCTGCCCCACAGTCAGTGCTGGCCCCTGTGTCCCAGGGTGACACTAGGGGGCGCTCTGCCCCACAGTCAGTGCTGGCCCCAGGGTGGCACTAGGGGGCGCTGTGCTGCAGGGAGCAGGGGCTCAGCAGGGGGCGCTCTCCCCCACAGTCAGTGCTGGCCCCTGTGCCCCAGGGTGACACTAGGGGGCGCTCTCCCCCACAGTCAGTGCTGGCCCCAGGGTGGCACTAGGGGGCGCTGTGCTGCAGGGAGCAGGGGCCCAGAAGGGGGCGCTCTCCCCCACAATCAGTGCTGGCCCCAGGGTGGCACTAGAGGGCGCTGTGCTGCAGGGAGCAGGGGCTCAGCAGGGGGCGCTCTCCCCCACAGTCAGTGCTGGCCCCAGGGTGGCGCTAGGGGGCACTGTGCTGAAGGGAGCAGGGGCTCAGCAGGGGGCGCTCTCCCCCACAATCAGTGCTGGCCCCAGGGTGGCACTAGGGGGCGCTGTGCTGCAGGGAGCAGGGGCCCAGCAGGGGGCACTCTCCCCCACAATCAGTGCTGGCCCCAGGGGGCGCTGTGCTGCAGGGAGCAGGGGCCCAGCAGGGGGCGCTCTCCCCCACAATCAGTGCTGGCCCCAGGGTGGCACTAGGGGCGCTGTGCTGCAGGGAGCAGGGGCCCAGAAGGGGGCGCTCTCCCCCACAATCAGTGCTGGCCCCAGGGTGGCACTAGGGGGCGCTGTGCTGCAGGGAGCAGGGGCTCAGCAGGGGGCGCTCTCCCCCACAATCAGTGCTGGCCCCAGGGTGGCACTAGGGGGCGCTGTGCTGCAGGGAGCAGGGGCTCAGCAGGGGGCGCTCTTCCCCCACAGTCAGTGCTGGCCCCTATGCCCCAGGGTGGCACTAGGGGGCGCTGTGCTGCAGGGAGCAGGGGCTCAGCAGGGGGCGCTCTTCCCCCACAGTCAGTGCTGGCCCCTATGCCCCAGGGTGGCATTAGCGGGCGTTGTGCGGAGCACTGACAGACCCTCCCCAATAAGCCCTGTAGTCCCCAACCCCTCACCTTGGACCAGCGGTTCTCCTTGCTCAGCAGGTCGGCGTAGAAATAGGCCATTTTCCACATGCCCTTGTAGGCGTAGCACCACATCAGCTCCCAGTAGCACATGTGGTGGAACTGCTTCCAGGCCTGCTGGGCCGAGCAGCCGGCCTCGAACCTGTCGATGGCCTGTGCCGAGGCCGAGAGTGTCAGCAATGGGCCTGGGGCCTTTCCCCTCTAGGGGGCGCTGGCTTGGATGGGCCTGGGGCCTTTCCCCTCTAGGGGGCGCCAGCTCCCATCGGGCCCCAGGGCAGGGGACCGGGTGGCTCAGGGGGTGGGGAATGGGACATGGGGCATATCCCCTCTAGGGGGCACTGGCTCCCATCCGGCCCCGGGGCAGGGGACCGGCTGGCTCAGGAGCACCTCCCGTCCCAGAGCCTGGCTCTCTGAGGGGGTCCCCCAGGCGAGGGGTCTCTTACCTCGCTGATGTTCCCTTTGATCTCCTCTATCCTGCCGGCGAAGAAGAGGAAGATGGCGCTCTGCAGAGGGGAGAGGAGGGAGCCGATGGCTGGGGTACAGGGTCCCCAGGGAGGGACAACCATGGGGGATGCCAGGATCACTCAGGAAGCGAGTTGTGGGGGGCTCAGCCCAGTGATGGGGCATCCCACATGCCTCCATACAACAATCGCAACACGGGGGGCTGAGAATCGGGAGTGAGGGGCACCAGTTGGGGTGGGATGGGGTGGGGGGGCAGTTCTTTCCACTCCCTAGTTTTAGCCGGGGCAGCAAAACCCATCAGGAGGCCAGAGTGTGGGCACCTGGGGCAGCCCTCGTTCTCCCCAGTGAGGACAGACCCCCCCCGGCCCTCCCACCCCGCAGGGGGAAGGGCCCCGCCGCCCGGCTCCATACCTTGGGATAGCGAAGCAGGTAGGGTCTCAGCAGGCTCTCAGCTTCCGTGAAATCGTCCTCCCCGATCCCTGTGAGGGGGCAAGGAGGGGTCAGCCTGGGGCGAAGCCACCGCCCCAGGGTCTGCCCTCCCGGATGGGCCTGGGGGCCTGGATCCGAGCTGGCGCCCCCCAGGGGAAAGGCCCCGTCCCCCGCCTGCCCCAGCGGGCCACAGGCCTACCCAGGATGAAGGTGAGGAAGGTGTAGTAGCAGAGGAGTAGCATGGTGCAGAGCAGGGCCCGCAGGTTCAGGGTGGTCGCTCCCTCGTGCAGCTGCTGCAGCCCGTAATCCTGGGCAGAGAGACACAGCAGGGGGATTAGGCGCCATCGCCCTTACACAGTCCCAACGCGCCACCTGATGCGGCCACCTCTGGGGCAGCGCAGCCTGCCACTGCCACAGCCACACACAACAGCAGGGCCAGGCACCCTCTGGGGGCAGCTGCAGCCCACCAGGCCAGAAAGAGCTGGGGGAGGCACAGATACTCACTCACACACCCCCCAAACACCACCCCGAGAGCACGGGGAAGCGATACTCACGGCCACCCCCAATCATGGCCCCAAGAGCTGGGAGGAGGGGCAGATGCTCACTCGTGCCCCCCCAACACCACCCCGAGAGCAGAGGGTGTGGGGCTTAGCCCACGGCTCCATGTCTCTCTCTGGCTGAGGGGCACTGCACATCCTGGCTGTGGGGCTCTGGCTGCAATGGGGGTGGGAATGGAGGGAAGCCCCATACCCCAATTCCGGCCCCCCAGACACACCGCAGCTGGCCCCCCAGGCCCTCTCCCCTGGCGGGACCCCCCACAGAACCTCCCTTCTCAGCAGTGACCAGGGGAACCCCCATCGCGGGGACCTGCAGACTGAGCGGGGCAGCCCCTCCCTCAAGGGATGACGGGAGCCCCAGTTAGGGGCTTACCTTGTCCCCTGAAAACCCCGCAAATTCCAGCAGCTTCAGGATCCGCGGAGGGAAGAGAGAGAGCGTCTGGGGAGGGAAGAGAGGAATGAAAGGCCCCGTGTCCTGTTCCCGTCAGCCCCCCGCCCTGGGGCCGGAGCGGAGCCGGCGCCCCCTAGGGGGGAAAGGCCCCATGTCCCGTTCCCGTCAGCCCCCCGCCCTGGGCCCGGAGCAGAGCCGGCGCCCCCTAGAGAGAAAAGGCCCCTTGTCCCATTTCCGTCAGCCCCCCGCCCTGGGGCCAGAGCGGAGCCGGCGCCCCTAGAGGGAAAAGGCCCCTTGTCCCATTTCCGTCAGCCCCTCACCCTGGGGCCGGAGCGGAGCCGGCGCCCCTAGAGGGGAAAGGCCCCATGTCCCATTCCCGTCAGCCCCCCGCCCTGGGGCCGGAGCGGAGCCGGCGCCCCCTAGAGAGAAAAGGCCCCTTGTCCCGTTTCCGTCAGCCCCTCACCCTGGGGCCGGAGCAGAGCCGGCGCCCCCTAGAGGGGAAAGGCCCCTTGTCCCGTTCCCGTCAGCCCCCCGCCCTGGGGCCGGAGCGGAGCCAGCGCCCCCTTGAGGGGAAAGGCCCCGTGTCCCGTTCCCGTCAGCCCCCCGCCCTGGGGCCAGAGCGGAGCCAGCGCCCCCTTGAGGGGAAAGGCCCCGTGTCCCGTTCCCGTCAGCCCCCCGCCCTGGGGCCGGAGCGGAGCCGGCGCCCCCTAGAGGGGAAAGGCCCCATGTCCCGTTCCCATCAGCCCCCCGCCTTGGGGCCGGAGCGGAGCCGGCGCCCCCTAGAGGGGAAAGGCCCCATGTCCCGTTCCCGTCAGCCCCCCGCCTTGGGGCCGGAGCGGAGCCGGCGCCCCCTAGAGGGGAAAGGCCCCGTGTCCCGTTCCCGTCAGCCCCCCGCCCTGGGGCCGGAGCGGAGCCGGCGCCCCCTAGAGGGGAAAGGCCCCATGTCCCGTTCTCGTCAGCCCCCCGCCCTGGGGCCGGAGTGGAGCCGGCGCCCCCTAGAGGGGAAAGGCCCCTTGTCCCGTTCCCGTCAGCTCCCCGCCCTGGGGCCGGAGCGGAGCCGGCGCCCCCTAGAGGGGAAAGGCCCCATGTCCCATTCCCATCAGCCCCCCGGCCTGGGCCCGGAGTGGATCCGGCGCCCCCTAGAGGGGAAAGGCCCCTTGTCCCGTTTCTGTCAGCCCCTCACCCTGGGGCCGGAGCGGAGCCGGCGCCCCCTAGAGGGGAAAGGCCCCATGTCCCGTTCCCGTCAGCCCCCCCGCCCTGGGGCCGGAGCGGAGCCGGCGCCCCCTAGGGGGAAAGGCCCCATGTCCCATTCCCATCAGCCCCCTGCCCTGGGACTGGAGCAGAGTCGGCGCCCCCTAGAAGGGGAAAGGCCCCATGTCCCGTTCCCGTCAGCTCCCCGCCCTGGGGCCGGAGTGGAGCCGGCGCCCCCTAGAGGGGAAAGGCCCCATGTCCCGTTCCCGTCAGCCCCCCGCCCTGGGGCCGGAGCGGAGCCGGCGCCCCCTAGGGGGAAAGGCCCCATGTCCCATTCCCATCAGCCCCCCGCCCTGGGGCCGGAGTGGAGCCGGCGCCCCCTGGAGGGGAAAGGCCCCGTGTCCCATTCCCGTCAGACCCCCGCCCTGAGGCCGGAGTGGAGCCGGCGCCCCCTAGAGGGGAAAGGCCCCGTGTCCCGTTCCCGTCAGCCCCCTGCCCTGGGGCCGGTTTGGAGCCGGCGCCCCCTAGAGGGGGAAGGTCCCATGCCCAGTTCCCCACCCCCCTTCAACATTAACTCACCAGATTAAAGGCACCAATGCCCAGCGCCACCCCTCCCTCTAAGTGTACGTGAGCAGCACCGGCTGTGCAGTGACTGGACTGGATGAAACTGCTCAGTTCCCTGGAAAAGAAACAGGAGAGTCAGAGAGAGCTAACCACTAGCCCCCACTCCCCTCCCTGAGCCGGGGAGAGAACCCAGGAGTCTTGGCTCCCAGCCCCCTGCTCTAACCACTAGCCCCCACTCCCCTCCCCGAGCCAGGGAGAGAACCCAGGAGTCCTGGCTCCCAGCCCCCTGCTCTAACCGCTAGCCCCCAATCCCCTCCCTGAGCCGGGGAGAGAACCCAGGAGTCCTGGCTCCCAGCCCCCTGCTCTAACCACTAGCCCCCACTCCCCTCCCTGAGCCGGGGAGAGAACCCAGGAGTCCTGGTGCCCAGCCCCCCTGCTCTAACCACTAGCCCTCACTCCCCTCCCTGAGCAGAGAACCCAGGAGTCCTTGTGCTCAGCCCCCTGCTCTAACCACTAGCCCCCACTCCCCTCCCTGAGCAGAGAACCCAGGAGTCCTGGTGCTCAGCAGTGCACCACACTGAGTGCCCCAGGAAAACCCTCACATTTCCCACCTTCACAATACAAGAGCCCTTCTGAGGCTGAAGGCCCCGTCCAGGACCCCCCCCTCCTCAGCTGGCCCCGAGGAGCAGCCTGAACACGGCCCCTCCCCTAGTCCCACCCCGTGACATCACCCACCTGTAGATCAGGTAGCTGCTCCGCACCTTGATCCCCCCTTTGAGGAAATTCACCATGTTCTCGTCCTGCAGGGAGAAGGGGGAAGTGAACAGACCCCCAGGGAAAGGACCCCTGGCCCAGCGCTGAGCTGCAGCCACCTCTGGGGTGGGGCCTGGGGGCTGTTTATACAGGGACCCCTCGCCCGGCGCTGAGCTACAGCCACCTCTGGGGTGGGGCAGGGGGGCTGTTTATACAGGGACCCCTCGCCCGGCGCTGAGCTGCAGCCACCTCTGGGGTGGGACCTGGGGGCTGTTTATACAGGGACCCCTCGCCCGGCGCTGAGCTACAGCCACCTCTGGGGTGGGGCAGGGGGGCTGTTTATACAGGGACCCCTCGCCCGGCGCTGAGCTGCAGCCACCTCTGGGGTGGGGCCTGGGGGCTGTTTATACAGGGACCCCTCGCCCGGCGCTGAGCTGCAGCCCCCTCTGGGGTGGGGCCTGGGGGCTGTTTATACAGGGACCCCTCGCCCGGCGCTGAGCTGCAGCCACCTCTGGGGTGGGGCCTGGGGGCTGTTTATACAGGGACCCCTCGCCCGGCGCTGAGCTGCAGCCCCATCTGGGGTGGGGCAGGGGGGCTGTTTATACAGGGACCCCTCGCCCGGCGCTGAGCTGCAGCCACCTCTGGGGTGGGGCCTGGGGGCTGTTTATACAGGGACCCCTCGCCCGGCGCTGAGCTGCAGCCCCCTCTGGGGTGGGGCAGGGGGGCTGTTTATACAGGGACCCCTCGCCCGGCGCTGAGCTGCAGCCACCTCTGGGGTGGGGCAGGGGGGCTGTTTATACAGGGACCCCTCGCCCGGCGCTGAGCTGCAGCCACCTCTGGGGTGGGGCCTGGGGGCTGTTTATACAGGGACCCCTCGCCCGGTGCTGAGCTGCAGCCACCTCCGGGGAGGGGCAGGGGGGCTGTTTATACAGGGACCCCTCGCCCAGTGCTGAGCTGCAGCCACCTCTGGGGAGGGGCAGGGGGGCTGTTTATACAGGGATGCCTCGCCCAGCGCTGAGCTGCAGCCACATCTAGGGTGGGGCCCAGGGAGCCACGTAGCAACTTGGTCTAACGTTGAGACAGGAAACAAAGGCAAATCCTTGGAAGAGCCCTGGGGCCTGACCTGCAGCGCCCCCGAGTGGCACCCTGGGGCCAGCACTGACCGTGAAGGAGGAGCCCCCCCTGCGGAGCCCCCACCCGCTCCCTGCAGCACCTGGGATTTAGCTGGGGACCCAGGTGTCCTGGCCCCGTGGGGGGGATCCGGTACCTGCAGGAAGGTCAGGGCCGCCCGCTGCAGAAGACACTCCGCGTAGCAGACCTCAGCGTGCAGCTCCACTGTGAGGGAGAGTGACAGGGACTGGGGGCAGGGCCTGCTCATCCCCAAGCCCTGCCCCCCTCCAGCGACACCGCAGCCCCCTCCCCAGAGTCGAACCACCTCTCCCTCAACTGGGGATAGAACCCAGGAGCCCTGGCTCCCAGCCCCCTGCTCCGATCACTAGACCTCACTCCCCTCCCCAGAGCCAGGAATAGAACCCAGGAGTCCTGGCTCCCAGCCCCTGCTCTGACCACTAGACCTCATTCTCATCCCCAGAGCCAGGGATAGAACCCAGGAGCCCTGGCTCCCAGCCCCTGCTCCGATCACTAGACCTCACTCCCCTCCCCAGAGCCAGGAATAGAACCCAGGAGTACTGGCTCCCAGCCCCCTGCTCTGACCACTAGACCTCACTCTCATCCCCAGAGCCAGGGATAGAACCCAGGAGCCCTGGCTCCCAGCCCCTGCTCTGACCACTATACCCCACTCCCCTCCCCAGAGCCAGGGATAGAACCCAGGAGTCCTGGCTCCCGACCCCTGCTCCGATCACTAGACCCCACTCCCCTCCCCAGAGAAAGGGATAGAACCCAGGAGTCCTGGCTCCCAACCCCTTGCTCCGATCACTAGACCCCACTCCCCTCCCCAGAGAAAGGGATAGAACCCAGGAGTCCTGGCTCCCGACCCACTGCTCTCACCCCCGACGCCCTGTGGCCATGCCCTGCATCTCTTACCCTCGGTGAATGAATCCGCCTTGCTGACCAGGCTGGAGAGGGAGCCGGTCATGCTGGATTTCCTCCGAAACCTGGGGGTGGGAGGAAGGTGGCTGGGGTGGGGTAGCTACATTCCCCCACCCCATCTCTCCCTACAGGCCTCCCCATCCCTGCCCGACCCACAAGGTCAGTAACTGCCGGGGAGGGGGGTGGGATTTTCTACAGCGAGGGGGCTGTAACTGGAGGGGCTCCCCCATCTTTGCCCCACGGCCTCCCAGGCCCCAGGTCCCTGTGGGGTTAGGCCCCCGAGCCCTGGGAAATTCCCCCTCTACTGGGCAGTGGGTCTATGACACATGATGGGTGGGTCCGTTCCAGCCAGCAGTGGGACTGGTGCAGAATGGTGCCCCCCCGCACCCCATCCTGGGGGTCCCATTGCCAGGCCAGCCTCCTCCCCACGCCCCATCCAACCACCAGCCCCTGTGCGGCTGACCAGCTCCTGGGCCCATCACCTTCCCACCCTCCCCGGGCCTTCCCCAGTCCCTGCTACCCCCACCCCAATGCCAAAGTCCCATCCCCCACCCCCACCTCCCGTGTGCCCCCCACACCCACCTCTGACAAATCTCCTGCGCCTCCTTCATGGTCTGCCCGGCCTGCACAATGTCCTCGTGCTCGAAGGTCATCATGGCCTGCATCTCCAGGATGGTGGCGTAGACCAGGGCGTGGTACATGCTCTCCTTGGTCCTGCCGGGAGCAGGGGGCCGGTGACAGGAGAGAGACCCCCAGACCCCCTCCTCCCTAAGGAGCCCTACCGTGCCGTAGCTCACGCTCCACGGCCCAGGGTTGGGGGGAGGCCCCTGATGCCCATTGGGATGCAGCACTGGGGGTGGGGAGGATTGAAGGACCCCCACCCTCAGGCAAGGGCGAGCTCCCCTGACACACACCCTGCAGATGCCGGGAGCCCTCGCCCCACCGCGGAGGATCGGGGCCAGGGACCACAGGCAGCTCCTCCACTCACCTGGGCTGCAGCTTCTCCAGACTCTCGTCGAAGTGGTTGCAGAGGAAGGAGTTCATGGCTTCCATGCACTCGTCCAGGGCGGCCGCCAGGCCAGGCGGGGGGCTGTGGGCGGGGAGCAAAGAGGGGCTGGTTAGAGAGTCAGAGAGTCCAACCGAAGGGCCCTAGTCTGACCCCCCGAGTTCCTGCCGGCTGGAAATGGCACCGATCTAGGAAAACCTCCCGTCCCGGTGTGAAAATCCCCTGCGCTGGAGAATCCACCACGGCCCTGGGGCGATGGGTCCAGGGGTTAACCACCCTCCTGGTTAAACTCTGCAGCTTCGCTCCTGCCCAGCTGCCATCTCCTGCGCCTGCTGTGCGAGACGGCAGAGCCGCTGTTACGTGCTGGCTCCCCGCGGCTGGGGGCAAGTCGCCCCTCGTCTTCCCTTCGGCACACAAAACAGATGGAGCTCCGGGACTCTGGCTCTACGGCAGGTTTTCCTCTGCGCGGCTTCTCTCTGACCCCGCCCTGATTGACCAACGTCCTTCCTGAACCGTGGACACAAGTCACAAGAGCGGCCAGACTGGGTCAGAGCAATGGTCCATCCAGCCCAGCGTTCTGTCTGCTGACAGTGGCCGTGCCAGGTGCTTCGGGGGTGTGAACAGAACAGGGAATCATCAAGTGACCCAGCCCCTGTCGGCCTTTCCCAGCTTCTGGCAAACAGAGGCTGGGACGCCATCCCTGCCCAGCCTGGCTAATATCCGTGAATTTATCCAGTTCTTTTTTGATCCCTGTTATGGTCTTGGCCTTCAGAGCATCCTCTGGCGAGGAGTTCCACAGGTTGCCTGTGCATTGTGTGAAGAAATACTTCCTTGTGTTTCTTTTAAACCTGCTGCCTGTTCATTCCATTGGGTGACTCCTAGTTCTTGTGTTAGAAGGAGTAAATAACACGTCTTTATTCACGTTCTCTACACCCCTCATGATTTTATAGACCTCTCTCATTTCCCCCCTTAGTCGTCTCTTTTCCAAGCGGAACAGTCCCAGTCGTATCAATCTCTCCTCGTACGGAAGCTGTTCCACCCCCCGATCATTTTTGTTGCCCTTTTCTGAACCTTTTCCAGTTCTAATACCCCCCTTTGGGGCTGGGGCGACCAGAACCGCAGGCACCATTGGGGGTGTGGCCGTACCATGGATTTATATAGTGGCCTTGTGATTCCAGGGCCAGACACAGGTAAAATCACCTCTCTGCTCCTACTCCAGATTCCCGTGTCAGTGTCCCTGGTTCGCATCGGCCCTTTTGGCCCCGGCATCATACTGCGAGCTCGAGTGCAGCCGATTCTCCGCCAGGCCCCAAAATCTTTGTCAGAGTCACGGCTCCCCAGGACGAGCCCCCCAGCCGGTAAGCAGGACCCATTCTTCATTCCTAGATGTTTACACTGGCCGAATTAAAATGCAGCTTGTTTGCCGAGCGATCCCGGTCGCTCTGTATCAGCGACCTGCCCTCTTCATGATTTATCCCTCTCCCGTTCTTTGTGTCGCCCGCAAACTCTGACGTTTTCTCCCAGGCCGCCGATAAAAATGTCAGATATCGTAGGGCCAAGACCAGGTCCCTGCGGGACCCCATTAGAAACACGCCCGCCCACGGCGATCCTCCATTTGCAGTTACATGTCGATCCCTCTCAGTTACCTGCTTTATAATCCACTTCCCCTGGACCACGCTGAATTGGGACCGTTCTAGTTTTTGCAATTGGAGCGTCATGCGGTACCAAGTCACGGAAATCCACGTACATGATACCAGCCTCTCGCCTCTATCAACCACATTGGTCATCTCATTCAAAAATGTCCCATTACTTCAACAGGATCCATTTTCATTAACCCCTATTGGTCGGCATTCGTTACATTACCCGCCTTTAATCCTTTATTAATAGAATCCCGTCTCACCAGTGTCCTTCCTGGGCTGTCAGGCAGCTGACAGGACTCTAGAAACCCAGGTCATCCCGTTTACCCTTTTTAAAGCCTGGCACAACACTAGCTTCCTTCCACTCCTTGGGAACGTCCCCACTGTTGTTAGGGGGTTTATTCCTCCCCCCTCTCACTTCCCTGCCCCTTCTCGCATGAACAGAGCAGCAGTCCCCGAAGTCTGAAGGTGCAAACGACCCGATGTCTATTGGGGTGGACTTCCAGCAGCTTCAATCCAAGTTCCTTTTTCCTTATTTTCCAATCCCAATTTACTTCCTGTTTGCCCCTAATTTATACAGTAATATTCTCAGCTACACCTTAACCAATCGTTCTACTAAAATTTACCTAACCAATCCTAACGTATTGTGACATGATTAGCTAACCAATGCCATCCCACCACCTTCATTAGTTTACACCCAGCAAACTTAATTGTACAGCGACAGAAAATCACAGAACCAGACAGAGACCCTGCAAACAAACATACAAAACAATACAGAAGTGAGGATTTCACAGCTACATCTACACAGACATAAGAGTTTTCCAGCTGTGTCTATTGATAAGTGAGTTCTTGCCAGACAGAAAACTGTCAAACTAGATTTCCTTTTACATGTTTTAGGCTCTTCCCTTTCTCTGGAGGTGACAGATCGAATCACCGTCCTAACAGCCCCCGGTTGCCTTATTTCAATGTGACTAGTTTGGAATGTGAGGATGTGACCAGACATTTCCCGGCTTATGGCTGCCTCTGCTGCTTAGCTGAAGAACCAGGCCTCAGACTGTCACAGTAAGAGAAGGCCATTACACAGACAGACCGTGATTTTTGATTCTTTCTTTTATACCTCTGTAACTCGCTAAGTGATAAGAATACACCGAAATTCTTAAAGTCTAGGCCTTTGCAGACAGGCCTGAATATCTATAGCCTAACAACTGTTATGAGGCTTAACTCCTTGGCCAACTCTTTTCAAACTCTAGGACGCAAGTGACCTGCCCTGGTGATTTGAAACTGTCTAACTTTTGCAGCTATTGTTTAACATCCGGTTGAGTTATTGTTGGACTAGATATTATTTCATCATCATCAAGGACGTGTTTTGGCTTTTTTCCCAAACAGAGAACAGACATTGATTTATTAGCAAGGGCCGCAGGGTCTGTTGCAGGAAGAGAGTGTATGTAGCATAGATGCAGTTAAGGGGCTGGTGAGTTGCAAAGATGGGGGAGCCCAGGGCTGGGCTAGCAGGGGCTGCGGGTCGGGAGTGAGGGGCACTGGCAGAGCTGGAGGGGAGCCCAGGGCTGGGCCAGCAGGGGCTGCGGGTCGGGAGTGAGGGGCACCGGCAGTGGGGGGGAAGCCCAGGGACTGGGCTAGCAGGGGCTGCGGGTTGGGAGTGAGGGGCACTGGCAGAACTGGGGGGGAGCCCAGGGACTGGGCTAGCAGGGGCTGCGGGTCGGGAGTGAGGGGCACCGGCAGAACTGGGGGGGAGCCCAGGGACTGGGCTAGCAGGGGCTGCGGGTCGGGAGTGAGGGGCACCAGCAGGGCTGGGGGGGAGCCCAGGGACTGGGCTAGCAGGGGCTGCGGGTCGGGAGTGAGGGGCACCAGCAGAGCTGGGTGGAGCAGGGGCTGCGGGTCGGGAGTGAGGGGCACCAGCAGAGCTGGGTGGAGCAGGGGCTGCGGGTCGGGAGTGAGGGGCACCGGCAGAGCTGGGGAAGCCCAGGGCTGGGCTAGCAGGGGCTGCAGGTTGGGAGTGAGGGGCACCGGCAGAGCTGGAGGGGAGCCCAGGGCTGGGCTAGCAGGGGCTGCGGGTTGGGAGTGAGGGGCACCGGCAGAACTGGGGGGGAGCCCAGGGCTGGGCTAGCAGGGGCTGCGGGTCGGGAGTGAGGGGCACCAGCAGAGCTGGGGGGAGCCCAGGGCTGGGCCAGCAGGGGCTGCGGGTCGGGAGTGAGGGGCACTGGCAGGGCTGGGGGGGGAGCCCAGGGGCAAAGCGGGGGAGTGGACATAAAAAAAAAAAAGGCACCACCTGCTGCGGCCCTTGTACTCACCAGGCGGCGCTCTGAGTCTTCGGCAGCACTTCGGTGGTGGGTCCTTCAGTGCCACCAAAGACCCAGACCGCCACCGGGTGAATAAAAATTAAAAAGGTGCTTCTAGCCAGGGAAGGGATTCTCGGCCAGGGCTCGCAGGGCCCTGGGGCAAACTGCCTCATTTGCCCCCAACCCCAGGCAGCCCTGTTCAGGGCTGGAACTGCGTGTCGGGAGTGAGGGGCACCGGCAGAGCTGGGGGGAGCCCAGGGCTGGGCTAGGAGGGGGCTGTGGGTCAGAAGTGAGGGGCACCGGCAGGGATACGGGGGAAACCAAGGGCTGGGCTAGCAGGGGGCTGCAGGTCGGGAGTGAGGGGCACCGGCAGAGCTGAGGGGGGAGCCCAGGGCTGGGATAACAGGAGCTGCAGGTCGGGAGTGAGGGGCACCAGCAGAGCTGGGGGGAGCCCAGGGCTGGGATAACAGGAGCTGCAGGTCGGGAGTGAGGGGCACCGGCAGAGCTAGGGGGAGCCCAGGGCTGGGCTAGGAGGGGGCTGTGGGTCAGAAGCGAGGGGCACCGGCAGGGATAGGGGGGAGCCCAGGGCTGGGCTAGCAGGGGGCTGCAGGTCGGGAGTGAGGGGCACCGGCAGAGCTAGGGTTTCTCAGCACTTTTCTCTCCCTAGGCCCAGCACTGATCCCCCAGCCCCCGTTAACATGGACTGACTTCCCCCTCCCCCAGCTGCCAGTCCTCACTGCCCCCCTGGGCCGAGGCCAAGGCCTCGGGGCCCTGCTGCCCCTCTCCCCGTGGCCACCTCGGTGCTCTGTTTGCTGAAGGCCACAGCCGGCGGTGCTAAGCTGAACCCGTGCCCGGGAGTGCTGAGCAAACACAGGCTTAGCAGGGCCCTGCCAGCGCATCCACCCCACCTTCTCCAAACAGGGCAGGGCCCCCACCCCCACCAGCACTTCCACGCAGGGCAGAGGAAGGCTCTGGCCTGCGGGGGCCAGGCTGGGCTGGGTACTGGGCTCAGCTGGCACCCGGCCTCGCGGGCCCCCCCGACAGGATCCGGGTTCGCCCACCATCTGGAGCACAACCCTGGTCACAGGCCTGGTGCCACGCTCTGCTCCTGGCAGACACGGGGCTGCTGGGCTTTGCCCCCCTCCACCCTGCATTCCCCTCCTCTGGGCCCCCCAAAACGCACGGCTGCACCCCGGGAAACCTGCATATTCTCGCAGTGCCCTGGGGGAGGAGGGGCCGAGGCACCTGCGGCCAGGGGCCCAACTGGGCTCGTCCTGACGGTCCAGGGGGAGGGCCCCAGCCCCCCTCTAAACCTTCCCCCCAATACCCCCCACATCAGCCTGCTCCCCTCCCCCAACACCCTCCACCCCACAGCAGCATGGTCCCCCCCCATCCGCTGTGCTCCCCCCCAAACCCAACCTCCCTCCTGTAGCTCTGAATCCACCCTCTTCTGGTCTACGGGAGCCCCCCCCGCCCAAACTCGGCCCAGCACCTGTCACGCAGCAGGGACCCCCCAGATCCTGGCTGGCCGGGGGTGGGAAGGCAGATCCCCCCCGGACTGACCCAGTGAGGGAAGGAGGCTGGGTGCACCCAGGTGACCTGGACCCCCTCCCCCGGGGAGCAGACACGGGGGGGGCACAGCAGAAAGACCCGGGGGAGCAGCTCGGGGGGGGGCAGCCCCGGGCAGAGGGACCCGCCGCTGCCCCCCAGTCCCGGCTCGGGGGCTCCCCCGCTCGGGTCTCTCACCTGCCCGCAGCGGCCGCCAGGGCCATGACGGTCCGGTCCGGTCCGGTCCGGGAGCAGGAAGTGGCTCTGGAGGAATGTGCGGCCGGGACCGGCGGGGGCGGGGAAGGAGGCGGCTCCGCCCTGCAGGTGCCGGGACTCACCTGGCCGGGCCCCCCCGGCCGGGGATCCAGCCCCAGGTACCGGGACTCACCTGGCCGGGCCCCCCCGCGGGCGGGGATCCGGCCCCGGGTACCGGGACTCACCTGGCTGGCCCCCCCCGGGCGGGGATCCGGCCCCGGATACCAGGGACTCACCTGGCCGGGCCCCCCCGCGGGCGGGGATCCGGCCCCGGGTACCGGGACTCACCTGGCTGGCCCCCCCCGGGCGGGGATCCGGCCCCGGATACCAGGGACTCACCTGGCCGGGCCCCCCCGAGCGGGGATCCGGCCCCGGGTACCAGGGACTCACCTGGCCGGGCCCCCTCTGTAGGGATCCGGCCCCGGGTACCGGGACTCACCTGGCTGGCCCCCCCCGGGCGGGGATCCGGCCCCGGATACCAGGGACTCACCTGGCCGGGCCCCCCCGAGCGGGGATCCGGCCCCGGGTACCAGGGACTCACCTGGCCGGGCCCCCCCGGGCGGGGATCCGGCCCCGGGTACCGGGACTCACCTGGCCGGGCCCCCCCGGGCGGGGATCCGGCCCCGGGTACCAGGGACTCACCTGGCCGGGCCCCCCCGGGCGGGGATCCGGCCCCGGGTACCGGGACTCACCTGGCTGGCCCCTCCCTCTGCAGGGATCCGGCTCCGGGTACCGGGACTCACCTGGCCGGCCCCCCCCGGGCGGGTATCCGGCCCCAGGTACCGGGACTCACCTGGCCGGCCCCCCCCGGGCGGGGATCCGGCCCCAGGTACCGGGACTCCCCTGGCCGGGCCCCCCCGCGGGCAGGGATCCGGCCCCGGGTACCAGGACTCACCTGGCTGGCCCCTCCCTCTGCAGGGATCCGGCTCTGGGTACCAGGACTCACCTGGCCGGCCCCCCCCGGGCGGGTATCCGGCCCCGGGTACCAGGGCCTCACCTGGCCAGGCCCCCTCTGTAGGGATCCGGCCCCGGGTAGCGGGACTCACCTGGCCGGCGCCCCCCCCAGGTGGGGATCCGGCCCCGGGTACCAGGGACTCACCTGGCCGGGCCCCCTCTGTAGGGATCCGGCCCCGGGTAGCGGGACTCACCTGGCCGGCCCCCCCCACGGGGATCTGGCCCCAGGTCCCGGGACTCACCTGGTTGGGCCCCCCTGGGCAGGGATCTGGCCCAATACTGGGGACTCACCTGGACAGGACCCGTGGGCAGGGATCTGGGCCCCAGATACCGGGACTCACCTGGCCAGGCCCCCTCCACAGGGATCCGGCCCCAGGTACCGGGACTCACCTGGCCTGGCCCCCCCCATGCAGGGATCTAGCCCCGGGTACCGGGACTCACCTGGCCAGGACCCTCTGGGCGAGGATCCGGCCCCGGGTAGTGGGACTCACCTGGCCGGACCCCCCTCCTGAGCGGGGATTCAGCCCTGGGTACCAGGGGCTCACCTGGCCGGGCCCCCCCAGGCGGGGATCCGGCCCCGGGTACCAGGACTCACCTGGCTGGGCCCGCCCCAGGTGGGGATCCAGCCCCGGGTACCAGTACTCACCTGATTGGGCCCCTCTGGATGTGGATCTGGCCCAGGGTACTGGGGACTCCCCTGGACAGGACCTGTGGGCAGGGATCTGGGCCCTGGGTACCGGGACTCACCTGGCTGGGCCCCCCAGGGCAGGGATCCGGCCCCAGGTACCGGTACTCACCTGGCTGGGTGCCCCCCCCGGCAGGGATCCGGCCCTGGGTACTGGGGACTCACCTGGACAGGCCCCCCCCGCCTGGGATCTGGGCCTGGGTACCAGGACTCACCTGGCCGGGTGCCCAGCCCCACGTGTCAGGGACTCACCTGTCATCCCCCAGCTTGAGTTCTGGGCAGGGGCAGAGCCCATCGGCCTTTACACCAATCTGCGCCTTGTTGGGGGCACAGATGCTTCCAGCCTAGCGCTTTGGTGTCAGTTTGTGTGAATGGGGCCAGTTATGGGTGGGGGGCTGGGGCTGGGGCTGGGGCAGGGGCCAGGCCTGAGGCTGGGCGGGAGCCTTGCTGCTGGGCCCTGGGCTGGGAGTCTGGAGATCTCGCTTTGAGTCCCAGCTCCTCCATAGACTCCCTGCATGACCCCAGGCCAGTCCAGCCCCAGCTCTGTGCCTCAGTTTCCCCTTCCCTCCTTTGTCTATTGAGACTGTGAGGTTTATGGGGCACGGCCCCTTCTCAGTGCGTATCAGTGCAGTGCCCGGCCCAGCTCAGCGTCTGGGCAGCGTCCAGCCCATGTGGCCCTGATCCCAGTTGGGGTCTGGGCAGCACCTGACCCATGGGGGCCAATCCTGGTCAGGGTCTGGGCAGCGCCCAGCACAATGGGGCCCTGATCCTGGTCGGGATGGGGGCATCTGGTACAATGGGGGGGCCCTGATTTTTGCTGGGGTGTAACTAATACATTGTAGACCCGAACTGCTGGAAATCTCCAGCGCCCCCGCACAGCGAGCGGCCCGGTCCTGGAGCCCAGCAGCTCCTGCAGGCCGCAGAGGGACCCAGCTGCCCTAGTGGGGCCTTGCTCTGATCCCAGCTGCTTTGCACAAATGTGGCCAAACCTGCTTTCTGGGCCTGCCGGGTAGCTGCAAGCCCGGCCCCTGCTGAGCAGGCCCCTCTGGTGGAGCCTGGGCTTGGGCTCATCCAGCATAGCTTAGCCAGGGCCCTCAGCTTGGCTCACCTGAAATGACTCAGCCCCCAGGCCCAACCCAGAGGTGGCTGCATTTCAGCACTGGGCGAGGGCTCCCAGCACCCCACCCCGAGGCAGCTGCGTTCCAGCAGCCAGCGAAGCCATCCAGCCCCACTGCTGTAAGAGGCTTTGAGGGGTGAACGACGCTAGAGAAAACCCTGCATTAGCCTGTCCCACAGCTCCAGGCCTCGTTCCGGCTGGGTTTAGCCTCACGGTAACTGTCTCCAAGCACCTCCCGCCCCTGCAGTGCCATGCAGAGCACAGCCCTGGCAACCACAAACACAGCCCAGAGGCACCCAGATGGTGAAGTGGGAGGGGCCCCCATTCCTGGAAAAAGGGCTACGCCTTCCCTCGCTGACCCCCAGCCCCCAAGCGCTAGCAGGCTCAATCACCAGGAGGTGGGAGGGATACAGAGGCATAATGGGGCCTTAGTCCACACCTGGTGTTCTTTGGTGCTACCCTAATTCACCTAATACCATACAGCGCCTAGCACACAGGTCCCGCTCCATGACTAGCCAGCTGGCCCTGGGGAAGAGATCCATGCTCCTGTGGGGAGCCTGGGCCAACCCGTCCCCTCCCAGCACAGGCATGTTCAATCATCCACACTTTAAAATAGCTCTCCCCTGCCCCGGCTGCTCGCAGCTTCCCCCAGGCGCGGGTTAGAAAGAACACGCCGGAGACGGGAGCTTTTAGGAGGTTCCGACCCGTCCTCGTCAGCGAGTGGCGGGGGCAGCTCGTTTATTTCACATTCCATTCATAGCACCCCAAAAAACAGTGGGTGTAAAACAGCGGTTTCAGCCTCGACCGGGAGAGAGGCCGGCCAGCTGCCTGGGGGGACTGGAAGCTGTGGGGGAAACCTACACCCGGGGCCAGGCCTGCTTCATTCCCCAGCCGCTGCCTGGCTTTCCCATCACCCCACTCAGTTCAGACTACAGCTGAACAGCTCAAGATTGAAACAAATGAGGCCGGACCCCCGAGCTTGACTAGTCAGGCGAAGCACCTTCCCCTCAGGCTGCTGGGAAATTTAGGGACACCTCCCTCCCCGCACCCCCCATCCGGTTAAATCAGCAGCATGTGGGCCTTGAGGGCTGGTCTGTGCTGAACATTTATATGGAAACACCTACATCTCGCAGGGGGTGAAAACCCCACAGCCCCGAGAGCCAGAGTTGAACTGACCCTGCTAGACCCGTGGACGAACCCTGTCCTGGCCCCAGCTGCCGCCTCTCCGGGAGGTGGATTAACTCCCGGCGCTGGAGCCAGAGTCTATTCTGAAGAGCTCCAGCACCGCCCCAGCGTTCGAGGCCAGCCCCCCACGACTCCCGAGAGAAACCAACAGCCGCTGCCGGGGCCTCGTAAGCTGCTGCTAAATTAACAGGCACAACAAAGCCACCGCGGGGCCCGTGCCAGGCAAGGGGGGAGCAGTGCCACGCAAAATGGCAGGTCTGACTGACGAGGCTGGAGCGTGGTGGGGAGGCCAAATTCCAGAACCCCCCCAAGCCCTGCTTTCCCCACCCCCCAAGGTGAGTGGGTAAGAACCACCCTCTTTTGGTTTTAAATTTGCATGTAATCTTTCCATCCCAACCCCTCACACCTCCCCTTTTTACCTACTTCACCATCAAATCGATCCCCTCTGCCATCTCCACCCCCCGAGTTCGATCGGGCCCCTGGTTAGCAGGCACAGACCCCACGGCTGGTTAGGAACATTTATAAGTACAACCAAGAAAACAAACCAACCTCAAAATAAACTGCAAATGCTAGGACACTGCTCCTTTAAGATGGAACTGTGGCCACAAGGCAAGGCCTGGATCGAACCAATAGATACTATTCACTTGAGGCTTAGCTAAGAATTTGGGCCTATCAAACTCTTGTCCCCATTCACTTTGGAACCCATGTTCCCACCCCCTTAAAGTCAAACAGGCTTAGTTCAGCAGAGCATCAGTCACAGCTACCCTGCAATATAATGGAATTTATTCAATATCAAGTTATTTATGGCTTCAGGACTTACTTTAGAGGCAAATACTCTGTTCTCTTTGCAACTGCACGCTGGGGAAAGCGAGCCCAAGGCAGGATTCGTATGTAACAGAATGGTTCCGAAAAATCAGGAGTTACTTCAAGGGGGTATCACGGTTTTGGGGGCATGAACCAGAGAAGGAAACGGGTGTGATGATCTAGAAAAGTCAGCCAAGCCAGAATACACCAGAGCTGCGGGGATGTTTAGATCCAAGTGCAAATTGGGCATTTCAGGCGTTTATTTAAACACCATCTCGTTGGCATTAAAATAGCAGGGAGGAGGTGGGATGATGGTGGATTTTAATCTGATCTTTTTGGAGGTGGGTCAGAGTACGTCTGCTTTTCAAGGGGAGTGGAAGCAGATTTTTAAATTACCGGGGTAAAAGTTGCCCTGTTTCAAATAAATAAACTTTGATCTAATAAATCTGTATTTTTTAAATCCCACAATGAGGAGAAAATCAAGGTTAAAGAGACACCCTATTTTTTGGTTCCCTTAAAACTACAACAGAATTGGAAACAGGGTTTAAAACAAGCTGAGGAAGTGACTGATCCGCAGCACTTTTCAAACGGGTAATTTAAAAAAGATTCTTCAAGGGTTGGCAGGGTTTTAATGGCTTTCCATCCCCCTCGGCACAGCCCAGGCACCGAGGTCGGAGGGCTAAACACCGCACGGGCTCTGGCTCAGAGCATCAAACCCTGCTCTCGCTTGCAGCATGGCTTCAGCACTGTGTTTTCACAACAGCCCTGGCCTGGCTCAGCATGGCCTGTTCGAAGGCAGCACCCACACCTCGCAGAGCAGCTGGAGTCTTAGAAAGAGGTCAGGTTCACAGGAAGCCAGTTCTCAAAGCTCCCTGATCATCAAGCCAAGAGTTTAAAAGGGAGCTGGAGATAACTGCTAGCGGAGGGCGGTGGGTTTAAACACGGCCTAGTCTAGGAACAGGGATCCATGCTCTGTTCAGCGTGAATCCAGACTAGCAACATGGTTTAGCCTCATCTATGCAGGCAAAACCAACCACTAATCCAAAAGGCTGGGGAGTGGGATGGACCCCCTGTGATCTGTGGGGTTTGAAGGGGATTAGACAGGGTCTAACACTGGCTGTTGGCTGGACAGTGGCAGAAACCGGGACTGGGGAAGCGACATTAAAGGAGAGTAACACTCGGCTAGTAGGTGATGAATGGAAGCCGAGTACCTCTCAACAACAAAGCAATCTCTCTGCACACAAGTTCTGGGCTGGGCTGGGAGAGGAGGCCACAGACCCCCCCTCTTACCAGCCCCAAATCCCTTCTCCCCGCCCCAGAGCCAGCACCGTGCAGGAGAGGGGTGCAGCCGAATTCACCCACAGCACAGATGCTGGGGGGAGGGGGACTGGGACTAGGAGCTGGTTCTGTTGCTGATCCCCAGCTGTCCAGTTCCATGGGGAGGGGAGAAAAGAGCATTTCCTCGAGCCAGAAGCCCAGGCTGGTCAAATCTGGATGTAAGTTTGTCTGACTGGGGGCAGGTTGGGGGGGATTTGGGGTCTCTCCCACATACCCCTTAAATAGACAGGAATAGATATAGAGAGAATTTTTTTTATATATAAAACTTTTTCTTCCTTTTTCCTTGCATCACTCGTCATCGAAGTTCTGACTCAGCAGGAAATTGGCAGCCAGGTTTTCGTTCTTCTCACAAGCAAAGTAAGCCTGGATGACCAGACTTTCCGGGAATCCTAAGGCCTTTAACTGAGGGGACACAAAGGGAGATGCGTCAAAGGACCCTGCCTGGGAAGGCCACTCCTCTGTGGCCCTGTATGTCCCAGCCACCCTCGGGAACCGAGCCCCTCTGGAGCAGAGTGCCTGATCCCACTTGGGACGCTTGAATGTGGGGGTGAAAGAGGGGCTGTAAACCCCTCAGCTTTTGGGGGCTGGGGGAGAATTCCCCCCAGTACAGGCACTGCAGAGGATGGCCATGCTGTCTTTGAGGACCCCGTCACACAGAGGCAGAGGCACAGCCCTGCACCCCAGCAGGCCTGTGACTTCGACAGGGCTGTTATCTTAAAACCAGCTCTCCCCCTGGCCCTCAGCCCACTCCAGGCTGCCAGGTCTGTGCCAGCTCCTGGAGGCCTGACCACCTCACCCACGGTCCCTGCACAGGGAGCTGTAACCCGCCGCAGGGCAGGGGTGAAGTGCTGCCTAGCAGAGCAGAGCCGAGGTTTGGAGATGCAGCTAGAAACCGCAGCTGAGTTGTTCTGGAGCACGGAAGTGTGTGCTAGCTGCCAGGAGCTAAGACACGGGCTGTGGAGTTGAGCCTGAACCTACAGGAACAAATGGCACTGCTAGATTCTCGCGGGGACGCAGCCAGCGAGACTACGTCAGGCTGGGGAAGGCACTTAAAGAACAGGAGGCTCAGATGATCTTCAGCGGGATTCTACCTGGCCCTGGAAGAGGAGAGCGAAGGCAAGATAAGACGATGATCAGCATCTGGCTCAGGCAGTGGTGCTACCACTGGGAGGCAGTGACGGGCAGAGGACTGTTCTCCAGGGAAAGACACCACCTGAGCAGGGAGGGCAACAGATATCTAGGATGGAGGTTGGCACAACTGATCAGAAGAAGCTTTAAACGAGGGATTCAGGGCAGGCGTAATCTGCACACCTGACTGAGCAGGAGGAAAGTCAAGTACAAGAGGCTACGGAAGGGAGAAAGGACCAATGGAGGGCAGGAGAATGGACGACAAGGTCCCAACGCCACTGACAGTAACAGTCGGGAAGGGGACACTGCAGTAGAATGATTGGTCCTAATCGGGTAAGGAACGTGGGTGAAGCTGAGCAGACACCGAAGGCGTCTGTCCAATGCCGCGAGGCGCCTGGGGAACAACATGGAGGGACAGGAAGTGAAAGCAGAGACGATCGGGAGAACAGAACCGGGGAGTGGGGTACAGGGGCTGAAGGGAACGTGCTGTGCAGGGAAGAGGTGCAGCACTGGATGCTAATGACAAGGGAGAGTGGAGAGACATAAGAAGTGACGGAATGGATAAAATGGAACCTATCTGGGTCACAACCACTTTGGGGAAGAAAGCTCAGAAAGGCTCTGCTGGGATGGTGCTTGGGGTCTGCTACGGACCCTCAGGATCTGGAGAGAGACCTCTAATGAACTCAACACGACTGGGAATTGGGATTACGGGAGACTTTAGTCCCCCAGACTGATTGGAGGACAAACGGCAGCCCATAAACATTACTTGATGGGACAGCCGACAGATTTCCTCACCAAACAGCCACTGACCCACCAAGAGCCGACGCTGCTTTCGAGTTCGTGTTGGTAAGAAATGAGCAGGTTGGGTGGACTGCTCGTGAGCTAATTCACCGTAAGTAGGTCAGGTCTGAATCAAGAGCCCTGCATTTCAAAGGGGGCAACTTTAAAAAAGGGAAGGGAAGCGTTTGGGAAGCAGACTGGCCTGGGGAACTCGAGGAGGCTTGGAATTATTATAAGCCAAAGGCGCAGAAGTGGTCTGAAGCCAGCGGGGGAAATCACAGGGAAGGGCTGCACCTCAACCAGGGGACAGAGAGAGCAGAAAACCTACAAGGCACGGAAGGTGGGAGGGATTAGCGAAGAACACGACCTCTTGGAGTGTAGGGGAGAACTGCCAAAAGCCAGGCAGAGCGGGAGCTTGCCAAGGAAATTAAAACCACCAGAAAACGGTTCTTTAGCCAAAGGGGGGAAAATGAAAACCAAGGAAAGAAGTGGACGCTACGCACTGCGCATGGGCAGAAGATTAAGGATAATCTGGGCCTGGCCCGACACCTAAACAAAGGTCGCGTCTCAGTTTTTCACAAGGGTGATGAGTTTTTAATTGGGGCAGTGGCAGGGTGGCTGATGGGAACAAGGATACAGAGGTAAAATGACCACCTCCAAGGCGGATGCCAGACTCAGTTGAACAGGAGCAGGTCGGGGGGCCTGGATAATCTCCATCCAGGAATATTAAAGGAACTGGCACATGAAATTGCAAGGCCAAGAGCAAGGATCTGTAATGAACCCGTAAACTCGGGGGTTGAACCGTGTGACTGGGGAACTGCCAACACAATACTTGTATTTCCGGGGGTGGGGGGATGACACAGTGATCCAGGAAACTAAAGGCCCTTCAGTGTGACCTCAATTGCATGCAAAGTCTTAGAACAAATTTTGATAGTAATTAAGGACAGGGGTAAACGGTAACTGGGAATAAAGACAACATGGATTTACAAAAGGCAGATCCTGACAGACCAACCAGATCTCTGTTTCTGAGAAGATCTCTGATTTGCTAGACAAAGGAAGTGCAGTAGGATTTCAATAAAGCATTTGATACAGTTCCCACATGGGAAATTAGTTCTACTGGAAATGATGGGGATCAACAGGAGAATCGAAAGGCATGTAATGGGACTGGTTAAAGGGAAGACGACATCAGGTCATGCTGGAACGTGAATGATCAGGCTGAGGCCACGTCTACACTACAGCATAAAATCGAAATTATTAAAACCGGTTTTATAAAATCGATTTTACGCGTCCACACTAGGGCACATTAATTCGGTGGTGTGCATCCATGGTCCTAGGCTACCATCGATTTCCGGAGCGGTGCACTCTGGGTAGCTCAGTAAAAGAATGAGACCAATAACTTCGATTTCCGTCCACACTAACCCTAAATCGATATAGTAATATCGATTTTAGGGTTACTCCTCTTGTTGGGGAGGAGTACAGAAATTGATTTTAAGAGCCCTTAAAATCAATTTAAAGTGCCTTGTAGTGTGGACGGGTACAGTGTTAAATCGATTTAACGCTGTTTAAATCAATTTAACGCTGTAGTGTGGACCAGGCCTGAGGGGGCTTATTGAAGGAGTCGGTCAGAGACCAATGTTATTGAACATTTTAACGCGATGCAGCTGTGAAAAAGGCTAATGCGCTCCTAGGATGCATCAGGCGAGGTCTTTCCAGCAGAGACGGGGAAGCATTAGTGCCGTTATACAAGACACTGGTGAGACCTCACCTGGAACACTGGGTGCATTTCTGGGCTCCCATGTGTAAGAAAGACGAATTCAGATTCAAAATGGTGCAGAGAAGGGTGACTAGGATGATCCGAGGACTAGAGAACCGACCTTACGAGAGGACACTCAAAGAGCGACTCGTTCAGCCTAACCACACGACAGCTGAGGGGAGAGCTGATTGCTCTGCTACCTCAGAGGGAAAATACCAGGGAAGGAGAAGACTTGCTGACGGGCCAACGTTGGCACAAGCACAGATGGCTAGAAACTGGCCATCAACAAGTTCAGGCTTGAAATGAGATGAAGGTTTCTACCCATCAGAAGAGGGAAGTTCTGGAACAATCTCCCAAGAGGAGGGCTCTGAGTTACCACCAAGAATTCTCTCCAGGCATCTGGCTGGTGGGTCTCACCAATCACCAGCGTTGAGATTGGGAAGGATTTTCCCCCAGGTCAGACCGGGCAGAGACCCTGGGTTTTTCCCCTCTGCAGTGTGGGGCCTGAGTCACTTGCAGGTTTGAACTAGAGCAAATGATGGATTCTCTGTAACTTGAAGTCTTTATGTCAAGATTTGAAGCCTTCACTAACTCAGCCAGGTGCTATGGGGGTGTTCCCAGAGGGGGTGGGTGAGGGTCTGTGGCCTGAGATGTGCAGGTCAGACTAGGTGCTCAGGACAGGCCCTTCTGGCCTTAAGGTCAGTGAGTCTATGGAGGTCACCATGAACCCAGCAATGGCCCTTTCTGGATTTGACCAGGTGGGAAAGGCTCGGAAGACTCCCCTGTTCACTCTGAAGACTAATGATGTCACTTTGACACACATTTCAGCCAAGATAGCCAGCTCCTCTGGGATATTGTGGGCGGAGCTTGGCAGCACTGCCCTTCCCCATCAGGGAGGACTACGCCCCTTTTTTGGGGAGGACCAAATTAATTATGCTCCATTGCTTTGCAAAGTCAGAGCTGTCTATTCCCCCCTCCCCACAACACCCCCCGCCAGTGTTATCAAGGCTACAACCTGGCCTTTATGTTAATAACTAAACTTAGCTCTTGTTCAACTCCCAGCTCAAGGGGCTCAGCATCAGACCAGATCAGGCTTTTGGAGCTGTCAGGGACAGACAGAAACAGACTCCAGGAGTCCTGGCCTCCAGCTCCCCCCAACCCCCCGTTCCAACCACTAGACCCCAACTCCTGGCACAGACCTGGGGATAGAACCCAGGAGTCCTGGCTCCCAACCTCTAGACCCCACTGCACCCGTGTTGAGTCTCTTCAGCACAGGGATCCTGGGGCACCCCAGCAGGCAGGGTGGCTCCTGGCACAGCCAGCCCCTCCCTTACCCTTTCTATGGCTTCTTTTTCCTGAGGCGTGACCTGGATGTAGTTCATCTGGGGAGCTTCCTCTCCGATGGCCCCGATCTCCCCCTCGATGTCAGAGATGTCGGCCATCTCACCCAGCGGCTCGTTCAGCATCTGGATGAACTGCTCTTGGTGCTGGCTGATTTGCTGGGGAAGGCAGGGGGAAGGGGGTCAGGGTTAAGGAGAGACGCCCCTCCCCTCCCAGAGCAGGGCCTCCACAGCCCCTATTCCCAGCAGGGAAACTGAGGCACAGAGAGGGGCAGGGACTTGTTCAAGGTCACAAAGCAACCCACTGGTAAAGCCAGGGTTAGAACCCAGGAGTCCTGGCTCCCCCTCAGACTCTCTGCTCTAACCCATCAGACCCCACTCCCCTCCCAGAGCCAGGCACAGAACCCAGGAGTCCTGCCTCCCCCCACTCCAGACACACTCCCCTCCCAGAGCTACTTCCGGCTCCTCCTCCGTGGCCTCTTTCAGCCCCTGCCTCCCTTTACCTGCAGTAGCTGGGGGTTCTCCTGGCCTAGCTGCTGGAGCAGGGCCGGGAGCAGGGCTGGGTTCTGCTGGATCACCTGTCGCATGTTCTGGAACTGGGGCTGGTCTCTCAGGAACTCCAGCGGGTTCTCACCTGCGGGGCAGGAGTGGGCGGGGTGAAGCCAGGCCATGCCTTGAAGGGCCAGGGCCCACCTGAGCCATGCCCCACACAGGTGGGGCACCGGTGATCACAGGATAAGGGGGGTATCTAGCCAGGAGGAGAGGGCCTGGAGCCACCCCCTCCTCCCCGAGGGACCAGTTTGGGTCACCATCTGCCTCCCCCGGCTCCACGCTCTCAATGGCCTTCCATAGCCCACACTCTACCGGCGTGAGAGCCTTATCCCACGCAGCTCCAGCCCCTGGCCTGGCCGCCCTGGGTCTCTCCCTCCCACCACGGTCCCCAGGTCTCACATAGGAGCAGGAGGACCGTCACTGACCTTCTGGTGCTGGCTGCTCTGTGGGTTGGCTCTCCTGGATCGGGGCTCTCTCCGGCTCAGAAGTGCCCGGGATGCCCTGTGACGTCAAAGGGGCATCATTAGTGCTGTCCAGCACCCCTCCCCCCACAACAGCCCCTGCCCCACAGGGCTCACCCCACAAGGGGCCAGAAAGTAACTCAGTCTCTGCAGTTTGCCCGGCGCCCCGTGTCCTGCCACAAGGGGGCAAGCTAACTTCACGCAATGCAGGCACCCCTGGGCTGGATCAGAACCGGTGTCCTTACGGGTCCCACTCCCGTAAGCCAACCAGATGTGGATGGGAAAAAAAATCATTTGCCCAGAGTCCTGGCTCCTGGGCTTCCCGGTCGAACCCCCTAGACCCCGCTCCTCTCCCCATGGTGGGTATCGAATCCAGGGGCCCTGCCCCCTTCGCTCAACCTGTTCCAAGCCCCCGCACGCCCTTACCGTCAGCAGGTACTCCACGGCTCGGTGGGGGTTGTTGTAGCTGGCCCGGAGCGCGGCCACCACCCGCTCCCGCTCGTATCCCATGGACATGATCTCGGTCAGCATCGTCTCGTACTCTGAGCCGGTCACTGCAGGCGGAAGGGGACAACGGCCCAAGCTGAGCGAGAGCCAGCAGTCTTGGGGTGCCCAGCACACGCTCACTGAGGGAAAGCGGGGCAGGAGCGGGTGCTGGCTACGAACACAGCCCTTCCCCCTCCGCCAACATCTCCCAGCAGAGGGGTTCACCCTCCGCAGCACAGGATCAGCCCCCCCATCCCCGCAGGGGAAGTGACTCAAAGTCACCCTGAGTCAGGGACAGAGCTGGGACTAGAACCCAGGAGTCCTGGCTCCCTGCTCCACACCGCACCCTGTCCACTGGGCACTACCGTAATACAGCTAAACAACACCCACCCACCCCTCATGTCCACCTTGGAGATGGAACCCAGCCCACAAGTGCTAGGAAAAGGCCCATGAGTCCTCACTCCCAGTCCTGCCCCCATAGCTCTAACCACTAGATCCCGCTCCTCTCGCAGAGCTGTGAAGGGAACCCAGGAGTCCTGGCTACCAGCTCTGTCCCCCCTGCCCCTCCAAGGCTTTCTTTCTCTAACGCAGCCCCTCTGCTAACAAACGACTGGGGACGGTCGCCTTTTATCCTTGGTGTCAAGTATCAGAGGGTAGCCGTGTTAGTCTGGATCTGTAAAAGCAGCAAAGAATCCTGTGGCACCTTATAGACTAACAGACGTTTTGGAGCATGAGCTTTCGGAAAAGGATAAATGGACACAAATCAGACATTAGGAATGGCAATATACAAAAACCTGTAGGAGAACACTTCAACCTCCCTGGCCACACTATAGCAGACCTTAAGGTGGCCATCCTGCAGCAAAAAAACTTCAGGACCAGACTTCAAAGAGAAACTGCTGAGCTTCAGTTCATCTGCAAATTTGACACCATCAGCTCAGGATTGAACAAAGACTGTGAATGGCTTGCCAATCACAGAACCAGTTTCTCCTCTCTTGGTTTTCACACCTCAACTGCTAGAACAGGGCCTCATCCTCCCTGATTGAACTGACCTCGTTATCTCTAGCTTGCTTGCTAGCACACATATATATACCTGCCCCTGGATATTTCCATTACATGCATCTGAGGAAGTGGGTATTCACCCACGAAAGCTCATGCTCCAAAACGTCTGTTAGTCTATAAGGTGCCACAGGATTCTTTGCTGCTTTTATCCTTGGGACAGACAGCCCAGGCTGCCCCAGAGCGGCTGGCAGCAGAGACCCAACCAACCCATCCCACAGGGCACCGAACAACACGGGGCTTGGAACCCGCCCTGCACTCAAACCTGAGATCATGATGAGGGAGGCAGCTCCCCCTCCCTAGCCGAGCCATCACCCCCACGCCCCGCAGACGGAGGGACAACACTGCGAAGGGGGGTCCTGCTCCTGGCACCCATACACCACAACGGGAATAGGGGGTTGTTTTACCCAGCGACGGCCACCAGAGGGTGCCCCCACCCCACGAGTTCACGCTGCAGAAACCAGCTGCAGCATCTGCCCCTGGGGAGCCATGGACCAGCCGGCCTGGGGTGCTGGCAGGAGTTCTCTGCTGCCCCCCAGGGACCCCAGCTGCCTGCCCCACCCCAGTGAAGGGATTTCACCTACCCAGGGTGGAAGCCGCGTCGTCTGGGCGCCCCACGCTACCTGAAGAGGGAACAGAGCTGCAAATTTAAAAGAGAGGAATAGTAGCTGGCTCCCTCCAAACAGCCGGGCAAGAAGCAAACGGCCAGGGGCCAACACTGCGCTGGAGTGGCCGGGTCGGGAGGAACCGCAGGCCCCATCTCCCTGTGATCTGACCCCAGGCCCTGCCTGCGCTAGGAAAGCAGCGCGGTTCTGAACACCCGTGCGTGTTCAAAATCCCACAGACGCGGCCCGCGCGTCTGGTGAACCTGGAGTTTGCAAACGGGTCCCCGCTCTCCCTCTCTCGGCCTGACGGCAACTGTGTTTGTGCAGCGCCTGGCACAGCGGGGTCTTGGCACACAGGCTGGGCGCTACCGTAATACCACTAATAGCCACTAGCCACTCTCAGGATCCCAGGGCTCAGATGGTGTCTATGGTAGAAAATTCCTCTGGTTTTAAGTTCAGCTGGATTTTTTGTTTTCAGCCGGTGCAGACCCCGGGGTGGAGGCCTTTATAACCTGC
Source organism: Gopherus evgoodei (assembly GCF_007399415.2). NCBI lineage: Eukaryota > Metazoa > Chordata > Testudines > Testudinidae > Gopherus > Gopherus evgoodei. The sequence continues at coordinate 2,740,579 of NW_022060061.1, read as the reverse complement.
TGGGTGCCCAAGGGCAAGTCACGCCTCGTGCCTCAATTTCCCCATCTGTAAAATAGGGATAATGTCCTGACCAAGTGCTTTGAGCTCTGCTGAGGAATTATTATTGTTTCAGCTCGGGTGACCCTGTTCCCAATGGGCTGAAGCTAACCCACAGGGCCCAGCCCTGACAACGGAATCAGAGTCCACCCTGGGGTAACAATGTCCGAACACTGGTGCCCTCACAGCCGAGTTTTTGGAAGCCTGCCTGATCCTGCCACAGGCCGGCTCTCCCTCTCCTCACTGCCATCCCCATTGGAAGGACCCACCATCCCGCTGCCATGTTAACTCTCGAGGCTACGCCTGGCGTGACCCAAGCCCCCAAGTTTGCACCTGCTGATCTCTGACAGCAGGGGTGTCTTCTCGCCAACGCTATTTCTAACAAACGCTCATCTTTTCCACCCAGGAGACACGCGGGGTCTTCGCCACATCTCAAGGGGCACCACCAGGTCACTAACTGAAACTAAACGGCCTTTCAATCCGCCCTGAAATCAAACCAACCCCGCAGCTCATGGGGACGAGTTCTCGACCAGCAGCCTGGCTCAGTCTGTGCTTCACAGGCAAGCTCGGAGCGCTCCCCAACCTCTTTCTGCCCCACACCCCAGGGAATGCGACGTGCGTACAGAGCCGGCCATTCACCTGCACGCTGCAGTCTGTGTATGTGGGATCACTGCAGTGTAACCACCTCTGGGGTGAGAGGTGGCAGCTGCTTAACAGCCACATGGCAACGGTACGCTTAAAAAAAACAAAAAAAACCCCACCACAGGGAGGCAGGCACGACTGCACTGACGGGGAAACTGAGGCACAGAGCTGCAGAGTGACTGAGCCTGTCAAAGTGAATCTGTGGAAGGGCTGGGAACTCCCAGCCCCCTTGTTCTAACCACTAGACCCCACTCCAAGTTAAAGATGTTCCAAGTTCCCATGAAGGAAGGTTATGCCCACACCTGAAGTGGAAGGCATCCCCCACCCCACAGTCTCTGAGGCATGACACTGGGGTACCTGGAGTGACTGAGCTATGAACATTGACAGGCAGGCGTGGGGGGGGCGGCGACGACATGCGCTCTCAGTGCTTACCTGGCAGTGGATTCGGGCAGCGTGACAGCAGCTGGCTCCTCTGGAGGCTTCTCCTCGCTTGGCGCCGTGGGCGCTGGGGGCAGGACAGCATCAGCACCAGCTGTGGGTGCCGGCGACTGCCCCACCGATGGGGTTGGCTCTGGGGCGCTGACTGGCCCAGCATCACCAGGTGAGGGGGCCGGGACACCCGAGTTGGATTTGGTCTGAGGAAACAAGCAGTGTTGAAGGGTGCAGCTGGAGTCTCTACCCCCCACTCCCCAGCCACATGCGAGGCGCTCAGCTCCCGACCCCTGGGGAAGCAGCTGCGGTGAAGGGGGGTGGGAAGGAATTCCCCTTCGGCACTGGCTGACTGCAGGTGTTACACAATCAGCACTAACCGTGAGAGGAGAACGCCCCCTAGTGCCACTCTGGGGTCAGCACCGACTGCGAGGGAAGAGCGCCTCCTGCTGAGCGGGTGTGAAAAGCTGCCTTCTTTCCGCAGCATCCCAGCCAGGGGCACCCCCTAGCCCTGCTCTGGCAGCCTAGCCGTGAGTGGGAGCAGGGCCCAGACGTACCTTGGTCACCATGACCACCACGAAGTTCTTCTCGTCGATCTTGTACTCCTTGATGGCGACGTCGTCGCTCAGGATCTTGCCGGCGTAGATCAGCTTCTGGCCCGACACGGGGAAGGCCTCCTTGCCTTTCTCGGCCTCAATCTTCTCCTTGAGGACCCGCACCTGCCAGGCAGGATGGGACGGCCCCGTCAGCTGGGTACGCAGATCCCCACGTGGCTCGGAGGGGGACACTCTCCTTCCCCACCCTGCTCCCACCCCCAACCGGGCTCCAGGGGTGATACTATGGGGGAGGATTAAGGAGGTGTCTGGTCAGGTTGGTTTGTTCCCGCCCTGGTTCTCTGCACCCTAGACTGGTCTTGTGGGAAAGGCCCTGACCTGGGACTCAGGAAATCTGGATCTGCCACTGACTCCCTGGTTGTCCCAGGGCAACTCTCTGGCTCTGAGCTGCCAACCTGTTGCCCAGATGCTGCCCCTGAGTCCCACCCTGCACGTGGCCTCGCTGCGAGGGTGACAGCCTCTCACTGTGTGTGGGCAGTGCCCGGCCTGATGGGGCCGGATCTTGGCTGAAGCCTCTAGATAACCACTGGGTAAGCTCACAGCTCCGTAGACTGGAAGCTCTTTGGGGCTGGACTGTCTCTGTTGCGTGTTTGTACAGCCCAGGGCTCCTGGCCATCACTATAACACAACAAAGTAATACACACCCAAGACACTGGAGCTGCCCCCTGGGGCAGGTCACTGGATGTCTTGGGCTCCCGTCGGCCCGTTACCCACAGCCAAGCTGCACTGGCGACTCTCCCCCGGCTGCCAGGACTACACAACCCAGCAGCAGCTCTCGCAGGCGGAGGCTGAAGCCTTGGGTTAAAGGAGGAGCTGGGGAACTGGGACAGCCGCCACTGCAGCTAACGCAAGCTGGAAGCTGCTTCCTGGGGGCACCCAAGGCTCAGGGGGTCCACGCTGGACGCCTGGGGACTGAGGCCGTCTCGTCACTAGGACTCCAGCTGTATTTCTACCCACTGTAACTAGGGCTCGCCCTGGCCAGCCACACACTGCGGCCAGCACTGACCGTGAGGGCCCTAGGGCAGCCCCAGAGCTACTCCCTGCAGCACCGTGCCCCCAACTGCTGCAGCAGGGCAGCACTGACTGCAAAGTGCCCCTGCTGAGCCCCTCCCCCCTTGCTCACAGCAGCACAGACACATGGCAGAAAGCATCAAGATTTTCACACGTGTTGAACACACCCACTTCCCCCAGCATAAGCAGGGCCTGACTGTCCCCTGGGAATCACAGGCAGCCACTGGGAAAGTCCCACTGGTCCTAGAAGCATCTGCATTGGTCTCTGGTGACCACAAACCACTCATGCCTTCTCTGCCTCGGTTTCCCCACTGGGAAGACAGAGGTCCTTGCAGGCGGGGGCAGAGTCATGAGGGTTTGTGAGGCCCTCTGGGAGGATTACTGAGCAACTGCTTCTGCAAGCATGTATCCCATTCCCCCCAGGCCCCCAACCCTCCAGGACGCCCCACATGGCCAAGCAGTGGAGCCTTTGCACCAGACGCTCTCCTGCGACCCGGAGGACAATGGTGTCTCAGCAGGGACCTGTCGGAACAGCTGCAGAGCCCTGTGAGACAAGCGAGTAGGAGCCAACAGATATTTTTGGCTGCTGGGTTGCGCCAAAACGAAGCCTGACGCTCCATGAAAAGTATGTGGGACTCCAGCTAGTTAAAAAAGGAAGCCATTGCCTCACCCGTCTCCTCCCATGGGCACGACTGTCTGGATCAGCGAGGCAACAAAACCATATCACCCGCTACCCAAGTGCGGCTGCCTCTGCAGTGAAGCACAGCAGCTGTTTATACCGAGGTCCCTCGCCCTGTGCAGAGGTGCAGCCACCTCCGGGGTGGGCTGTTTATACAGCCCATGGAAGTGAATCCAGTGTCCCAGTACGGAGGGTGAGGAAAGCACGCAGAGCAGGAGCCTGCCAGGGAATTGTAACGGCCAAGCGCAGAGCTGGGAAATTCGAGGGTGCAGCTGCCAGAGCCGTGTCGGCACGAGGCCCAGCGTAGCTGCACCTATCGGTAGAGCTAAGTCATCGAGGAGGCAGTGGATAAGGTCCGCGCTGCATCTACAAGGGCCTCGGGGGTGCAGACACAGCCCTAGCCAGGAAGGGATGGGGGGTTACAATCAGACAGGGAGCATTCAAGTCAGTTAAAAACCCAACCTCGAACCTTCGCCTCCTGAGAGCATCAAAGCCGGTTTAGTGCGCATCACCCAATCCTCTTTTGCCTTTCAGCTCGCCCCACCAGGACAGGAGCAGCTGTTTCACCTTGGTTTTTAATCAGTTTCACTCAGCTCCATTTCCTTGGCGGCGGCTTGGGCCTGCTTATTGCCAGGGGCTAGTTTGCATTAAAGACACTAACAATCCTTCTAGGCACGTGACTCGTAATCTGGGGAAGGCCCAATAGAAACTGGGGCCGCACAGTGCCGGGCGCTGCACAGACACGGAGTGAGAGCTCCCGCCACAAAGAGCTCACAGGCTTCACAGACAAGACATGGGAAGCCCCTTCCATTACACAGGAGGGGAAACTGAGGCACGGAACAAAGAAGGGATGTGCTCAAGCTCAGACAGGCAGTCTGTGGCAGAATTGAGAACTAACCCCAGATCGCCAGTCCCACCACAGGGACTTTACTGGCTATAAACGGAAGAGGAGCTGTCCAGCAAACAGTTTCTGTCTTAAAACGTGATCTGTGCTGTGAAAAACATTTGAAATCCCTTTGCCCTCCTGGGAGGTTTCTCAGCGGCAAAAGTGACAGGGAATATTTCATTGGTACTAAAAAAAATGATGGTAAGATTTGGATTGCTAAGGTTTATTTTTATATCCATTGTGCCCGCATTCTAAATTCTGGACACCCTCCCACCCAATAAAGGGCCCCTTAAAATCAGCTCTGCCTAAAGCACAAAGCAAAACAGGTCTCCGCTCCCTGCTAAAGCCGATCTCAGCCTTATGTTTGGAGGGAGAAGAATCCAGACTGACAGCACGCTCTACGCACTGACCACATTCTTGTCCTACAGCTTGGAACGGGACCCAGGAGTCCTGTCTCCCAGCCACCAGCCCAGTAAGCCCCACTCCCCTCCCAGAACTGGGAACAGAACCCAGCCTCCCTGCTCTCACTACTAGATCCCACACCCTGCTAGAGCTGGGACTCCCAGCCCACTGCACCGCCCATTCGTCCTTCCCAAGTCATTCAAACCGAGCTCACAAAGTGCCCCCCTCCGTATCCAAACATGAGCCCAGGGATTTTCCATCTTCGCCATACTGGGACCACACATCACAACAGAAAAAAAAAGCAGGGATCATCTTTCCATAGAACCCAAGAAAGGGAGGTGGAGTCACCGCCCCAAGGGCCTGTTCACAACCCACAGGCCGAAACCCCAGCCACGCCGGACACCTTCTTCCTCAAGCAAAGCTCCCCTGAAAGCCAAACGAGATCTCCAGGGCAGAGGCAAGAATGTTCTGGTGATCTGAGCCCATGGTACTGGTGCTACCTGTTCCCCTGCCACCTCGGAGCAGGACGCTTGGCAGGTATGTTAATAATCCCTAGCTCTCGTAAGGCGCTTTTCATCTACTCATCGCCAAGGGCTTTACAAAGGAGGTCAGTATAACTCTCCCCATGTTACAGACGGGAAAACTGAGGCTCGGGAGGAGAAATTATTCGTGCCAAGTCACTCGCCAAACCAGTGCTGAACCCAGGTGTCCCAAGTCCCAATCCAACGCTCTAACCACTAGGCTGTATTAGCCCCACAAGATAGTGGGTTCGGTTCCTTCGGGGGACTCCAGTCAGCTTTGACATGAGTCACATGAACATGGATCACGAAGGTGTTAAGGTCTCACCTCTAACATCTCAAGGGCGTCTATGACTCAGAGCAGTCGGGTCAGGGAGAGACACGCAGGGTGTTCGCACCCCAGTGGGGGAAGCAGGCAGAGAGGCCGATGGGAACAGGAGCTGCAGCAGCACAGACCCCACTGTGAAATCTCCTCTCCCCGCCCTTCCACTGCATCTGAACGGGGAAGTGGGGGCAGGCGCACACCGGCTGGGATCAGCTTGTCTTCTTGCTCCCGCCCTTCCCCAGTTGCTCTGGGCCAGGCCGGCGATGCCCAGCAGTGAACGCCCAGGCCCTGGGGACACGTGCCAGGCCCAGCTTTGCCTGCAGCAGGCCTGCCCTGGAACGTTTCTCAACGGGTGGAAGAGTCCCAGATGTGCCACCTGCTAATACCCCCGTACGGGGGCACACAGGCAGCTCGGCTCCCCCACCCCTCTCCTTTCTGAGGCTCCTAGCTCCATCCACCCACATGAAGCCATGCATCCGTCCTCCCATGCCCCATCTCCTGCCCTTCTGGCACGCTCATCCCATATCTCACCCCACCACCACCCATACCCCTCAGAGCTGATACTCTTCTCTGTGTTTCATTCCCAGGTAGGAAAAAGGGGGATGGGGAAGGGAAGAGTGCCCCACACAGCCTAGGGCCCATCCCATGAGAGTGTGTGTGTGTGGGGGGGGGGAGTTTATACTTTTGGGGGAATGGTAGGGAAGCTGCCCCACATGGCAGGGAGGAGTTGGGACCATCCCACTTGGAGCTGCCGGGGTGGTGGGGCAATTGGTTCAGGACCATGTGGTGATGGGGGGGTCTGGCCCCACATGGGGAGGGGGAATCGGGCCAGGACCATGTGGAGATGGGGGCTGCCCCACAAGGGAAGACGGAGCTGGGATTGTACTGAGACTGCCCCACATGTGGAGCTGGGGGGGGGGGGGGAAGAGTGTGGGATCGGTGCAGGACCATGTGGTAGGGGGAGGCCGGCCCACATGGGGGGATGGGGCTGGCCCCACACGGGGGGGGGGGAATTGGCACAGGACCAGGTGTGGCAAAGGGGTCGGGGTCGGGGTCTGGCCCCAGACTAGGAGGGAGAATTAGACCAGGACCATGTTGGGGGGGGACCTGCCCCCCCCGGGCAGGGGGCGCGGGGATCGCGCCGGGGGGGCTGCCCCCTCCCCTCACCGTCTCCTCGGGCTCCATGCGGATCTTGAAGGTTTGCTGCTGCAGCGTCTTGAGGGTGACGGTCACCGCCATGGCGGGGGGGGGGGGCGGACGCTTCTCCCCAGCGCGCTCGGCAGCCCCACAACATGCAACTCACGCCGCCGCCGCCGCCGCCATCTTAGCGCCCCGCCGCTTCCGGCCCCGGCCCGCGCGCGGCCCCCGGCACGTGACGGGGGCCGAGCCACCCGCGGGGGAGGGTCACGTGACGGGGGGCGGCCGGCCGCCACGGTCACGTGACCGGGGGACACAAAATGGCCGCCGCGCGGGGCCAACATGGCTGAGCGCGTGTCCCTGGCGGCGAGGGCAGGAGGCCGCGTCCGTCCCACGCAGGCTCGGGACGAGGTGACCCGCTGCCAGCCACAGGGACAGCGCCGGTCCTGGGTCTCTGGTCTGTAGGCCCCTGTTACCCCCCCGCGGGGCCGGGCCTGAGCGCGGGTGAAGTTTGGCAGGAAGGGGCTCAGCAAGGCGGGGGCCCCTCTGACCCGCCTGAGGCTCGGGGCGATGCTGTGCTGCTCCTACAGATCTAGAGCAGCACCGGGCTGGGCCTGGCTCCTTCCTTAGGCAGCACCCGACTCAGTGGCAACCTATTGCCCTTCTCCCAACGCTCACATTTCACCGGACTGGCCCCCTTGGACCCAAAAACCATCCAGCTCCTGCCCACTTTTGGGACCTGGTGCGCATGGCAGGGTCACACAGCCACTCGCTTTAGCCCTTCTCGCCCTAGAGGGCAGATAGGCCAAACCAGAGTGGGGCTATGTGGATGGCATATCTCTGGGGGGGCCTGCACCTGAGACCATTGCTCTCTCTTTACAAAGGGGGCAGCTACTGCAATACCCCTGCTCGGTAGCTAAAAGTCCTTGCTGGAGCATATTACATGATTGGTTTAGATACTACTCTGGTTCCCCCCAGCTGAAGTGACTGCACCCAACTCAATCCCAGGAAGGGGGGAGACCCCATGGAAACCAGGCCACAAGCTAGACATGAAATTTAATTTAATAGAAATTTTCTTCAATCATTCATACATTCAAGTGTGAACATGAGAAGTCTCTGAACCCCCACCTCTGCCCTTCACTCCCACCCACAACATATTTCGGAGAGTAGTAAGAAGCTTGGACTCTGTCTTCTGCTCCCTTACCACCTACCAACCCCCATTCTGACCCACCACACTCCCCCCACCCCAGCATTGTGACCTCCCTCACCAAGACAACATTCTCTTCATTCTAGCCCATGCCCCACTTCCCCTCCACTCATGCTACTGACAATAGCTCTATGCAATTTCCAAGGGGATGCCTGAGAGGTGTCAGGCATGTTACAGAAGATCAAGAACTACAGGTGTTTGCTTTAGAGTCCAAAGAAATTGCTTAGAGTTACACATCCAATTAGTGCTTTTAACAGCTCAGACTTTGTTTGAGTTTGGACTGGCCTCTGCTCCAGCTGTCAGTGAACCAGAGGCCAAGACAGCCGCTTGGGTTGTAAAAAACAATGCAGCAGCAACATAGTGGGAAATGGATCAATCCACTCATTTTAAGCAAGCAGGAGCTCTCCCCACAGCTGGACAGATCCCTGCCAGAACAGACTGCTGAAAATGAGGCATAATACTGCAGTCTAGTAGATTTCAACCCCTTGGTTCACCAAAGCTGTGCTAGGATGGAGGAAAAGCCAACCTACCACCTTCCCGCCCACTCAGGTCACTGACAGGGGAGCAGGGGTTGGAATCTGCTTCCACCTGACAATCACATGAGAAGGGCTGGGACAGGGCAGGTGACTGGGAAGGAGGGCAAGGAGAGGTAGTGGTTCGCTGCTTCCTATATATCCCTTTGCAGAGCATCTGGGGGACAGGAGCCACAGAGAAGCTAGCCACCATTAAAAGCAGTTGCTGCTGCAGTTCCTGTCTGAATCAAGGGTTATTGTTTCTACAGTGAACCTTAGCATACATTCATACACTGCAGGGCCTACACCTGGACTCACATGAATGGATTGTTGATGGCATTGGGGCATGTGAAATAAAAAACAAACCACAAACAAAAACACCAATAAAAAAGTTCAAGTCTCATAGAGACATTACTGTATCCCCTCCCTCTCTCCTTATTTGGGTTTAACCAAGCGAGCCCCGTGGTGTGGGCCAAAGGTGAGGCTCAGTGGAGGAGCAGTGCTGTGGGAACGGCCTTTTACAGCTCGTCCTTCAGCGGTCCCTCTGTCTCCTCCTCTTCCTCCTTCTCTGGCTCATCGTCGTCATCCTCCTCCTCTTCCTCATTATCGTCCCCTTCGGGCTCATCGTCCCCTTCCTCCTCTTTCCGCTTCTTGTCCTCCTCCTCTTGTTTCTTCCTCTGCTCCTCGTCCTGCTGCTCCTTCATTTTCTTCTCAGCATCCTGCAGAGATTGACGATGACACGAGTTAGCCAAAAGGGAGAGGGAAGATGGTGCAAATGGTTTGGGCACTAGCCTGGGCCCCAGGTTCTAATTCCCTGCTCTACCAGACTCCCTGGGTAACCTTTGGCAAGCCCGTGCCTCAGTTTCCCCATCTGCACAAGGGGAAGGATACTGCATTGGGCTGGGTTGGGCCAGGGGCTCAGGTAAGTACCTGGAAGAAGGAGAAAAGGCTGCAAGGAACTGAGTAGGCCAGGAGGCTGGACTCTACCCAATGCTCTGAACAGTTTCAGATCACCTTAAACCTTCATGCCTTGGCAAGAACATTTGTCTTGCTTCAGATAGGGAAACCCAGGCCAGGAGCAGCTGGGATGTGCCCAGCACCTCAGTGGAAGAGGCTAGGAGTCCTGCTTCAGCCATAGGCCCACAAGGACAGCCCCCTTCCGCTCAGAGAGGATGGGCGGCCATTAGATTAGATGGTTTAGGTTTTGTAACATTTATTGGACCGTCCGGCCTCTCCCCCTCCACATCAGATTGTTTCTATCCCCCTTGGAGCTGAACAGCCCCATCACCCTCCTAGCACAAGAGATGCAGCAAAGCCCCTGGACTCCGCTTGCCTTTCCCTGCACTAGGATTCCCGGTGGAGTCCCTTGAACAGCTGCGGGTCCTTCCTCTGGCCTCAGGGGGGACTCAGTCACCGCACTGCCTGACAGCACCATGGGCTCTGGCTCAGAGCCGTGGTCTCCCCACAACCCATGTTGACCCAAAGGGAGGATGACTTGTCCTGGCAGGGGAAATCTCTTCTGGAGGAGCAGGAGCGCTCCCCAGGGGCAGTCATTACCTTGGTGGCTCCCCAGGTCTCATTGCCAAACTCCTCTGCAAACTTCTCGTCATCTGTGATCAGGAAGTTATCGAAGATGGTGCCAGATTTCACCTGAAAGGAAAGCGAGCCAGTGAGTGCACAGCAGGGAGCAGCCAGGCACCCCAGGGCGACTTCGCCCATCTCACCCCAAGCAAAGGGGAGGTGGGCGTCAGCCAGAAAGACAAAGGTTGAAAGTCAAGTCCTGCCCAGAAGAGGATTCAATGCTGCTCAGCCAGGGCTGAGGCTGAATCTCAAGGACTGGGGCAAGAGAGGCATCTGTTTTGGCTTGGGAAGCATTGAGACACAAGGGAGCCAGGAGTCCCCAAGGGCAAGTTAAGGTGTCTGCCAACAGGGGGCCAGGCACAAGGCCTTCTGTCCATCAGACTGGATGCCCCAGCACTTTAATGCAGCTGGGGCTCTGGGGGCTCTTTGAAGCAGAGCCCAGTTAAAGGCAAGCGCCCACCCCAGCACAAGGTCTATGCTACTGTTTGAGAGCCTGGTGAGTCCTGCTCCCAGCCAGCCCCCTCGGGAGGAGCGCACCTGCCACAGGTCCAAGCCGATGACGCCAAAGCTGTCGTAGGAGTACAGGCTGGGGTCGGGGGTGTAGTCCGGGTTGTCGATCTCAGGGTGCACCCACTTCCCCTTGTAGTCAGGGTTGTCGATCTGGCGGGGTTTCCACTCCCCCTGGGGAGCAGGAGAACAGCATGAGAGAAACCAGCGAGTGGGGAGAGGGATTGCACCTGGTCTCACAGGGGGAGAAAGATCAGGGAGTGGGCCCGACATTGGGACATCAGCTCTGCCAGAAGCTATTGCAGCTGGAGGAGTGGGACAGGCTGCCTCCCGCAGTGCACATGCCACCCTGAGGATCACAGACCCAGGCTTTGTTAAGGGGAGTTGGAACACAAGGGCTCTCACCTACATCTGGACTGGGCTGAGGCTGCCACAAAGGGAGCCCTGTGCTAGCATGCCATAGATTCCTCCCTTCTTCCCTCGCCCTGCTGGAACCCTGAACCAAGGGCCACAGTGGATTCTCAATCACTGGCCATTTTTAAAATCAAGACTGGGGATTTCTCCCAGAAGCTCTGATCTAGGAATTATTGAAGGCCAGTTCTCTGGCTTGTGTTAGGCAGGAGGTCAGACGTGACTAGATGATCACAATGGTCCCTTCTGGCCTTGGAATCTGTGACTGAGCAGCCACGTGCCAACTTGAGAACCAGGGAACATGCTTGTTCAATCTCTGCTCCCCAGCCCGCCCTTGGAAGGCCCCGGAGTCCCTCTTTACCCGGGACTAGCTCAGTGTGAAGATTAGACTGGCACAGTGTTGCCACAACAATTAAGTGTTACCAAGGCCTTGATCTCCTCCCTCCAGGGCATAAGCCCATCCCCTTGCAGAGGGCTGGAGGTGGCACCAAGCAGGAAATGCTCATTGGCACTGCAAAGGTGTTATGGGGGTTCATGCCTTTCTCGAGGGCAGGAGACCTTAACGGGGTGCATTTGTCACTCCAAGGCAGTAACCGTGAGTGTCAGGCTTCATCTTCTGAGTACACAGATACTCACCACTGCCTGCAGCAGGGCTGCGGCTCGACTGGCAGAAAGCCGTAACATTCATGCAAGTTTACAATCAGGGATTTTGACCCCAGCTCCAGACCCAGTCCGTGGGCCAGCCTTACCTTGTACTCTGGGTTCTGGATCACTGGAGGCTCCCACTCCCCATCCATCTCCTCATCCCAGTCCTCTGGCTTCTTGGCATCAGGGTCAGGAATGTGCTCTGGTTTATCCCAATCCTGAGAGGCACAGCATGAGAACCAGGCAGATGTCAGGAAGAGATTCTCCACCAAATCCTGGTTCTGATGGATAGCCTGCCCTCCATTACCACGCGAGCCAGCCACACACACAGCGAGAGCAACAGCCGCTATCCCCCAACACCTGGCCACATGGGTATTATGGTGCCAGTCTCTGCCCATCCCCATACACTGCCCCAACCCAAGATCTGCAGCCCCCAACTCACCTCTGGCTTAGTGTCCTCAGGGTCGTCTATTTTGGCCCTATCATCCCAGTCCTCTGGTTTCTTGGCCTCAGGGTCCTTGATCTTCTTGGGAGGCAAGAAGTCCCAGTCTTCCTCCAGGCTGCCCGACTCCACCTTGTTGTTGTCAATCTTCACCTCATAGGTGTTGTCAGGCCGCACAATGAGGGTGTAGAGGTGGGTGAACTCATCGTCCTGAGCAAGGGAAGGAGCCGGGGATTAGATGAGGGCTCTCAGCTCAGGGCCAAGGAGATCTCACTCCAGGCCCATGTTGTGGGTGCAGCCGGGAGACTCACCTTGCAGCGGATGTCTTTGTTGATCAGGACATTCTTCCCTTTGTAGTTGAAGATCACATGCACTTTTTTGGTCCCTGGGCCACAGATGTCAGGGCCTGGATTGGAAACAAGCCACAGTTCAGAGAAGAAACCCAGCCTGCATCTGGAGGGGCTGAAAGTCACCTTGTTCCAGCGTGGAGAGCTGGCAAATTCAGCCCCCAGAAGGACCAGCAACTAGCTCACCACAAGTACATCCCCACACTGGGGGGTACACTGGCCTGGCTGGCAGGCTCAGTAGAGAGAACATGGGCTGAATGGGGCTCAGACTGGACTCTTCCCCACGCTGGTCACTCACCAGAAACGACAGGGGGGCAATGTTGGGGGAACACAGAGGTTGCCCTTCTGTTGCTCATGCGACCCTAGGGCAGGCTGGTCTCCAGGGCTGTCAGGACACTAGATCCCAGGGACAGAATTTGAATTTCAGGTGCAATCTTCAAGTCCCTTCATCCACCTCTGGGGTGGAGCACAGCAACAGCCCATGACCACTTAGGCCAGGAAGCAAAGAACCCCTTTGGCAGGTGAAACTGTGGGTGAATCCGGGGAGAGCAGAAGAGTAGCCAAGCTAGAACCAGCCAGGCCATGGCCCCAACAACCCATGACACAAGTTCCCCCGCAGCCCCTAGTGCCATGCTGGGCGAATGAGCATCCCCTGCTAAGTCACCCACCCACTCCTGGGGGTTTGGAGAGCTTCCCTCTAGACACTGTGCAAGCCCCACTCTGCTTCAAATGAGACCCTACCACAATCTGGGCCCACACAGCTAGTCCATGGCTAGCAGAGGCCACAGGGCCATACCGCATAGAGCCCACCCCACAGGCCCTCACCAAACATGATGTTGTACTCTGAGTCCCCGTGCATGTCCTCCTGGCTCAGGCCTGAGGGGAAGAGCTTGACGTAACCACCACCGCAGTCGATGTTCTGCTCGTGTTTCACCGTGAACTGCACCACCAAGGCCTTGTCCTTGTTGCTGAAGGAGTCAAAGCGGGCAGACAGGGCGTAGAAACGGGCGTCCTGGCTTGTCTGGAGGCCTGGCAAGGGGAGGGGAAAAAAACACTGTCGAGACCCAACAGGGAGGGGGAGCATGACCCCTCTGTAGCTGGCCTCACTGCTCAGCACATCCGGGCAACAGGCCTGTTTGCTCTCAGCTCCCCAGCAGGATGCTCAGCACAATGCCAGCACCCTTCGCAGAGCCCCGAGCTTGTCACCTTACAGCTAATGCTTCAGGGCATGAGGTGGCAACCAGCAAGGGATTATCCCCCCAGCCATTTACACAGGTGCATTATGGGGGGTTTGCCAGCTTCCCAAGGGGTCAGACATCAGGGGCTGTTATCTGGACCATGGCAGTGTCACCGACCTGTGCACACAGCTAAGAGGCAGCCCTGCCCCAAAGAGCACACAAGCCAAGTGACTAACCCACCTCAGCCAGAATGGGATAGGAAGGATTTACTGGGCTGATCTGACACTAGGGTATTTACAGACCTGCTAGGTGATTTATAGGCAAGTAGTGACTCAACCATTTTGCCCACTGGCTCCTTTGGCAAAGAGAAAAGGCCCTGATCGCGCTAGTGCATCGGGGAGGGGAAGACAGACAAGAGAATGTAGCAGGAATACCATTTCCCACCTTTATCTTTCTCAGCATCCCCGTAGAACTTGCCCGCTGTCAGTTTGAACTTCCCATAGTCCGACTTGTGCTTTGACTCCACCCAGCGGCTCGTCCAGGCACCTGTGGGGAAAAGACACAGGCATGAAGTTTTAACAGCCCCCTGCTGTCACCACACACTCAGGAGAGGGCATGTGGGCTACAGACCCAGCCCACCCTTGGTCACTGAGTGAGGAAGGCCCCACCTCATTAGGGCATCACAGGCCAGAGAAGAGCTCTTGAAGCCAATCACTGGCTGGTGTTCCAGTCACCCATGGAGCATGGGACAAGAACCTCATTTTCAGCAGGAAGGGAACACAGGTGGAAAGGAAGCAGCTTGCCCAAGGTCATATTGAGCCACTGCTCCCCCATCCCCCTAGTGCCTCTGTTCCAGCCATTAGACCACACTCCCCCACCCCAAGTGCAATGATGGGCCTGCTTCATCCAGCAGGCAGAGTGAAAGTTGACCATGTAAGTGTGTTGCAGAGGATTAAGTGTGGAAGAGGATCTTGCATTCTTCTCTCCCATGAGCCCCAGTGCTTCATGAAGAGGACAAACACCGCACAAGGACTGAGCCACCTGCTGCTGAAATCCAGCCACCTCTGGGGTGGAATATGGCAGCTGTTTAACAGTCAATCCTGCAATGGCAGCTTAGAATGATCGTTAGTGCTCTGATCAGCATGCTCCCACTTGACATCCATCCAAAGTGGCTGGGTCAGCCACCTCATCCCTTAGTACCGCAAGCTGCAACATGGACCAGACACAAAGGCCTTATCTGAAGGGGCCAGTCACAGCCTTTAGAGCCGGAGGTTCACCTTAGCCCTTCAGGCAGGAGTTACCAGCTTCCCAGACAAGTTACAACATCTGCTTCTGAACTCATTGGCTCTGTCACAACTGCACATGAGAAGCAGCTTAGCATGCCATGAGCCACCTCACCAGCCTCCGGGCCTTACACACCCACAGATGCACACTGTATCCATACAGTTTCTCATCTGGACACAGTGGGACTGAGCTGAGGCCAGTAAGCTCTCTGCTCTGAGATCTATGGACCACTGTTATAAACCATTAGCTTACATCCTTAACTTTGCACCCATCCATCATCAGCTAGGGCAGATTTTTGCTTTTAAACCTGCACATGGTGCACAACCCCCTGTAGGGCTGTACAGTCTGCATGTGCTTAGATACACCCCAAAATGTTTGACCCCCCAATTACAGGACAGACACTCATCCCCAGAGGGCCCAGTAATTATCGATTCCCCACTGTGCGTTCAGTCTAGATTACACAGGGAGGAGATTATGAAACTAAAGAGGCCTCCAGCCACACACCCCCCCAAGGCCCTGCCTCCTTTCTAGAGAAGGAAACTCCCCTCTATAAGCCCTCAAAGACAGAAGACAGGCTGCTGCCTATGGAGGCAAAGATGCCCTCCCCAGGGAGTTTATTCAAGCAGCATGGTAAGATACCAGGCCTCTGGTTTCAGGCTGTAACACGCTGTATATTCAGAGGCTAACAGTTTCAGCTACTGAACTGCTACCAAGTGAGTTTTTAAATCTGAACGGCTATGTATTGATTTTGGGAAGGGGAGCCAGATTTCCCCCACCCCCCAATTATTTTCAGACTCTTTCGCAAAGGCTTTAAACTGACATCCTAATGCTATCTAGAGCCCACGCAAATTAAATACTCTCTGACGGGACAGATGCAGGTTAACTCAGTACTCCCAACCCACAATCCCAAATCCTGCAGAACCCTGACCAGCCAAAGCAGAATTTTAGGGTGAAGGATTTAAATGTTTTGCGGGTGAAACAGGATTATCTGCCCCACTGTGAGTATGGCCTGCCTCCTCCCAGAGAGGTGGGCTCATTCCATGGTTCTGTATCACCTCAATTGAGCCTATGATGATTCCCCCTCCCCCCACCCCAAGTTCCCTTTGGGTCTGCAGGGACCATTTCTGCCACTGCACCATTAATCTTCCCTACAGATACCACCCTATGTTCACGAAACCAGGACACCCCAACTCTGTAATCCCACAGATATGAATCCTATTCAATCCTCCCTGCCAACTCCCAGCCCCACCCATGAGCCTGGCAGCACAGTGAGCAATACAGAAAAGCCTTGTGTCCTTCACTCCAACATACCCCCCAGCAGATCTACACTGACCCCTCCTCGCAGAGCCACACTCAGAGCCCCACACTCAGAGCCTCCCGTCACTGCACCCCCAGCCCAGAGACTAGTAAACCTTGACTCACCCTGCAGGGCTAGCCTGACCCCATGGAGACCCCCCCATGGGACCCCCATCACCTCCCCTTCATTCCCCCCCCCATCTCCTGCAGGGCCAGGCTGACCCCATGGGACCCCCATCACCTCCCCTTCATTTTCCCCCCCCCCATCTCCTGCAGGGCCAGGCTGACCCCATGGAGACCCCCCACCTCCCCTTCATACCCACCCCCCATCTCCTGCAGTTAGCCTGACCCCATGGAGACCCCCCCATGGGACCCCCATCACCTCCCCTTCATTCCCCCCCCCATCTCCTGCAGGGCCAGGCTGACCCCATGGGACCCCCATCACCTCCCCTTCATTTTCCCCCCCCCCATCTCCTGCAGGGCCAGGCTGACCCCATGGAGACCCCCCACCTCCCCTTCATACCCACCCCCCATCTCCTGCAGTTAGCCTGACCCCATGGAGACCCCCCCATGGGACCCCCATCACCTCCCCTTCATTCCCCCCCCCATCTCCTGCAGGGCTAGGTTGACCCCCCCCATCTCCTGCAGGGCCAGGCTGACCCCATGGGACCCCCATCACCTCCCCTTCATTCCCCCCCATCTCCTGCAGGAGGAGCCTGACCCCATGGAGACCACCCCATGGGACCCCCATCACCTCCCCTTCATTCCCCCCCCCCATCTCCTGCAGGGCCAGGCTGACCCCCCCCCCATCTCCTGCAGGGCCAGGCTGACCCCATGGAGACCCCCCACCTCCCCTTCATACCCACCCCCCATCTCCTGCAGTTAGCCTGACCCCATGGAGACCCCCCCATGGGACCCCCATCACCTCCCCTTCATTCCCCCCCCCATCTCCTGCAGGGCTAGGTTGACCCCCCCCATCTCCTGCAGGGCCAGGCTGACCCCATGGGACCCCCATCACCTCCCCTTCATTCCCCCCCATCTCCTGCAGGAGGAGCCTGACCCCATGGAGACCCCCCCATGGGACCCCCATCACCTCCCCTTCATTCCCCCCCCCCATCTCCTGCAGGGCCAGGCTGACCCCATGGAGACCCCCCACCTCCCCTTCATTCCCCCCCCCCATCTCCTGCAGGGCCAGGCTGACCCCATGGAGACCCCCCCGCGGCCCCCCCTCACCTCCGTCCCCGAACTCCTCCCTGAAGTACTGGGCGGGCCCCGCCGCCGCCAGGCCCAGCAGGCCGCACAGCGCCAGGAGCGGGCTCATCGCGGTGGGTCTCGCGCTAGTCCCCGGGAGGTGCCGGCCTGGCCCGTCACGTGACGCAGCTCGCCCAGCGCCGCACAGGACACCGACTGCGGGCGCGGAGCCGACGGCGGCCGCACTTATACCCGGCCCGACCCAGCGCCCGCCCCCGCCGCTGCCCCATTGGCCCGAACCCTAGCGACGCGCGGCCCCATTGGCCGACACCCTGCCCGACGAGTGAGGCTGCGCCCCCGAACGTTGGCGTCCCAGATGGCCGCTTCCCATTGGTTGCGGAGCTCGGCCAATCAGGAGCGACCACGCGTTCAGGGGGAGACGCCCCCTCCCCTCGCGGGCTGTGTCTCCGCCGCCTGTCCGGTCACGTGAGCTTTCAGCCTCTCTTAAAGGGCCAGCTCATCGTTTCTGTGCTGAGGCTCGCCCCCCCCCGGGTCACTGTGCAATCCCATCCAACCCCCCCCCCGCATAACCACCACTGGGGGGAGGTGAGACTATAACCCAAGTGGGGGAAGGAGGAGACCTGGTGACATCGCCATGGCAATGCCACGCGTTGTGACATGGTGTGACACAATACCGCGCTGTGACATCATGTTACATGATGATGCAAGCAGCTGCTGAGTGTAGCAGGACGGGGCCACAGGCTGGGATCCCGGCTCCATGCCTCTCTTTGGACACGGCCCTTGGTCCAGGGGGCAGCACAGGGGGGCTGGGAGCCAGGACTGCTGGGTTCTTTACTCAGCTCTGCCACTGACTCTTCCTGAGGCTTTGGTCAACTCACTTAGGCCCCACCTCTGTGAAGATACCAGCCTACCCTTATCAAACACTCCACGTCCTTGGCTGAAAGGCAGCCGTTTGTGAGGATTCTTCTTTAGCCTCTGCAAATTGGAACCCGCTGCTGTTCCTTTGGTGTTGTGCCGCTGCCACCGAGCACTAAGAATAAAGCAATTGTTAAAGCA
Organism: Gopherus evgoodei; assembly: GCF_007399415.2. NCBI lineage: Eukaryota > Metazoa > Chordata > Testudines > Testudinidae > Gopherus > Gopherus evgoodei. The sequence goes on along the minus strand of NW_022060061.1, from coordinate 2,722,222 downwards.
TAGTGTGCTCACACAGGGACTAGGCAGGGAGCCACGGAAACACCACTCATTGCGATTGCTACTCTGGTACCAACTCAGAAATCAGAGTTCTGATTTTTTGCTCATCAAGGGTTAGAAAAGTTAATCCTGCTGTCCTGCGCAAACTGCATCTCTGATCTTTTAATTCCGACTCCCTAAATGCCTCCAACAATTTCATCTAGTGTTAATTTTTTTCTTCACCTCCAAGTGCTGTGCGCTCTTAGCTGTCATGCTCTCCTCCAGCAGAGGCTGTATTGCAGTGGAGGGTATATAGCTGTACCTCTCACTTAATTTGCTAATGTTGGTAAAGTGCTTATAGATTCTCATGAGGGGCAAAAGTCTTATATTGGAGGTCTCACAGTGCCAGTGCAAAAACATCCTTGGAATTTCTAAATATTACAGATGACAATTTCCCAACTTAGAAAGTGTTCCAACCAACACAGGGGAATTCTGTATTAAACTTAATCCTGATAGATAAAGAGAAACCGATCACAGAACTAAAAATTAATAGCAGCTTAGGTATAAGTCATCATGGTTTGATCACATTAATAATGTGCAAGCAGAATAAAGTTCAGACCCGTTGTTACACACACACACACACACACACACACACACACACACACACACACACACACACACACACCTCTACCTACCTACCTACCTCTATCTTTAAAAAGGCCAGTTTCACAAAGCTGAAAAATCATGAGCCAAATCAGCCGTGAAAAGAAATTTAATCAGAAAATTTCAAATGATACTTGGAAATTGTTTTAGAATGTTTAACAAGATGCCCAAAAATTGAGGAAGGCGGCTGGATCGGTTACAAAAAACAAACTGAACTAGGGTAGAAGGGAAATTAAGGCAGCTAAAACAATTACATAACAAATAGAAGAAAGGGGAAATTTATAGTAATGCAAGTTAGGAGCTAGGAATTGTCAAAAACTGATAAGGAAAGCCAAGGAGCACAAGGAGAAATCTATGGCCAGCAGAATTAAGGACAATAAAAAGGAGTTTTCTTAAGCATGTTACGAACAAAAGGAATCCTCTCAACAGTAATGGTCCGCTACTAGATGGAAATGGTAGACCGGTCAACAATAATGAAGAAAAGGCAGAAGTGTTCAATAAATGTTTCTGTTCTGTAATAGGGCAGGAAAACACATGATGTAGTCATCATATGATGATGATAACACTCTTTTCATTCCACTAGTATCTCTGGAGGATGTTAATCAGCAGCTATTAATGTCAGACATTTTTAAATCAGCAGGTCCAGATAACTTGCATGCAAGAGTTTTAAAAGAGCTGGCTGAAGAGCTCACTGGACCATTGACCAGGCCGGCTTTAGGCCTATTCCACCACTTCCCCCAAATCGGGCCCCACGCCGAAGAGGGCCCTGCACCCAGTGAGAATCCCTTCCCTGGCTAGAGGCGCCTTTTTAATTTTTACTCACCTGGCGGCACTCCAGGTCTTCAGCAGCACTTCAGCAGCGGGTCCTTCACTCAGTGCAGGTCTTCAGCGGCGGGTCCTTCAGTGCTGCCGAAGACCTGGAGCGAGCAAAGGACCCGCCGCCAAAGTGCCGCTGAAGACTCGGAGCACTGCCTGGTGAGTACAGGCCCCACGTGGTTTTTTAATGTTTTCAAGTCATCCCTTCCACGGCCCCGTCAAAACTGTTCGAATTGGGCCCCGCACTTCCTGAAGCCGGCCCTGACCATCGATATTGATTTTCATTAAGACTTGGAACACTGGGGAAGTTCCAGGAGACTGGGGAAAAAAGCTGATGTTGTGCCCACATTTTAAAAGGGTCAACGGGATAACCTGGGTAATTATATTCCTGTCAGTCTGACATCAATCCCAGGCAAGAGAATGGACCGGCTGACATGGGACTTGATTAGTAAAGAATGAAAGGAGGGTAATATACTTAATGCCAATCAACATGAGTTAATGGAAAATAGACCCTGTCAAACTAAACGATTCTTTTTTAATTCTATTACAAGCAGAGGGCCGCCCAGAGGATTCAGGGGGCCCAGGGCAAAGCAATTTCGGGGGCCCCTTCCATCAAAACAAGTTGCAATACTATAGAATACTATATTCTCGTGGGGGCCCCTGTGAGGCCCAGGGCAAATTGCCCCACTTGCCCCCCCCATCTGGGCGGCCCTGATTACAAGTTTGGTTGTAAGTGGACTTGGTACTGCACAACGTTGTGATTCAAAACTGAGAATGATACAAAATTAACGTGACATTAGATAAAAAGCCGGCTCAAAACTTAACTGTAAATGAAGAATCATCAACAAGTAGGTACGTTTATAGTGGAGTCCCACACAGACCTGTTATTTTCCTATGCCATTAAACATTTTTACCAATGACCTTGAAAAAAACATGAAATCACCTCTGACAAAGTTTGCAGATGACACAAAAAGTGTGAGCGCTAAATAATGCGGAGGCCAGGTCAGTAATACAGAGCGATCTCAGTCAGTTAGTAAACTGGGCGCATCTCTAGAGGAGGAATAGAGAGGTTCGTTTATCTCTGTATTTGTCACTGGTGAAACCGCTGCTGGAATCCTATGTCCAGTTCTGGTGTCCCCTATTCAAGAAGGATGTTGATAAATTGGAGAGGGATCAGGAAAGAGCCACAAGAAGGATTAAAGGATTAGAAAAACTGCCTTATAGTGAGCGATTCAAGGAGCTCAATCTATTCAGCCTAACACAGAGGTTAAGAGGTGACTTGATCAGTCTATAAGCACCTACAGGAAAACAAATATTGAATAATGGGCTCTTCAATCTAGCAGAGAAAGATCTAACACAATCCAATGGCTGGGAGCTGAAGCGAGACAAATTCAAATTAGACACGAGGCATACATTTTTACCATTGAGGGTAATTAACCATTGGAACGATTTACCAAGGTTTGTGGTTGATTCTCCATCCCCGGCCATTTGTAAATCAAGATTGGATCTTGTTTTCTAAGAGATCTGCCCTAGGAACTATTTAGAGGACGATCTCTGGCCTGTGATATACAGAAGGTCTGTCTAGGTGATCACAGTGGTCCCATCTGGCCTTGGAATCTATGAAAAGCGTTCTCTCCAGTGCCAGCCAGGGATCTAGCTTCCCTGACTGTCTCTTCTCCTTTTTAAACAGCCTGGCAAAGAACCCTAAGCAAGAGAAATGTCCAGTGCCTGTACTCTGTGCATGGTCACTGAGCTAAAAATACTAACGTTGGCGCTAGTCGTTCTAATAACAATGCTGCCCCATTTCTACAGTCTCTTTCAGCCTACAGAATCGCAGAGGCTTTGCAAGCTGTGTGGACAGAGATCACTGAAATGCAGCCACCCTAGCAGTGCTTAAGTATTTATTCCAGGCTCCCTCACCCACCACTAATATGCAGCGCCTGCTGGGGTGGGGCACAGCAGCTGTTTATACAGGGATCCCTCACCCAATGCTGAAATGCAGCTGTCTCTAGACGGAGGGAGGAGGGGGGATGTGCAGGAGCTGTTTATACAGGGATCCCTCAGCCAGCACAAAGATGCAGCCGCCTCACGGGTGGGGCTGTCTATCGGTTTAACAGCTCAGAACAACACTGTTCAAAATGTCTGAGGAAAAAACAAAACCACAACCCAAACAGAAACTGTTCTGGGATGTTATCCATACCCAGCAAACACGGAGGCACCTGGCTGGCCAACCTGTGTCCAGACTGACAGCGAGGAGGGGCCTGTGCCCCAGACCAGTTCATCACCCCACAATTAGGTAATTCTGAGGTATTTACTCTATTAAAACCCTATCTCCACGTACATGCTCTATCCATCCATCCCTTAACACACACCCACTACCCATCCATCCCCACATACACCTTTCCATCCTCCCACACCCTTCTATCCCCCTACACACCCCATTATCCATCCATCTACACACCCTCTATCCATCCATCCACACACCCCACTATCCACTATGGGGCTGGAAGGAGAGAGGGGTGCATATGGATTGATGGAGGGATGGATAAATAGTGGGGTGTGTGGGTTTGGATGGACGGGAGTGTATGGGATAAGTGGATGACCTATTATCCATCCATCTACACCCCTCTATCCATCCACTTATCCCATACACCCCCCATCCATCCAAACCCTCAGCCCCCAACTATTTATCCGCCCCTCCATCAATCCATATGCACCCCTCTCTCCTTCCAGCCCCATACTCAGCCTCCCATCCATCAAAACCTGTATACATCCCCTGTTCCCATATGCACCCCTCCCCCAATCCTCATCCCTCCATCCACCCATCCTATACACATGCATCCCTCCATACATCCCCATATGTACCTCCTCCATGCACTCTCATCTATCTGTGGATTTTCCCTAGTGCCCATCACCCTGGGCACCTATGAACGCAGATGTCCTTGATCTCCTACCATCCTCTGGCTGGCATCATTTACATAACAGACAGGCTGTCCAACCTCACCCACCCTTGGGGTCTGTTGTGCCATAAGATGTCAGTTATATAAGCTCCTGGGCCCGTGAGTTGGGGCTGCCACACAAATGGATTTTATGCTGCAATCCAAACGGCTTAGCTGGCACTGATGCCGAAGGAAGATGGCAGACAGAAGAGGCAGAGTGTGCCAGAGAGATAAGAAAGGGAGGAGAAGAAAGTGGGAAATAGTTGGAGCACCTGGACGGCTGGGCCAGTCAGGTGGTTGGACTGACTGACTTTCTCGTTCTTACAAATCCCCATGCCTGGTCTCTCCCCTTACCCACGGCACCTCGCAGGAAAGAACCTGAGATAAGCAGCAGGGGTCATGTTCTGAGCTGGTGGGACCTTAACTTCCCCACGGGACTGCCCATGCAGACACAGTGCTGCTGATCTCAGTTCAGAGGCCAGGAGCTAGGCTGTCTGGGCGATTGCCAGACTAAATCCCAGCTCGCTTCTTCAAGGGGCTTTTAGGGGCTTTGCAGGCAGCAGCGCTTATCTCGCTTGAGACAGGGCTGAGCCCCCAGCTCCTTCAGATGCCGCATCACAGGAGGGGTCTCAGGTCTTGCCAGTTTGTGGCTGTTAAAGACCCCCGACCCTTTTCACAGGAACGGACGTGGCAATGCCAGTGTCCTGCCAGGGGCAGAGCCAGACTTTGCATCAGGCAGGGCAATGGGTCATTGGCAATAGGCAGGAAAGCCAAGTCCACCCAGCACACACCTAGCAGTGGTGGCTCTTGTCCTGTGGGGCTGGGCCCGGTTCCCCATTCTTGGTGTTGCGACTTGGCATTCTTCCTTTTGTCAATCACATAATACACTTGAAAAGGTGCCACACATACACCAAAAGGCTGCCGGGGGGGTCGGGGGAGGGGAGGGCTTGTGACCCCTTGGTACCAGCTGGCAGAGGGCACAGGCATGCATAGGGTTACAGGGATCCTGTGGGTCTGATATCTACATTATAGTGCACCAGAGGGTGGCATGTGAGGTCTCTACCTACAGCCAGCAATGCATGGGACGGCATGACGAAGGCAAAATGTACGTACAGATGATACTTAAGGAGCTATGTCTCTATACCAACATTATGGTCTTAAGGTCTGTGAGGTAAAGCAGGTCCCCATGCAGGAGGGAACAGATACGTCTCCTTTTTTGTCTGGGTGCATGCAGATTGCATGTCCCAGGGCTAACTCAGTCAGCATATCAAACAACGGACGCCCGCAAGACAACAAGCTCTCTTTGCTGTCTGGGCCAGGGGCGGGCTGGAGGATTTGCAAAGACAGAAGAACCCCAAGATGAGTCTCTCAAGGAGGGGCCTCTTGGGGGAAGGGATCTTATTCCATACCTGACAGGCACAGACCAGGCTTCCTCAAGTTAATTGCACGTGATAGCGAGGGGCCTTGCAACCCTTGGTACCCCCTGGAGGTGTCACCTCACCACAGGGAGGTCACCCCCCCCCCACTTCCCTAGCAGCTCTCCCAGTGGCGGTAATCTCCTCTTCACCCACTCGGTTTTTATACCGTTCTCATCACTCTGGTACCAGAGTGCTTTGGGGATTCTTTGGAGGAGGACCATTGCGGGACACTGACCAGCTGAGGTGTTCCACCCCAGAAGGGGCTCTGGCATGTGATATGGTCCCTATATACGTGTACCAAGGCAAAGAAACCTAAATTAGGATGAGATTGAGAGTCCAGATAGGTAACCGAAGGGTAAAAGTAGGACAGGGATATTGTACACCAGGACTTTCACAGTGACAGCCAAGCTTATTAAGGCTGGAAACCCACAGTTAAGGCACCCAAACAACCTTAACTCTGCCCATGCACTGATCATAACTTTATCCATAGAGATTAAGGGCAGAAGGGACCACTCCGAGTCTGACCCAATAGCGCAGTTATCCTGCGCTGAGCCCAGTGACTCGTGTTTCCCTAAAGCCACATCCAGAACAGGCCGCCTGTGTGGACAGGGAGCCATCGAGTTCTGCTAATTCTGTCCCTGCCCTGGCCGTCTGTCCCATGGGCAAGCAGCCTGATTTAAACATCGGTGCCTCATTTCTCATTTGGGTTCAGCTTCCAGCCGTTGTTGTTTGTTCTGCCTGTCTCTGCTGGAATAAAGAGCCAGGATTTTCTCCCTGAAACAGCCACCTTATCACCTTGCTAGCTTTTTGCTAAACTCAACAGCTCCAGCTCTTTCAGCCTCACAGTCCGGCGTTTTCTCCAGCCTGGGGGGGGTCCTTTCTGTGGCTCTTTGATTTTTCAACATCCGTTTTAAAATGTAGGCTCTGGTCCTGGCCCAGACTTCCAGCCACGGTCTCCCCAGTTGTGACTTAACAATTCTGACCAGGGCACCTCAGGCTGTGCTCTGCGCAGCGTTTTTGTGCAGTATAATTATTGCTAGAACTGTGACTTTGTTCAGAGACGGTTCTACTGTGCAACCCCTGCTGTGAATGCAATTATATCAGCGTACAGGTGCCTTATGGGACCCTTCTCGACTAGAACCCAGAAATCCTCCTTCCCAATCCCCCTGCAAACCTGCTCTAAGTCCTGGACCCCACCACCTGTAGCCAGACGGGCCAGATTTACTTCCTGGGACAGCAGGTGGAGGCTGGATTTTAAAGAGGGTGTGCCCTTCATTTATTGCTTCTGCTGTGCAAGAGAGTCACAACCCATAAAAAGCTGCTCCTCAAACCTTCCTCTTCTTCCTCCTTCCTCTGAGCCTCCAGGAATGTGGCACATGTGAGAGTCAGACTGTACAAGCCAATATCCTGGTGAAGGTGAAAAGAGAGAGGGAGACAGATCACATGCCCTGAGCAGCCTGTTCCACAGGGAGAGTAAGGTGTTCCCATTGAGACTCCAGCTCGGTTTGGACTCAGGACACGAATGATGGTGGAGGGGAGGGGGACAGTATCCAGAGAGAGGGGGTGGCTGGTGGTCTGAGCAGAAGCTCACTTGATGAACTCCGGGTTTCTGGTCCTTGGGAAGGAGTGGGGAGTAGCAGTCAGAGCAGGGGGAAGGGAAATGGGAGTCGGGACATGGTTTTATTCCCAGCTGTGGGGGTGAGGGGAGAAGCTAGGAATCAGGACTCTTGGGTTCAATTCCCAGCTCCAGGAGGGGACTAGGAGTCAGGTGCTACTCCCAGCTCTGAAAGGAGCCAAGGGGATAAGCTGGAGTCTGGAACGGAGGATTCCTGGCTCTGGTCCCAGCACTGGGAGAGGGCTACTGGTTCACCCGCTGACCTGTACATGTATGCAGCTCCAGGAGAACAGAACATCCGCTAGCAGCTGGTCCTGCTTTGCCACCTAAGGCTCAAAGCCGCTTTCCCAGCAGTGTCACTGTCCAGCCCGCCCGCTAGAGCTGCACTAAGTGAATCCAGCTCACCTGCCCCAGCCCCACATCCTGGTGGCAACCCAAACAAAAGCACCTCCCCGGCTGTAATTAGCCCATTGTGCCCCTTTAATCCTCAAAGGCGTTTAGGCTCCTAACTTCCCCCAAAATCAGTGGAACGAGAGGAGGGGAAGGGCAGGGGACCATCAGACCAATTTCAGTGGAAGTTAGGAGCCCAGCCACCTTCAGGGATGTGGGCCAGAGAGATGTGCCCACCCAAGCCTGGGAGAGAGCAGAGATTTGAACCCAGGCCTCCAAATCCCACACTAGAACCACACATTGCACCACCCTTTCGTTCACAGAGTTTGGAACAGAACCCAGGAGTCCTGACTCCCTGTTCCTATCACTCCTGGCTCCCAGCACCCTGCTCTAACCACTAGACACCACTCTCCTCCCACAGCCAGGGTAGAACCCAGGAGTCCTGACTCCCTGTTCCTATCACTAGACCCCACTCCCCTCCCAAACCTGGGAACAAAACCCAGGAGTCCTGGGTCCCAGTACCCCTGCTCTAACCCTCTAGACACCGTTCTCTTCCCAGAGCCATGGATTGAACTCAGGAGTCCTGGCTCCCTGCTCCACTCTTCTCTAATCCATTAGGGCCCACTCTCCCCCCAGTGCCGGGGATAGAACCCAGGAACCCTGCTCTAACCTGTAGCCTCCCCTCCTCGGAGAGAGCTCACACTCCCATTTTAAATCTGGTTACCAGAGAATCTGGAAATACCGGATGGCAACGCCTGGAGCCAAATGAACCTGCAAGTGTGTGGGATGGGGACTCCTTGGCAGGTGGGACCTCATTACCAGGGTGCCCATTAATGCCCTGATGCTTGGGACAACACCGCAGCAGCAGTGCTGACCACCAGGGCTCAGGGCCTCGTTTCTCAAATATGCCTGGGTGCCCTTTACAGTCTCTTCCATTCATTCAGAACTGGGGGAGGCTGCTCCTGAGATTCTCCTTGAAACCTCTGAGCAGCAGGAAGGGGCGAAGCTGAGCCATGGGAACTGCCCATTCGCTCCTCCACAGCCACCCCCCTCCTGCCCCCAGGACCCTGCAGAACAGAACATCACAGACCGACTGTCAGTCGCAGTTGACTTCCCAGGCCCACCTGAGGGCTGATGGCTTTGTCTCCACTGAGTGATTAGGGATCAGACAAGGGGAGCCCTTAGCATCTCACACCTGTCAAGGTTCCTTCCCCACACTGAACTCTGGGGTACAGATGTGGGGACCCACATGAAAGACCTCAAAGCTTCTTTTTAGCAGCTTAGGTTAAAAACTTCCCCAAGGCACAAATTCCTTTCTAGTCTTAGTATCACTGCCACCAGCAAGTGATTTAAACAAACATTTAGGGAGGGCCACCTGGAGCCCTACCTTCCCCAAATAGCTCCCCAAGCCCCTACACCCCCTTTCCTGGGGAGGCGTGAGAAGAATATCCTCACCAATTGCTACAGGTGAACACAGACCCAAACCCTGGGATCTTAAGAACAATGAACAATCAAGCAGGTTCTTAAAAGAAGAATTGTAAAGAAAAGGTCAAAGAATCACCTCTGTAAAATCAGGATGGTAAGTGCTTTACAGAATAACAAAAGGACTCAAGAACAAAGGTTCTTGTTGCTTCTAGGCAAAACCTTAAAAGTTACAAAAACAGGGATAAGCCTCCCTCTTAGCACAGGGAAAATTCACAAGCTAAAACAAAAGGTAATTAACACATTTCTTTTCTGCTATTACTTACTATTTCTGCAAGACTAGATGCTTAGTTCAGATATACTTAAGAAGATGGAATTTCCCTGCCTGCTTTCTTGGCTGGCTCCAAGAGACACAGACAAAAAAAACTTTCCCCCACATATTTGAAAGTTCCTTCTCCCCTTATTGGTCCTTTTGGTCAGGTGCCCCCAGGTTATCTAAGTTTCTTAACCCATTACAGGTAAAAGAGGAATTAACCCTTTACAGGGTAAAGAGGGATTTTATGCTACCCTTAGCTGTATGTTTATGACAGCACCCAACTCCCAAATCCAGGGAGACATGTTTAGGAAGGAGGCAGAATAAGCAGCCAGCATCTCAAATGAGTTTAGATGTCATGTGATGAGCTCTTGAGATCCAGAGTCCTCTGATGGGGTCCACTAACGAGGGATGGAAAGGCTCATTAGATCCTGCACCCAGATTCCTTTCCCCTTGCAGGCTATTCTTGCCTGTTCCTAGCTTTAAGTGTCCTCTGAGTGATGAGGCTCCTCCCACCTTTCCTTTGGGGAGACTTCCCCCCCCCATCACTGCAGGGTTTAGGGGAAGTCTCCGCTGTCAGCCCCCAAGGGGTCCCAGAGAGGACACACTGTTTGGTTTAATCTCTAGCAGCACTGTTGATATGTCTCCATTGAGATATCAAGAGCTCCGTGACATGACTGGAGGGTTTTTTTCGGGGTCTGTATGGTTTAGGGGAGGTATTCCCAAACTTTCCCATAATGGGACCATTCCCACACACTCCTCGTGCTCACTATGGGAAGGGCAAGGAGGTTGCAGCATCTCCACAGTGCCTGTCATGACCCCCAGCTGGAGAACCCCAGGCTTAGGGGAAAGGGATTCAGAGCCTTGCACAGATCCAGCCCAGTAGCGCTCAGAGCCCGTTTCCATCTGGTGCCCCCACGTGATACGAGTTTGCTGGGGCTCAGACAAATTGCTAGTGGGACAGGTGCCCGCAACACCCAAAAAGGCAGTCTATTTGGCACAAACAGGCTCCCGGGTTGGCAGCGGCAAGCGAGTAAGCTCTCTTCCCTCTGGGATAGGGCAGGGGCACCTCGGTAGGGGACAGTGAATCTTGCCCTGCCAATGGCTGGGATGCACCTGAATTCACTTTCTATTGCTGCAACTCATTAGCCAGCATCACCCATAAGCAAACAAGCTCTGTTTAGCCTGCTGGAAGTTCTAATTACACCTACCAGGAGGCCCCAGGTGGATTAAACTTCCATGGAGCCTACATTGCATTGCTGCTCGCTGCCCAGCTTTGGTTTCCACCTGCTACGGTGCAGGGGGGAGGGTCTGGCATACCCCCTGCCTGGTATTTAACAAACAGATTTTGTTTCCATCATGATCCAACACCCATCATTGTCCTGACAATTTCTAGGGCTGCCTATAGATAGGAACTGCTGTTCATCATCGTGTCTGGGTTGCCGTTTTAGGTGATTTTATCACAAGTCTCATGATCTTTCGGGTTTGTCTTAAAGCACCAGCTCCCAGAGTCATGGGATTACAGGAGAACTGCAGCTTTTGTTGAAAAAGAGTTTCTTGACCTTGCAGTTGTGGAGAAAAGCTTGAAAATGTAACCTGAGTGCGGCCAAAAGGCTCAGATATGAGAAGGCAACGGAATAGAACCCAAAATGAATTAAAAAAAAAAAAGATGATTTAAAGCCGATCTCATGATTTTCAAGGCCTGACTCATGATTTTTGGATGCTTGGAGTTCACAACACTGCGCTCCCCGTGTTGGCACACGTGAATAAGCAGCCCTCCGGTTTCAGTAGCAGCGGATGTTTTGCAGGCTTGGTGCACATGCAGTGCAGCTGGAATGCAGCCACCTCTGGGCTGGAGAGCACCAGGCCGAGTTGCACAGCAGAAAGGGGAGGAGTCTCAGCCCAGATACACAGTAACATCCACCCATGGCAGCTGTGCCGTAATATCCTCGGGCAACAACCAAGGTGACTAGCCTGTGCCCATCGCCATGGTAACCAGGTGCCTTGGCGTGTAACTTGGGCCCATCGCCATGGCAATGGAGTGCGTCCTCACAGCATAGCCTGGTGCCTCAGAAAGTGTGATGTACATGTTGTCATGGTAACCAAGCACCTCATGCCATCCTCACACCATGACACAGCTGCCCAGGTGGGTGGGATGGGGCCATCACCATGGTAACCAAATGCCTCATCATGCACTCACCTGATGTCACAGACACCTGTTGCTGTGGTAACCAAGCCCCTCATGACATCATCCTCAATGTACCCACCTGCGCAAGCCTGCCCTGTCTTCCCTCTCCAGGCCCCACACCTGGGGATGGGGCCTCATGGGAGGGGCGCTGCCACACCCAAGATGGCGGCCAGCGAGCCGCTTTTCTTCATGCTCCTCGCAAGGTGGCGACTGGGATTTGCCTCCTTCCCGTGTAGCCACACTCAAGGAGATGGGGCTTTAGCGGGCTCCCTTTTATGCCACAGTCAACATGGCAGCCACCGAGCAGCCCTCACGGTTACGCTGATTGCCACACTCAGCATGGCGTCCGTCCCCTCGTCGTCGATTCCTGCCACGCCCAATATGGCGCCCGAGCTGGCCCGGCCCTTATGTGCCACTCTAAGCATGGCGGCCACCGCGTGGTAACCTCCGGGAAGTGGGTGTGTTTTTTCGCCACCACTTCCGGGGTAGAGGTCAGCCGGTTTTCCCCGCCCCGCCCCCTGCGGCAGGGATGTCGCCCGCCATGGCGACCGACGGGCCCGCGCTGGCTGAGCTGCTGCTGCAGCGGCTGGAGCGGGCGGGGGGCGGCGGCCTGGGCAGCCTGGAGGCGGCCGCGGCGCTGGGCCTGGAGCACCAGCAGCTGGTGGGGGCCGTGAAGAGCCTGCAGGCGCTGGGGGAGGTAGGGGCGGGGGGTCCCGCGGGGGGAGGGGGTCTCAGGTGGAAGTGGGGTTCCCTGGGGAGGGGGGGTGCCCGGGGGAGGTGAAGGTTGTGGGGGAGGGGGTCCCCGGAGGAGGTGGGGGTCCCCGGGGGGAGGAGGTCCCGGGGGGAGGGGCAGTGGGGGGAGGGGGTCCCAGGGGGAGGTGAAGGTTGTGGGGGAGGTGGGGGTCCCCGGGGGGGAAGGGGTCCCAGGGGGAGGGGCAGTGGAGGAGGGGGTCTCAGGTGGAAGTGGGGGTTCTGGGGGGAGGGGGTCCCAGGGGGAGGTGAAGGTTGTGGGGGAGGGGGTTACCAGGGGAGGTGGGGGTCCCCGGGGCGAGGGGGTTTCAGGGGGAGGGGCAGTGGAGGAGGGCGTCTCCGGGGGAGGGGAGGTTCGCAGGGTACTGTTGAGTCTGAGGAGAGGCAGACAGATGGGCAGGGCAAGGGGGGGTGGGGAGGCTCATAGGGAAAGGGGAATGGGGGTGGGGAGGGCCACGTTGAGGTGGCCTTAGGACACCAGCTTCTCTCCACCCCCCTCCCCCATTAGAAGAGGTCCCTTCTCCTGTACAGGAACTAACTCCTCACTTAACGCTGTAGTTCTGTTCCTGAAAAATGTGACTCTGAGCGAAACAATGTTAAGTGAATCCAGTTTCCCCGTAAGAATTAATGTACGTAAGGGGGTTAGGTTCCAGGGAAATTTTTTCAGCAGACAAAAACCTATATATTATATAGCTATACACACAGGATATGTTTTAAACAAACAACTTAATACTGTTCACAGCTATGATGCTTGTGAAGCTTGGTTGAGACGGTGGAGTCAGAGGGTGGGATATTTCCCAGGAAATGCCTGGCTGCTCAATGATGAACTTGCACTCGGCCAAGCCCTCAAGGGTTAACACATTGTTAATGGAGCCTCTCACACAAGGGAGCAGAGACAGTACAGTCTGTGTCCCCTCCCTGCTCTATATGGAGAAGGGGTAAGCAGGGGGGAGGGACGCATCCTGACATTAGCCCCCCTTCCCCTCCCTGCACAGCAAGCAGGAGTCTCTGGGAGCAGCTCCAAGGCAGAGGGCAGGAGCAGCACATGGCAGTCAGGGGAGGGACAGCTGAACTGCCGATTGCTAGCCTGCTGGGTGGCTGCAGCACAGGGAATTTAGGGGATCGGGTAGCTGATGGAGGGGCTGCTGATCTAGCCTGGTTACAAGCCCCCACCAGTGAGCTGCAACGGGCTGCTCTTCCTGCTAGCAGTGGACAAAGCAGGCGGCTGCCAAAGGATAGAAGGGAGCGTTGCACAACTTTAAACGAGCATGTTCCCTAATTGATCAGCAACGTAACAACGAAACAGAATGACTTTAAGTGAGGTGTTACTGTATCTCTCTTTACCCTGATACCCCTCCACACACCCACTGCCTCTGAAATCTCTCCTTGATCCTCTCCCCCCAAACCATCCTCCTTGTCCCTGTCCTAGTCATTCCTAGTATCTCTTTGATCCTTGCAGGACCTCTCTGCACTTCTCACCCTGCCCTTCTTGAACAGCCATGGAGTTGTGCCAGGTCCCGGCTGGCCTGGAGTAGGCCAAGCTGTGACTGTTGGTGTATCCATGGTATCCCTGTAATCACTCACTGTTTTTTTAAGCTTGCTCTGTTGGTCTCAACGATGTCTGGTGGCAGCAAGTCCCGCAGACTTTTCACTTGATAAATACATAATCTGTGGAACTCCCTGCTGCAGGATGTTGCTGTGGTCAAGAGCTCAGCAAGATTCAAAGCGCAATAGCAGAAATATCCTGAAGGGCAATTGCTGATGCCAAAATAAGAGTCCTAGAGGGGATAAAAACACCTCATGCTGCCCAATCAATCTAGGAGGGAACAGGAGGAGACCTTCATGGGGGCAAATTACCCCTCCCTGCCTGCTCTGTGGCTCTCATGACTTCCTCTGAAGCCCTTGGTACTGAACACTGTCAGACAGGATACTGGGCCTTGGGTCTGATCCAGTGTGACAGTCCCCGTACTTCACAGCTCCCCTGTGTGCTCCCCTCAGGTCATCGAGGCTGAGCAGCGATCCTCTAAACGCTGGGAGCTGACGCCCGAGGGGAAGGAGATTGTCCAGGAGGGAAGCCACGAGGCGCGTGTCTTTGACAGCATCCCTGCCGAAGGGCTGCCCCAGAGCGAGCTGATGGTGAGGCTGACTTCCCATCCCCCCAGTGTCTCATCTCCTGCCAGAACTTCGCTGTTCTTCTACGTTCTGCAGCCTGGGAGGCAGGACTCCTGGGTTCTCTTCCTGGCTCTGGGAGGGGAGTAGGGCTACAGACTGGAGCGGGTGGGGGCTGGGCATCAGGAAGCCTGGGTCTCATTATAAAATTGGGATGACTCTCTGGCCTTCCCCATGAGGGTCGTTGTGATGCTTGACCAAGTGTCTATAAACAGTTCCGAGTCCTGGGAGGGGCGGGGCAGAATTCCTGCTTGTCCCCCCTTTCCCTGGGGGTGTTTCTCTTCTACTCCGCCTGGATCTGAAATCTCCCTTGTGTCTCCTTGCAGAAACTGCCGAGTGGGAAAGTGGGGTTCAGCAAGGCCATGTCCAACAAGTGGGTGCGGCTGGACAAGAACGCGGACGGGGGTCCACGCGTCTTCCGGGCGGTGAGTGTTCCGTGACGGGGCTTTCGTCCGAAGGGAGATTTCCAAGCTGGGCCCACCTGGGCCCCAAATCCCCCTTTGAATCTCCCCTCCTGGGCCGAGCAGAGACCCTTTAGCTCTCGCAGGCTGAGCGGTGAGCCCCGGGCGGGCGGTTGGACCCTGGGCGGAGAAGCACTATGGAAATGTACAAGGTTATTCCACCCTCTGCCAGTAGCAATGGCACAGTGCTGGCACAGCTCGAGCCGCTGGGCCAGGCTGCCTTGGGCACCTGCGAAGGCTGCTTCCCCATCCCCAGCAGGGCAAGGGGAATGCTCCCACGCCCAGGGGTGTCCTCACACCCAGCTGTGCGCCTCTGGTGGGTGCTCACTGCTGCCCTCCTGGCCCCCAGGTGGAGAGCGTGCAGGACTTGGTGCAGGAGAAGCTGCAGCTGGTGCAGCGGGGAGAGGCTGAGAGCCTGGAGGAGAAAGACAGGAACGAACTGAAGAAGCGGAAACTCCTGATGGAAGTGTGAGCTGAGCCCCCTCGCCCCCTCCCCTGGCTTGGATCCCTCTGCTGCTGCAGCATGGATGGGAGTCAGGGATTCTCCCCAGCAGTAATGTGGGGTGCTGGGGCTCCCCTGTGCTCAAGGAGTAGGCATGGGTCTGGTTGTCCCTGTGGGGTGCACATTCCCCTCTCCCCACCAGAGGGCAGCAGCTGGTGGGTCTGTTTCTCGCTGCCTCTGTGCAGAGTCCCTAATCCAGTCACTCTCCAGGTCCCTGCTTCTGGTCTGTCCTGTGGTGGTGGGGCAGCTCGCCGTGTCTGACAGCCCCCCACCTCCCCCCAGGCTGTGCTGCTTAGCCAGCCTGGTGCTGGGCCCCCAGCCAGGACGTCCAGTCCTGCCAAGGGCCGGCTGTGTCCTGGCTCGTGGATTGTAGCAGCTGGCGTGGGTGCAGCCCACTCAGGCTACAGCGCCCAGCGTGCAGGGTGGCTTGGCCGAAGACGGAATGGGCCACGCTGGGATCTGTCGGCTAGATGAACTGGGCCGCCACTTTAAAGGCCAGTAGAAGTCCCAAGGGCCCGATGTGGTTCGTTAGGCAAATGGGCTGCCTGGCTCTGCTGCATTCTTCCCCCAGTCCCAAGCGATGATCTTTGGCACTAGGCTTCCTGCTGGGGTCACCTCTCCTCTCCCCTTCTTGGGTACAGGAACATCAAGACCTACTGGATCCGGAAAGGCAGCGCCTTCAGCACCACGGTCACCAAGCAGGAGACGGACCTCACTCCAGAGATGCTCGCCAGGTGAGGCGCACGCTGCCTGCCTCAGAGCCGGCGGCCTTGCCCTCCGTGCTGCGCTAGGAACGTGGCGGAGCTGCCGCAGCGCACCCATAAACGTAGTCCTTGGGAATCCCTCTGCAGACAGCCAGGGCCTCCCGGCCCTGGCAGGGCTCTGCGGCTTCTGTGATGGCAGGCGGGGGCGCCCCCAGTGGGCTCGCACGCTGGGTAAAAGGCCGTGCACGAGGCTGTAAGAACAGCGGGAGCTGCGAGATTGTTGCAGGAACTGAGAGGGTTTTTTTTATGCCTGCCGCACAGTTGAGTGGTGGTGTGGCCCCACGTGGCAGGTCGCAATCCACAGACCCAGGTTTGGCCCAGCCTCCCCTTCAGGCCAGATACGAGTGGCATTTTGTCTTGGCATGTGGGATCACAACGCCACTCAAAAAACCTGCTTTTGTACGGGTTTGGCTGGGGGTGGAACGTGGGGTTTTATGGCGTTGGAACCGACCTCACCAAGACTGCAACCTTAACAAGCCACGACCACAACTTTTGAACTCAAATCTCTCGACTTCCTGGCAGCCTCCGCTCTTCCCCAATGTCTAGACACTAGAGTCGCTCCTGGGCGGGCAGGGGGCGAGGAAGTGAGGGGATGCTAGTGTCACCCAAGCAGCTTGGAGTGCCAGTACCACAGGGCCCATGGGGTGGGGGTTCTGATGGCTAGGCGGCCATGGGGCGGCTGAGCAGGTGGGTGTGGGGGGTACAGTGCCTCAGGCATAGCTCGTGTCACCCCTTGGCGAGGGGGTGGAGGCCGTTGGCTCAGGAAGCAGCTGGGGTTGCTCTCTGCTTGCTGACTGGTCATGGCGGGGGTGGGAGTGTGAAGCTGATGACACCCGATTCTCCAGCGTCGGCTGGGACAGTTGGCTTCCCTCCTGCCCTGGCAGCTCCCACTGCTTCCTCTTTCCCCGCTTCCAGCTACGGCTGAAATGTCGACTTGGCCCCATTCTCTGGGCTCTTCCTCCATGTTCGCTGTGGGTTCAAATCCCCCTGGGCCCCCCTCCCCTCACTGGTAGATGTACAAAGTCCATGTGGCTCAGCCTGGTGGGTCTTTCAGACAAGCCCTGCATGGACGTTGGCTGTGGCCTGGGTCCTCTTGTCCCCACTGTTGCGTGCTGGCTGGCTGCTGCCCTCCACCCCAGAGGTGGCTGCATTTCAGCGGCATGTTGGGTGGAAGGTGCTGTACAAGGCCTGTTACTCACTCAGTAGGTTCCCCAGGGCTTGCCCCCTGTGACCTTCCTCCCCATTCGTCCACAGCGGCTCGTGGCGTGACCTGAAGTTCAAGGCGTACAACTTTGAGGCGCTGGGGATCATGCCGGAGAGCGGGCACCTCCACCCGCTGCTCAAGGTCCGCACGCAGTTCAGACAGATCTTCCTCGAGATGGGGTGAGTAGCCGCGTGTGCCCCTTCAGTCCCTACCCTGGCGATAGGCATGGGGCATCTGCCCGGGGGGGCAGCGGTGCAGAATGCAGAACGTGTCCTGCAGTGGTGGGTACTGGCCAGGGTCTGCACAGCTGGTGCCAGCCCTCTTCTTCGGGAGGGGCAGGGAGACAGCACCCGCTAGGTGCCAGCCAGCCCGGCCCGGGACTGTTCCCTTCAGCATGATCTCCAGTGTTGCGAGCCAGGACTCCTGGGTTCTCCCCATGGCTCAGGGAGGGGAGGGGGTGTAGGGGTCAGAGTGAGTCCTGGCTCAGCCGTTCTTTTGCTGGGTAGCTTTGGGCAAGTCACTCCCGTCTCTGTGGCCAGTGGTGCTGCCTGGTGCCGCCCCCCAGGGGGTGGGTGTGCGTGGAAGCTGCTGTGGGCTCCTCTTGTGACGTCTCCTCTCACCATCCAGGGGCCTTGTGCCCCTGCCCATGGGTGGCAGTGCCCGCACAGTGCCAGGACTGCCCTGCTCTCTCCGGAGCGGGGGGTGCTCACTGGTCCCGGGTCTCGCTCAGTTTCACAGAAATGCCCACCAATAACTTCATCGAGAGCTCCTTCTGGAACTTCGACGCCCTCTTCCAGCCGCAGCAGCACCCGGCCCGTGACCAGCACGACACCTTCTTCCTGCAGGGTCAGTCATCCGCCAGCCCCTGCTGCCAGCAGGCCCATCCGCAGCCCTGTGGGGCGCCGCCTGCACCCCGGGGCTGCCTCCTGTGCGAGCTCGCAGGGTCTCCGCCAGGGCTCCTTGTCGCAGAGGCGCTGTGGGAAGTTCACGGAGTCCCAGCCCCCCCAGGCTGGGGGGCAGTGAGGGGCCGGATGCTCACCTAGCCCTGTGGCTAAATGGGGGGTATCTAGCTGGGGGGAGGGTGCAGCATCTTGCACCCACATTAGCCCCACTCGCCACCTCTGCTGCCCCTTGGGCTCCCTCCCGGACCATCTAGCATCCCCGGTCCCCTGGTGGCTCCAGTCCCCTTTGCACATCCTGGATTCCCCCAGATCCTGCCGAAGCCACGGACTTCCCCACGGACTACCTGAAGAGAGTGAAGAAGATCCACTCACAAGGAGGCTACGGCTCCCAGGGGTGAGCGTCCCCCGCTGGCCGGCTGGCCTTGGAGCCCAGAAGAACAGGCTGATCTCGGGGTGGGGGTGGGAAATGGGACATGGGGCCTTTCCGCACTTACGGGCGGCCCCAGGGCTGCAGCGACTGGCTGATCTCGGGGTGGGGGTGGGAAATGGGACACGGGGCCTTTCTTCTCTAGGGGACACTGGCTCTGATCCAGCCCAGGCTGGGTGGGGTGCCTGGTTTAGGGGGGCAGGCTCCCCCTGCCCCCCCTTGGCTGCTTGTGGCACCTGCCTCTGTCCCTTGGGTACCGCTTAACCCTTCGGCGCCTGGATTCACAAAGTTCAGCTGGGAGCTCGCCTGCACTGGGGGGACTGTAGGGTGGGGGGGGAACGTTCCGCCCTCCCCTTCCCCCAGCGATGTGTGCCCTGCAGCCTGGTGCCAGGGGGGGCTCTCCCTGCCCATGTCCAGCGTGTCCCGGCTCTCACCCCCCAGGTACAAATACGACTGGAAGCTGGAGGAGGCGCGGAAGAACATCCTGCGGACGCACACCACAGCCGTCAGCGCCCGCATGCTCTACCGGCTGGCCCAGCAGGTGGGAGGTGCCACGGCTCCCCCCCGGGTGGGGGGCAGAGCTCTGCTGCCCGCAGTGGCTGGGGCTCAAGGGGCTGGGATCCCATGCCGCAGGGGGTGGGCTGGGGCTGTGACTGACACCTCTCTTCCCTGCCCTCCCAGGAGAAGTTCACCCCAGCCAAGTATTTCTCCATTGACCGGGTCTTCCGGAATGAGACACTGGACGCCACCCACCTGGCCGAGTTCCACCAGATCGAGGGGGTGGTGGCCGACTACGGCCTGACGCTGGGGGACCTCATGGGCACCCTCAGGGAGTTCTTCACCAAGCTGGGTACGGGGGGCCAGAGCTCCGTGTGCGGGCAGGTGGGAAAGCCGGGCTCCCCGAGGAGCTGGCAGGATGCGGGTCCCTGGTAGGGGGCTGGGGCTGGCATTTGGGGGCACTTAGCGGTACCTGCTGCCAGCGAAGACCCTGGGCAAAGCCCAACCCAGGGCTGAGCTTATGCCACCAGTAGGCACCAGAGGAGGGTCCTGGCAGGGGGCCAGGCAGGGGGGATGTAGTAGGGGACATGGGGTCTGACAGGTTGTGGGATGGGTGCAGGGAAGATGGGGCCTGGCGAGGGTGTGGGGTGCAGGGAGGAGGGGCCCAGTGAGGCTGCGGGGGGGCCCAGGCAGACCATGGGGTGCAGGGAGAGGGGGCCTGGGCAGGGCATGTGAGTGGCTGCAGGGGGCCCGGGCCTGGCGAGGCTGTGATGTGTGGGGTGCAGGGAGAGGGGGCCCAGGCAGGGCGTGTGGGTGGCTGCGGAGGGCCCGGTGGGGTGCAGGGAGGAGGGGGCCTGATGAGGCCATGGGGTGGCTGCGGGGGGCCCAGCAGGGCATGTGGGTGGCTTCAGGGGGCCCGGTGAGGCTGTGTGGTACAGGGAGGAGGGGGCCTGGCGATGCCATGGGGTGGCTGCAGGGGGCCCAGGCAGGGCATGCGGGGACCTGTGGGGGGGCCCAGGCAGGGCATGCAGGGGGCCCGGCGAGGCCGTGGGGTGGCTGCGAGGGGCCCGGGCAGGGTATGCGGGCGGCCTGGCGAGGCTGTGGGGTGGCTGCAGCGGATCCAGCGAGGCCGTGGGGTGTGGGGTACAGGGAGGAGGGGGCCTGGCGAGGCTGTGGGGTGGCTACGGGGGATCCAGCGAGGCCGTAGGGTGTGGGGTATAGGGAGCAGGGGGCCCTGCGAGGCTGTGGGGTGTCTGCGGGGGGCCCGGCGAGGCCATGGGCTGTGGGGTACAGGGAGGAGGGGGCCCAGCGAGGCTGTAGGGTGGCTGCGGGGGGCCCGGGCAGGGTATGTGGGGGGCCTGGCGAGGCTGTGGGGTGGCTGCAGGGGATCCAGCAAGGCCATGGGGTGTGGGGTATAGGGAGGAGGGGGCCTGGCGAGGCCAGGGGGTGGCTTCAGGGGGCCCAGGCAGGGCATGCGGGGGGCTGTGGGGCGGCCCAGACAGGGCATGCAGGGGGTCCAGCGAGGCCGTGGGGTGGCTGTGTGGGGCCCAGGCAGGGCATGCAGGGGACCCGGCGAGGCCGTGGGGTGGCTGTGTGGGGCCCAGGCAGGGCATGCAGGGGACCCGGCGAGGCTGTGGGGTGGCTGTGGGGAGCCCGGCGAGGCTGTGGGTGGCTGTGGGGGATCCAGCGAGGCCGTGGGGTGTGGGGTACAGGGAGGAGGGGGCCCGGCGAGGCTGTGGGGGGCCTGGGCAGGGTATGTGGGGGGCCTGGCGAGGCCGTGGGGTGGCTGCAGGGGGCCCAGGCAGGGCATGTGGGGGGGCCCAGGCAGGGCATGCAGGGGGCCCAGCGAGGCCGTGGGGTGGCTGTGGGGGGCCCAGGCAGGGCATGCAGGGGGCCCGGCGAGGCTGTGGGTGGCTGTGGGGGATCCAGCGAGGCCGTGGGGTGTGAGGTACAGGGAGGAGGGGGCCCAGCGAGGCTGTGGGGTGGCTGTGGGGGACCCGGGCAGCGCCTGTGCATGGCATGCGGGGGGCCTGGCAGGGCGTGCGGGTGGCTGTGGGGGGCCCGGCAGGCCACAGGCTCACTGGCCCGTATCTCGGCAGGGATCAGCCAGCTGCGTTTCAAGCCGGCCTACAACCCGTACACGGAGCCCAGCATGGAGGTGTTCAGCTACCACCGAGGTGAGGGGGCGCCAGCCCCTCGCAGCCGGATCAGCCCCTTCTCGCGGGAGGGAGCTGCAGGTGGGGTGGCATGAGTCCCCCTGCCAGGCCCAGCCGTGGTGCCGGCTGCAGCGTCTCCGGCCCCCTGCCAGGCCGAGCCGTGGTGCCGGCTGCAGCGTCTCCAGCCCCCTGCCAGGCCGAGCCGTGGTGCCGGCTGCAGTGTCTCCGGCCCCCAGCCAGGCCCAGCCGTGGTGCCGGCTGCAGCGTCTCCAGCCCACGCCCTGCTCCTGAGCCGCACAAACCAGCCGTGGGCGGCAGGAGGCCCGTGGTCAGCTGGGGGGGCTTCTGCTCTCCACAGATGCTCCCTGCACATCCGTGCCTGGCCCAGCAGCAGCAGCCAGCCCAGGGATTCCCAGGCTCAGCCCCCCACATCCAATCCCACAGGGACAAAGGGGTCAGGGTTTGGGGTGGGGGCTGGGCCAGCAGCTCCGGCCCCATGGCAGGGCCTTGGATCCCACTCAGAACAGAACCATCTGCTCCAGTCGCTTCTCCAGATGCCTGGGAGCGTCTCCCACGGCTCCATCTCCCTGCTCCAGGGGCCCAGCTGGGACTAACCGAGCGGCCGGGGAGCATCTCTCCCCCGGTTCCATCGCCCTGCTCAGAGGGGCCCGAGCAGCCCCGGAGCATCTCCCCCGGCTCCATCTCCCTGCTCGGGGGGGCTCAGCCAGGCCTAACCGAGCGGCCCAGGAGCGTCTCTCCCCCGGCTCCATCTCCCTGCTCGGGGGGGCTCAGCCAGGACTAACCAAGCGGCCTGGGAGTCTCTCTCCCCCGGCTCCATCGCCCTGCTGGGGGGCCCAGCCAGGACTAACCGAGCGGCCTGGGAGTCTCTCTCCCCCGGCTCCGTCACCCTGCTGGGGGGCCCAGCCAGGACTAACCAAGCGGCCTGGGAGTCTCTCTCCCCCGGCTCCATGGCCCTGCTGGGGGGGTTCGGCCAGGACTAACCGAGCGGCCCAGGAGCGTCTCTCCCCTGGCTCCATCGCCCTCCTTGGGGGGCCCAGCGGGGACTGACCGAGCTGCCGTCTCCCTTCCCGTTGCAGGGCTCCAGAAGTGGGTGGAGGTGGGTAATTCGGGGATCTTCCGCCCGGAGATGCTGCTGCCGATGGGGCTGCCGGAGGGCGTGTCGGTCATCGCCTGGGGCCTCTCTCTGGAGCGGTGAGGAGGATGCGGGGGGAGGGGGTGGGCATGTGTGCGCTCACAGGATGTGAGGGGGCAGTGGGAGCAGTCAGGGCCCCTTGCAGCTCCTGCTGATGTGGGGGGCATAGGGCTGGCCATGCTGGGAAGGGGATGGAGACCCCCAGTGTGTGCCGCGGCTGCCGGGCAGCTCCCAACTTATCCCTGTGCCCACCTGGTGCCTGGCTCTGCCTGTAGACAGTAACGACGTGTGCTAATCCCCCTGTAATCCTGCACCTGCGGGGTGGGGGGGTCTGCACAGCCTGGGTGGAGCTCTGGGGCCCGGCGCCTCAGCCGGGGTGACTCAGAGCCAGGGGGCTTCCAGCCAGCAACTCCCTAGATCTCTGGATGGGGAGTGAGCCCAGGGCTGGGCTAGCGGGCTGCAGGGCGGGACTATGGGGCACTGGCAGAGCTGGGGGACGGGAGCCCAGGGCTGGGCTAGCAGGGGGCTGCTGGGTGGGACTGAGGGGCACTGGCAGAGCTGGGGGGCGGGAGCCTGGGGCTGTGGGATGGGACTGAGGGGCTGCGAGGCAGGACTGAGGGGCACCGGCAGAGCTTGGGCGAGGGATCCCACTTCTCCTGGGGTTGGGGATATGCTCGGCCTGTGCCCTCAGTGTGGTTCACAGAGGGTCCCTTATGGGGGGGTGAGCAGCAGGGCTGCACCCCCCTAACACCTGCCTTCTCCTCCAGCCCCACCATGATCAAATACGGCATCAACAACATCCGGGAGCTGGTTGGGCACAAGGTGAACCTGCAGATGGTGTACGACGGCCCCCTCTGCCGCCTGGACGCGTAGGCGCCGGCCCGCTCTGCCCCTGGCCCGCTCTGCTGCCTGGACGCATGGGTGCCGGCCCCTGGCCCGCTCTGCTGCCTGGACGCGTAGGCGCAGGCCCCCGACCCGGCCCCCACCCCATAGCTATTAGTGTCCACTCCAGGAGCTCCCCCTCTGCACTGGGCCAGGGCTGCCCCCCTTCCTGGGCAGACAGCTGGTGGGGCACCCCCAGCCCCCTTCTGTCCAGCGCGGGGGGACAGCCTGTGGTGCGCCAATAAAGGGCTGGTGTCTGGGCTGGCGCCTCGGCTCTGTTTGGAATGGGGCGGGTGCAGGGCCACTTCCCCATGGAGCGCGCTCCATCTGGCCGGCTGGGGGGAAGGACTCCTGGGTCCTGTTCCTGGCTTGGGGGCCTGGTGGGGGTGGGAGTCAGGATGCCAGGTTCTCCCCTGGCTGTGGGTGGGCAGTGGGGTGTAGGGGTTAGTGCAGGGGCCTGGGTGCTCTCCCTCCCAGCCCTGTTTGTGCATGGGGTGACTGCCCCCCACATGATGGGGGCAGGACCTGCCCCCCAGCTGCAAAGGCGGGGCAGCATGTTCGGGGTGTGTGTGCTGGGGGCTTTGTTCAAAGGGGGGTGGGGTGAGCACAGAGCTAGGGGGAGCCCCATGGCCCCTGTCTCTGCAGGGCCTGGATGGTGGAGGAATTGGAGTGAAATCTCCACCTCAGCCCCAGGGCTGGGCTAGCAGGGGCTGTGGGTCGGGAGTGAGGGGCACTGGCAGATCCAGAGGGGGGGCAGGGCTGGGAGAGCAGGGGCTGTGGGTCAGGAGTGAGGGGCACTGGCAGAGCTGGGGGGGTGGGGGTGGGACAGGGCTGGGGGGAGCTCCATGGCCCCTGTCTCTGCAGGGCCTGGATGGTGGAGGAATTGGAGTGAAATCTCCACCTCAGCCCCAGGGCTGGGCTAGCAGGGGCTGCGGGTCGGGAGTGAGGGGCACTGGCAGATCCAGAGGGGGGGCAGGGCTGGGAGAGCAGGGGCTGCGGGTTTTGAGTGAGGGGCACTGGCAGAGCCAGGAGGGTGGGGGTGGGACAGGGCTGGGAGAGCAGGGGCTGTGGGTCAGGAGTGAGGGGCACCAGCAGAGCTGGGGGTGGGGGGCAAGGCTGAGAGAACAGGGGCTGCAGGTTGGGAGTGAGGGGCACTGGCAGTTCTTGGGGGGCAGGGCTGAGCTAGCAGGGGCTGTGGGTCAGGAGTGAGTGAAGCTGGCAGGTCCTGGGGGAGCGGGGGCTGCAGGTCGGAAGTGAGGGGGGCCGACCCTGGGGCTCTTTCAGGAAACCCCTCCCCGCCCCAGCGTGTGGGCTCAGGGCTGTGTGAACCAATGGCTGGAGCCAGGGCCATTTTCAGAGTCAATATTTTATTTGAAAACGGATCCATGGCTGCTGCTGGCTGAGCCCCGGGGGCCCCTCCCCCACAGGTGCCTCAGGGCAGGGGCCATGGCCAGAGCCACGTGCCCCCTGTCCTGAGTGCAGGGGGGCTTCCGGCTGGGGGAAATGGCCCCGCTGTGCCCCCTACCCAGAGGGGCCTGTAGGCAGCACCTGCCCTTCCCTTCGCCAGGCCTCACCTTGCTCCCCGCTCCCCGAACACAGACCTGCCCTCCCGGGTCCCAGCCCCTCCGCGGGGTGAGCTGCAGGGCCAGCAGGAAGCTCGGCTGGTGGGGGCTCACTAGCCACTGAAGGTCCCCCCGCCAGGTCGTTGGCATCAGCGAGGCCCCAAAGCGGCAGAGGAGCCGGGGCTGGGGGCGAACGGCCGTCCCCCCGCTGGCCACAGGGGGGGTCCTTGCCTGCTCTCGGGCACCGTCCATCCCGGCTGGGCCTCTGGGATCTGCGGCGTGTTGGGCTGGTCTCTGGGTGTACCCGCTGGCTCAGCCCCTCCTGTCCGGGGGGGAGGGGGCCTGCCCTATGTGGGCTGGGCCCCCCCCTGCAGCATGATGTGCACCTCGCCAGGGCTATGGGGCTCAGCCATGGGGGGCTGCGCACGGTGGAACCCTGGGGGTGGCGGGGGTGCAGTGTCCGAGTCGTTCTCCTTGTCGGGCTGTGGCCCCAGTAGCCAGTCTAGGGGGAGAGGGGACAGCAGTGAGGGGGGGACGTCTCCCTACCCCCCAGCTCCACCCTGTGTCATTGCATTCTGAGCCTCTCAGGCGCTCTTAGTCTGCACCACTGTGTGGGGAAACTGAGGCACACAAAGCTGGGAACAGAGGAGGGGAATCCTGCTCCTATTTAGGACGCTTGGGTTCTAGCCTGGTGCTGGGAGGGGAGTGGGGGCTAGTGGTTAGAGCAGGAGCCTAGGAACACAGTTCTCCAAGTGTCTTTATAGCTGCTGCCTCCACCCCTGCAGGGGGCAGCTTGGACTGTTCTGAGCCTGTTGGGGGTTCCCCTGGGTCACAGCCCTGAGCTGCTTGGGGGGTGCCTGGGCCCCCGTCCCAGGGAGAAGGACTCTTCTCTCCCCAGAGTAGGGGCAGAAATGGGAGGCTCCCAGCAGGAGGAGTGGGGGCTCCTTCTCCATGGCCCATCCCCTGGCTTCGAGCTCTTGTAATCAGCCTGCCTGGCTGCAGCAGACTTTCGCGGGGGGGGGGGAGGGGGGAGAATTTGAAACCTAAAAGGCTCAATTTCCCCCCCCCCCCATTTTTGAGTTTTTAAAAACTCGCAGTTTTAACGGCAGCTTTTGGAAACTCAGCTGGTTATTGTTCCGGGTGTGAATCCCCCCCAGCCCCCCCCCGAGTAGTGTCAGTCCACGCTGGTGCTTGTCTGTGCGAGAGCTCTCGCCGACCCAGCTCCAGCTGGTGGCGGTGGGTTTATTCTCTCTCCCCTTCACCAGGACACTCCAGTCTGCAGTGTGACCTCGGCCAAGTCCCTACCCTGCGCTGGGCCTCGCTTTGCCCTTCTGTGAAATGGGGCTAATGCTGCTGCCCTTCCAGTGCACAGGGGCTGCCTGAGGGAAAGCGCTAGATCAGAGGGGTTATGACACAGGAGTCCCCCTGCTGCTGCACAGCCACCTCTGGGGTGGAACATGGCTGCTGTTTAACACCCCACAGTGCCAGCGGAAGTTGAGGCTGCCCTCGGGCTCCGACCAGGCAGCAAGGGAGGATTTACCGCTTGCGCCCCTCCTGCAGCATCTGTCCGTCTCTCCCGTCCCCACTCACCTACGAGGTCATGGGCCAGGTCCTTGATGAGGTGCCCCACGATGGCGTAGGCGACGCCCACCACCACCAGGGCGGCCATGAGGAGGTAGAGCACAGCCTTGGGCAGGGGGATGAGGTTGCGGACGGGCGGCTTGTACTCGCTGTACAGGGGCTGCTCGTTGGCGGACGAGTGCTGGGACAGAAGCCCCTGCGCCTCGCTGCGATTGAGGCTGGTCAGGTTCACGAGCTGCAGGGCGGACACAGCTTCCATGCCCTGGCAGGGAGGCGCCCGGACGCCTGGGGCGGGAGCTTCGGGGTGGATGGAGACGGCCTGCAGCATGGGGACAAAGCTCTCGTTATCCCTGTTATGGATGGGGAAACTGAGGCAAGGGGTGGGGCTTGGCTCATGTAACGAGTCAGTGATGGCTGGGAATCGAACCCCAGAATCCTGCCTCCTACCCCCTCCTTATCTGCTACACTGCAACTTCCTGCTTCGGGGAGAAAAACCCAGTCCTGGCCCCACTAACCACTATACCACACTCCCTTCAAGGAGGTGGGATGAGAACCCAGGAGTCCTGGCACCCTGTCCGCTGCTCTAACCACTTCACATCACTCTCCTGCCAGAGCCATGGATAGGACCCAGGAAACCTGGCTCCCAGTCTCGCGCCCCCCCCCCCCCCACCAAGTCCCCTCCCGAGATGAGGATGGAACCCAGGAGTCCTGGCACCCTGTCTGCTGCTCTAACCACTTCACATCACTCTCCTGCCAGGGCCATGGATAGAACCCAGGAGTCCTTGCTCCTGCTCCCCTGCTCTGACAAGGTGGTCAAGCCCACGTATCCCGATTCCACAGGCTTTGCTATAACCACTGGGCCTGCTTCCCCCACCCACCCTGGGGGCAGGTGAAGGGAGGGAGGGGGCTGCAGCTTGGGCTGGTGTGGAGCAGGCAGAGTTTAACCCTGCGCTTGCTGGCCTGGATCCTTCGTCATTTTCCTTGTGCTCTGGATCTTGGTCTCACGAGCAGGCGGAGCTGGGGAATCGCCCCAGGTTCCTGACCCCTGCCCAGCCCCAGCGGGACCGTTCCCCACGGCGCTCCCCATGCCTCCTGCAGGCCTCCCCTGCTGCACCCTGCGGCCACGTGTGCTCAGGTCGGCTCAGGCCTGACCTGTCGCCCCTTTGGCGGATCCCCCTCGAGCAGCTGGTTAGCCACAGAGCAATGGGGGGCAGCGGCTGGGAGCTCCGGGGGGCGGGTGTGGCTCAGAGGGGAAGGTCACTCCTGCAGTGGGGCAGGGCTTGCCCATTGGGAGCTGAAGGGGCAAATCTGAGTCCTCAGCAAGGGTCAGACCCTATTGTGCCAGGGGCTGCACAGACCCGATCCCAAGATTAGGGTCCCCATGATGCTGGGGGCCACAGACCCCTGAGATCAGGACCCCCACTGGGCTGGGGGTCACAGAGAGCCCCCCCCCCGCCCGAGATTGGGGACCCCATTAGGCCGAGCGCTGCCCACATGCAGAGCGAGAGCTCACGAGCTAATCGGTCAAGCCGGAGCCGTTACCCTCACTTTACTGATGGGGAAATATGCCCAGAGCCCGCGCCAGGCCACCGGTGGGACTCTCCTCCAGGCGCTGCTTCCGCTAGAAGCACCAGACCTCCCTGCCCCTCCCCAGCCATCCTGGGGGAACCAAGGGAGAGACCGGCCCTGCCCCCCCAAAACCTCCTCTCCCAAACGTGGCTCCAGTCCTGGCAGGACCCCTCTCCCATGAAGTGCACCCATCTGGCTGTGCCAGGCTCTGCCCGCTTGGGCCGTCTCAGGAGGGGGTCGCCTGCAGGTGCCAACCCCCGGGTTCCAAACCCTGAGCTCCTCTGACCACCCCCCAGTGGGGGGCTGGTTATCTGCCTCCGGGGGCATTTCGGGGTCGCAGCGCCCAGCTTGTCTCCACAGCAGGGAGCTCACAGCTCCCTCTTTGTGCAGCACTCCTGCCCCTGCCCCTAACGCCAGCTACTGCAGCGTTACCACCCGCCCAGGGCTGACATGGGGCTGCGGGACCTCCCACACCAGAGCTGTGGTAAGTGTTGGGGGGCTCAGGGCGTGGCCCACACAGGCAGGAGCAGGCCCTGCATGGGTCAGTTCAGTGGTGGGCCTGGCTGCCAGCGCCCTCCTGCCCTGCTCCTGCGGGGTTCAGGACTGAGCCCTGCATTTGCACACACCCCACGGGCGAGGCAGCCTCTGCTCAGGGTGTCTGCAAAGCAGGGAGAACAGGCCCAGCTGGCGTCAGTGCAGGGACTCTCCCACCACATCTGCAGCACCTGGCACCATGGGCGGCCCCTGACCGCAGCCAGGAGTGCATCAGTCTGTGCAGGCCCTGGCACCATAGGGGGCCCCCAATCTCAGCTAGGGGATCCATGCAGCTCCAGGGACCATGGGGGGCCCCGATCTCGGCTGGGGGATCCATGTGGCCCCTGGCACCATGGGGGGCCCCCGATCACAGCTAGGTCATCCATGCAGCCCCTGGCACCATGGGGGGGCCCCGATCTCAGCTAGGGGATATATGCAGCCCCTGGCACCATGGGGGGCCCCCAGTCTCAGCTAGGGGATCCATGCAGCCCCTGGAACCATGGGGGGAGGCCCTGATCTCAGCTGGGGGATCCATGCAGCCCCTGGCACCATGGGGGGCCCCCGATCTCATCTAGGGGATCCATGTGGCCCCTGGCACCATAGGGGCCCCCGATCTCAGCTAGGGGATCTATGCAGCCCCTGGCACCATGGGAGGGCGCTGATCTCAGCTAGGGGAATCCATGCAGCCCCTGGAACCATGGGGGGGGGGGCTGATCTCAGCTGGGGGATATGTGCAGCCCATGGCCCCCGATCTCAGCTGGGGGATCCATGCAGCGCCTGGAACCATGGGGGGGGGGCTGATCTCAGCTAGGGGAACCATGCAGCCCCTGGCACCATGGGGGTCTTCCCCACCCCACTCCCTGGATTTCGGCTGGGGCCTCGTCGTGAAGTGTCCCTTATTCTGATTTTTTTGGTCAACTCCAGGTCTTTCCCTTCCGCCTCTCGGCTGGGGTGAGCAGGCCCCGGAGCCCAGAAAACGAAAGGGGTGTTCGAGCAGGCCCAGGATATAAGGGCCGGACAGGAGCACTGTGCCCTCAGCCCAGCCCAGGGCTCCCTCCCTCCCAGCCAGTCCTGCATCCAGGCCGGTAACTTCCCAGCGAGAAAGTCGCCCAGGCTGGATCTGGGGACTCACCAGCGCCGCAGACCCCACCCTGGAGATAGAGTCAGTTCAAGGGTCAATTCCCTGCCCTGTTGATGGGCCCCTCCCTAGGGGGAGCCCCCAGAAGGGCCAGGGGCTGGGGGATTCCCCACTGCAGGACGGGCTAATGGCCTTTGCGTAACAGTCTGCGCTGGGAGCCAAGAGCTTTGCTGAAGGCTGAGACTGGTCCTAAGCTTTCCAAGTAAAAGAACCTATTACGGCGTCAGATTGGTGAGGCTTAAAATAACTCCCCCTTGGCACAGAGCTAACACCAGGGGCAGCAGAGGGGAAGGGGCGACAGCTGCCGGGCAAGGACATCCAGGGAGCTCTCGACTCAAACCCTAGTTAACTGTCCATCTGCTGCGACCCCACTGCCGAGGACAGGAACAGGATGTAGGAGTCCTGACTCCCAGGAGCCCCTTGCAGCTCTGAGCCCACCCCTGGGACCAGAGACAGCACCCAGCAGTGCTGGCTCCCAGTGCCCTAACCACTAGACCCCACTCCCCTCCCAGCACCAGGAACAGAACCCAGGAGTCCTGGCTCCCAGTGCCCTAACCACTAGACCCCACTCCCCTCCCAGCACCAGGAACAGAACCCAGGAGTCCTGGCTCCCAGTGCCCTAACCACTAGACACTGCTCCCCTTTCTCACCTGAGCAGTGTGGATTCCGTCTGCCCTGTTGCTTGATGGTGCATCTGTTCCCACTTGGTGGCTTCCCCCGGTGGTGGACGGGCCAGGCCCAGCCGGGAGCACTGCCCGGGCGGTAGGGAGCCGGGAGTCCCTGGGGTCGGAGCCTCTGGAGCGCTCAGAGCAGGCAGCTGGAGGGGAGCGTTAAGGGAGACGCTCCACCCACTCAGTTATGTCATTACCAGGGCTGTGGGTGATTGGCTGCCTGGGGCTGTTCAATAGGGGCATTGGGCTGTGGGGTTTGTTGTGTGAAGTTCTGCTCCGGACACCTGGACTCTGTTTCCACCTCTGGGAGGGGAGCGGAGACTAGTGGTTAGAGCAGGAGGGCTGGGAGTTAGGACTCCTGGGTTGAAGTATCAGAGGGGCAGCTGTGTTAGGCTGGCTCTGTGAAAAGCGACAAAGAGTCCTGTGGCACCTTATTATTCTGTTAGTCTGTAAAGTGCCACAGGACTCTGACTCCTGGGTTGTATTCTGGGTCTGGGGAGGGGAGCGAGGACTAGTGGTTAGAGCAGGGGGGGGCTTGGGGTCAGGATTCCTGAGTTCTATCTCCAGTTCATACAAGGTCCTGAGCTGGCTGTTCTTAGCCTGTCAGAGCACAGACAGACTCCAGTCTGGGGAATCGTTAAATTCTGCTTTCCTAAAGGCCCTTGGGTAGTTTCTGTTCCATACCTTTCTTCCTCACGTCCAGCTCCAAACCGCTGCGATCGCCTTCCACCCCGAGGCGCGGCTGCGTTAGATGAAGTGATGAAAATGAGGCGGGTTCCCCCGCAAGGTGTGTTGTAACTATAAGGTAAAATACATTCTAGTGAAACGGGATCCCTCACTCAGGCCAAAGGATAGAGCTGCATTGTGCTGTGAAACTGCTGTTCAAACGCTAACAAGTACAGGAATCATTTGCCCATCACTGAAATGCAGCCACCTCTGGGGTGGAACGTGGCAGCTGTTTATACAGAGGATCACTCACACAGCAGTGAAATGCAGCCACTTCTGAGGTGTGGTGCGGCAGCTCTTTGACAGCACAGCAGGACTGCAAAGCAGTTCAGGGGAATCTAGCTAGCTGTCTAGCCGCCATTTGAGTCAGCTCGCTGTGGGAGTCGTGCTCTGGGAGTTTTCTTTGCAACCCTAAGAGCCTTCATTATTGATTGTCATGAAAGATTGAGATCTGCAAAGCCTGCTAGCACTGCCCTTCACCCCCATTCCAGTGAAGAGGACGGGATAAGCAGCTCTAAGAGGCAGCCTGGTTTATTGGCTAGGGCACTGCACGAGGACTCAGGACTCCTGGGTTCTATTTCCCACCCTGCTGTCTGACCTTGAGTAAATCTGTTCCTCAGTTTCCCCTCCCACTCGCTGTCTACTGAGATGGTGTGCACCCAGCACAGTGCGGCCCTGGACTCGGAGCGGGGCCTGAGACACAACAGTAATACACATACCATGAGACTATAGGTGCATGGGGTAATTTCCAGACTTGCCTTCCGATGATTAGCTGAATTTGGGAGTCGCTGCATGGGCAGAACCCAGTGTGGGCAGGTTTCCATCTCCAGCCCTTCCCCAGGAGGGGATGGAGGGTGAAGCTGGGATCGCTAGCTCCAGAGCACAATTTCCAGCTGGGAGCAGTAAGGAGCCTCTGTCCTCTCTGCACTGGGGACACAGAGGCTGCGAAGGCGGGGATGGCAATCTCCCAGGGCAATCTGTCAGGCCAGGGCAGTTGTGGGCTCAGGATGGGCCCCTGCTGTTCTTCCTCACTTCACCATTCCTCCTGCTTCCCCCCTCGGGCTGCTCAGGCAGATGACAAGCTGGGAGTGCGAAGAGCAGAGGGGTGTTAACGAGGCAGTGTCAGCACCTCTCTCTGCAGGCCTGGCGGCATGGAGCTCTCCTGGCGGAGACGTGGGAGCTGACGTGATCCAGCACAGGATGAAGCAGGGGCCTGATCCTGGAGCTCTGGCTGATGTAGGGATTTGACAGGGCAGGGCCCAGTGGGCTGTGGGAGGGTTTTCACTGCCGATTCACTCGGGTGCATTCTGGCTACCAGGGTTCAGCAAATTCCACCCAACAGCGATTCCCACGGTGGCTTAACTGTCCTGAAGAAAGTAAGAGGGAAGGAAACAGGGAAACCGCAGGAGGTCGGATGAAATGGAGGTGAAAGAGAGACAGAGACACTAAAGAGACAGAGGGAACCACAGGGTCGGCTCTGTCCAGCAGCCTCAGTTGAAAATAAATCAGTCAATCCCCTTTGTGTTCCTCACCGTCGTGTCTTGGCTCTTCTTCAGGTGCGTCTACACTATGGAGCCTATGCTGGCACAGCCCTCTGGTGTAGACGCAACCTAGACCAATATAAGTTTTTCTGTTGGTGTGGGACCACCACCCTGAACACCGTTAGCTATCTCGGCAGAAAGCCTCTTCTTTCAACACAGCTGATGGCTTTGATGGCAAAGCTACATTGGGTATGTTTTTTTCCCACCCTGACCGACACAGCAACGCTATCACCACTTCAAAGTGTAGCCCAAGCCTTTGCCACCAGGACACTGCAGAATTCCCTGCAGATAAAGGAGTGGGGCATATGAGAGAGCAATCTTGGGTCGACCGGAAGGCAATGGACTGGCTGATCAGATGGATCTGATCTGATCTGAGTCCAGCAACCTGAACTGCAAGGGAACCAGCCTTCTTGTCAAAGCAACCTGGCTCTGCAGTGCTGAGGGCGACCTGCTGCTAATGGTATTTAGGTGACAAGGTGAGAAGCTGAGACATCAGATGCTGGCACCTCCACTGCTATAAATATCACCCTGCTGCTCCCTGCACAGATGCCTGGCTCAGAAGAGAAGCTTCAGATCTGGGTCCCCACACACAGGGCATTAGCCCTGATACACTTGACGTGTGGGAAATAAACACCTGCTGAATTTGACATGTTCAAGAAAGGAGCTGGTGGGAGGTGCCTCTAAACTTGAATCTTTCTCCTTCTCCTTTGGGTCAAGTCTGTTGAGTGTCTGGGCAAGCAAGGGGCTTGAGGTGCTGGAGAGCAGAGGGGGCAGAGAGAGCGAGTCAGATCTTGATGTGTACGCAGTCGTCCACCTACAGAAGTGATGTCTAAAGTGGTGTGAGCCCCCCTTTCACTCAGACTCTAGCCATGTGTGAAAGGGTCGAACGCTGCTGCAATATATGCACCCCAGGGCTGGAAGAAAGTTTACATTCAACTAGGCCCTTTCCTACCTCAACTTACACCCTAGTGTTGGGTGGGAAGGGGGCAGAATTCCATGCAGAGCCAACGGCTCAAGGGAAGCTGATTGTGACGTATCCCTGTCAATGCTGTGGAAGTGACTAAGGCAGATGGGGGGATCGGAACTGGCAGCAAGTTACTTCCCCATCCAGTTCTGCCGAGCAAGCCAATTGCATGGCCCTGTGAGACAAAACAGGGCCTCAGTCTGGTCGGTCACTCATCACTCCTGCCTTGGTCGCTAAACCCATTTGCATGGAGCTCAGTTAGCCACAGCAGCAGTGCTGTCAACTTTGAAATGGCATGCCTAAGAGAAAGGCCAAACACCCCCAAATCCCACGCCTCGAAGCTCCCCTCCCCACCAACGCTTGGCTCAGACGCTTTGGCCTCCATCTCCAAGATTACGATGCTGCCATCTCACTCTCAGTTTGCTGCATTCCTAGTGCTCTGTTCCTCCAGGGTCAGTTTCAGCATATTCCTTGTGGCCCGCGTATGCAGGCGGAGTGGATTTTTCTTTCGTGAAGTGGCAGTTTCCAGATCTTAAATCCTCTCTGGGAAGGGGGAAAAAGCAACCAACCACCAACCCTGGTTTTGTGAGGTGGAAGATGCTGCTATTCCAGGCACCTATGGATTACAAGTGTAAAAATAACACCAGCTGGAGAACTAGCCTGTGACGTCACCCAAATCCCAGATGGGAACCATTCACAAGTTCTTACTGAGCAGGGATCACGCTGAACTTCTCAATCCCAAACCTGTGAAATTCGATATTTGCCACAAAACATTTGTTTACAAAATGTTCCTTTCTTGTCCAACGATCCCTGGAGTGAGATGAGCTGTCAGATAAGGCCGTGGGAAGTGTCTATTTTATGGTCAGAAAGACAATAAACGTTATTAGTCCTCTTGCTGCTTTATGTTCTTGTTGAGTCCCTCCTCCCTAGAACTGTTAAAGCTGCCAGAACACCTGCTTCCTTAAAACAGCTGGACTTTGTGGAGATTTTCTGAGGCTATTGACTACACTACAAGCACCACATTGGCACCAGGTTTTTTCTCCATCAATGTAATTAGTCCGCCATGCTGAGAGGTGGTATCTAGGTCAAGGGAAGAATTTTACATTCTGTCTACACTGGGGGTTAGGTTGACCTAAGTATGGCACCTTGGGCACAATTTTTTTCATGGCCCTGAGTGATGTAACTAGGTCAATCTAATTTTTTTGTGTAGACCAGGCCAGAGTTGCCATACTGGAACATGGCACCAGCCTCCTATTGAATTTCAGTGGAGTCTAAACACCTATTTGCAAATCCCAGCCTTCTTCAAAGGACTGTTTTTTAAATTATTCTTAGTAGAAGTTAAGTCATCAGGCAAATGGAAATGAAGGCAACGACACATACATGTGAGGCATCCCCTGGTCTTAAATACTGGCTCGTTGATCAATCTGAAATGGTTATTCCTGGACAGGGACTTCCTGTGTGGAACTGAGGATGGACTATCCTTAACAAGAGAGGAGCCAGGAACTGACACAAGCTTTTTGTTCAGATGTCCATTTGTGTGTAGATAGCATGATGCCTTCCTGACCATTCAGTGGGCTCGATTCTCAGTCACACTGATAACGGTAGCATAAAGGAGGCTTAAGGTGGGTGGAAATGGCTCCAGAATGCAGGCCCATCGGGGGGCCACTGGCAGCAGAGCATAAAATAGGACAGCCTCAAAGCCACTGTAATTTACAGGGCCCAGCACAGCCTCAGAATATGGAGACAACCAAATTGTCTTAAAGGACCCATCCTCACAAGGGAACTGAGAAGCATATCCCAAGTTCTAACTTTAACTCTGCTGCACATCACTCCAGTTCCTAGTGCCTCAGTTTCCCCAGCTCTAAAATGGGATAGCACTTTTAGATCCAAGGATTAAAACAGAAATGCATAGATCCCTCTGGGCAGGAGGATTAATATAATTTTAACTAGCCTTTGAAATACAAGCGTTCAATAATGTGAATCGCCATAAATAGAAATTACGTAGAACAAATCTATGGATTTTTATTAAGCTGTTCCAGACAGCAGTGGGGTCTTTGCTTTCCTTTGCTTCTTTAATACAGGCAGGCACTGAAAACAAAGCCATCTCTTGCTGGTTTCCCATACTTCCCATATACAAGACTGGATTGGGGTACAGGGAGTAGTGGACTCTAAAAAGCAGCAAATACATCTCAGTAGAAGTTGCCTCCCCTGGTTGGACACAATCATGCACATTTTTATTAAAGAGCCCTCTCGCCATGAGACCAAGAGTGCCTCTGTCTATAGTGTTCTCTTCAATCATCATGTTTTCAGCACCGCTGGCAACTGCCAGTTTATTTTCATTTCTTACTGGTGCGAACCTATTGCATTCAGATGGGCATGAAGAATGCTAGCGAGGTGCATACACAGCGAGATGTGGGAATGCGTTGAGATCCTGCGCTTCTGAGCTGCAGAAACCAAAATCTCTTGTGGGTGAGCCTCTCCTAGGGGCCAAAGCAACAAGTGAGGGTAGATGACGTTCATTCTTCCCCAAATAGCTCTCCCAATGCACCTGAAACCTGCCAGAAGTCTGTGGCTATCTAGGATTTCTTACTCATTCCTGTCCTACGGCCACCTAGGATTGAATGGAGAAAATGGGGAGAAATGACCAGAGCTCTTCCACACCACAGGCAAGCCCTATTTCTAGAGCAATTCAGTCCTGAGCTACCATTCCCCACAGCTCTGCGAATGTCCTTCAATCTCAACCCCAGCTCTACCGAGCCCCCTCAGTCCCCACCCACACCAGGGGTGTAAACAACGCTTTTATGGGGGTGGGGGCAGCTTCTGCTCCAAACTCAGTGTTTCCTTTATTAGTGCCCCCCCCACTGCAGTTTACACCCAGGCCCCCTGCTAGTCCAGCTGTCCTTTGAGTAACTAATTCTGCCAAACTGTGCTGTGGTTGGATGTGCCCCCCCATCTCCCCTCCCCCCTGCCTGGACCCCTCCTCAGCCCTTCCCCCAACCTAGACCCTACCCCAGCTCAGCCCCGCCTCCCCCCAACCTAGACCCTACCCCAGCTCAGCCCCGCCTCCCCCAGCCTGGACCCCCCCCAGCCCTTCCCCCAACCTAGACCCTACCCCAGCTCAGCCCCGCCTCCCCCAGCCTGGACCCCCCCCAGCCCTTCCCCCAACCTAGACCCTACCCCAGCTCAGCCCCCCCTCCCCCCAACCTAGACCCTACCCCAGCTCAGCCCCCCCTCCCCCAGCCTGGACCCCCCCAGCCCTTCCCCCAACCTAGACCCTACCCCAGCTCAGCCCCCCCTCCCCCCAACCTAGACCCTACCCCAGCTCAGCCCCCCCTCCCCCAGCCTGGACCCCCCCAGCCCTTCCCCCAAGCTAGACCCTACCCCAGCTCAGCCTCCCCCCCAACCTGGCCCCCACAGAGCCCACTCCCCCAGTTTTGCCTCCCCTCCTCCCCCCGCCTGGACCCCACCCCTCCTGCCTCCCCCAGCCTGGACTCCCCCTCAACCCAGCCTCCTCACCCCCCCCCCCCGCTTCATGCCCTCGCGACCTCTCATTGGAGGAGCTGAGGGCGGGGAGGGCGCTGATTGGCCAGCAGGGCTGGCATTCTGCGGCCCAGGCCCACCCCTCTCCTCAGCTGGGTCGTTGAGGGGCGGGGAAGTGGCGGGAAAAGCTGTGGTGAGGGGGGCGGGGCGCTGGGAGCCCTGATTCAGCCCCATCCCTGGGGTGAGCCCCTCTGCAGGGGCCCTACTTGATATACTAGGGGGGCCTCCATCTATATGGGAACCCCCATGCAGCCCCCCCAGCTCTATATGGGCCCCTCTGGGAACCCCCATGCAGGCCCCCCAGCTCTATATGGGCCCCTCTGGGAACCCCCATGCAGCCCCCCCCAGCTCTATATGGGCCCCTCTAGGAACCCCCATGCAGCCCCCCCCAGATCTATATGGGCCCCTCTGGGAACCCCCATGCAGGCCCCCCAGCTCTATATAGGCCCCTCTGGGAACCCCCATGCAGGCCCCCCAGCTCTATATGGGCCCCTCTGGGAACCCCCATGCAGCCCCCCCCCAGCTCTATATGGGCCCCTCTAGGAACCCCCATGCAGCCCCCCCCAGCTCTATATGGGCCCCTCTGGGAACCCCCATGCAGGCCCCCCAGCTCTATATAGGCCCCTCTGGGAACCCCCATGCAGGCCCCCCAGCCCTATATGGGCCCCTCTGGGAACCCCCATGCAGGCCCCCCAGCTCTATATGGGCCCCTCTGGGAACCCCCATGCAGGCCCCCCAGCTCTATATGGAATCCCCCGGTGAGCCCTGATATCAGGTCCTTATCCATCTCTGGGATCCTCTCCCCAAGAGCTCCTCACCCCCCTACAGGGTCTCCCCCACTGTGAGCCTGGCTACAGCTGTCCCATGGGGGGGTCCTCTCCCCTAAGGGCTCCTCACACCTGCCCATTGGGGATCCCCCCAGCCTTGCTATAGGGCACCGCATGTGCCTATGGGGTCGGTATAGGAGCCCCTTCACCCACAGGGAACAAAACAAGCACCCCACCCTAGCGAATTAAATCAAATTAGAAGGGTTTATACACGCAGTGGCTTAACGCTTACCATCGGTATTCAGATTCAGTGGCAATTCTTTTAGGACCTTTTTGAGCATGAGAAAATCTTCTTTGATCAGTTTTTTTTTTAAAAAGCAGATATTAAGAGTCACAGTACTGCCAACCCCCCAAAAATCCAACCCCAAATCCTAAAAAGATCATGAGATTGGCTTAAAAAATAATAAATAGACAAATACATTTGGGTGTCTGATTATTTGCTGTCTTTAGAGGATCATGATTTTAAGCATTTTTCCTCAACCACAAGACCTAGGAATGGCTTCTTTCATTTTTTTGTTTTTAATGAAAACTGAGATGCTCACATGATCCCAGGAGCTGGGGCTTTAAGAAAAACAGCTAATATCCTCAGAGCAGGGAATCCAGAAGTCAGATTTTTCCCAGTAAAACTTATCTAGTTATATAAAGGAGGGAGGGTGTGGAGCAGAATTGTAATGAGTGGTCAATAGCTAGCTTCCTGCAACATTTCAGCTTAGTAAATGATGTGAATTTAACAATCATTGTATGTACTTATCTCTTCTTTTCAAAATTAATTTCCTATAGAGTTTTGAAGAACTTGGCTGAGGTCAGACAAGGTTATACTTTCAAATCCAGGTAACCAGCGTAGGTTCTAGGTGCTTTATTATTAATTATTATTATTATAGTAATTGCTAGAACCTCTTGCCTGGGGATAGTGTTAGATGCTGTACATACACCCACAACAAAAAGACGTTCCTTATCCCACAGAATTTACAATCTAGGTAAATACAATTGACTTATAGAGCTAGAAAGATCAAAATGTTTCTAGACAGATGTAATTTCATAGTCCTCTAACAGAGGTTAGAGTTGCAGTGTCTTTATATTTATATACGTATCCTCAGTGTTTTAACAGTTTTCTTACAATAAATATCAGCTTAGCAAATTTTGCCCTAAAATACATCTCATAAAATACAGACTATTTCAAACTCTCCAAGTGAAATCAAGTCATAGATAAAAATAGCGTATTTTGTTCAGCTCTCTAAGTAAATTGGGAGTAACTCCAGTGAAGTTATATCAGTGTAAAACTAGTGTAGAAGAGAAACAGACTCAATATTAGAGCTGGTCAGGAAATGGATTTCCCATCCTATGACAAATTTTGAGACTTTTACTTTTTTCCTGGTTCCAAATAGGGACGAAGAGCCAAAATCTCAAAATTTTTCATAAACTGAAACACTGAAAAAAATCATTTGGGGTAAGTTGAAATATCTCCTTTCCATTAATTCAATCTGTCGTGTTTCAGTTTTGACCTTTTTTATTTAAAAAATATTTAAAAATATAAAATATCACACATTTTTAACCAAAAAGTAGTTTTGAACTGAAAATTCCAAATGTGTAATTATGAACATGTCAAAAACAGCTGTTTTGATATTAAACAAAAATTTAATCAAAACTGACATGGTCCCATGGGAAGATTCAGTTAGGAGGAATCAGCATTTTCCAACCCCCCCAAAATGTCATCAAAAGTTTCCATCAAGCTCTATTGAATTTGTTTTAAACTCTCAGTTTGATTTAATAGCTCATGTAGGTCAGTGATTTTGAGCCTGTTATTAATTATATGTTATTTTAGAGACTAGCGGCTGCAACAAGATCAGGGCCCCATTTTGCTAAGTGTTGTACAAATACTTTGTAAGAGACAGTCCCTGCTCTGGAGAGTTTCTACTCTAAATAGACAAGGCAGAAGAGTCACACAGCAAATTAGTGGCAGAGCCAAGGGCTAGAATAAGTCCCAATGCAGTGCCTGATCCATGCAGCCTCCTGAAAAATCTCTCTACATTCTAAAGGTTACGATGTCTACTCAGGAATGTGAAAGTCCAGAGCTAGAAGAGGAGCAGGCTAAACCGGACAGCCCATTCTTTGATGATATAGAAAGACGTGAATTACACAGTGAGAGCCTGTCCAGGTGAGGAGTTTTGCACAGACTTCTGTCTAATATTTGCTAAGAGCCAGAGAAAGGGGAGAAAATGCTGTGCCTTGTGCCATGAATATGCCAACAGAAACTTCCCAAAGGAGAAATGTGATTTTAATATATATATAGTTGGGAATGCCCTGGTTGTTTATGTTAATCGTAGCAATTTCCCAGCCTGTATTCAGACTAGGTTTTCTAATTAAAATAGCTGGGTATGGACGATGTGTCTAATTGCATTCTTAAGTTAAAAAGTTAGTTTGGAGGTGGTGTTTCCCAATGGACAGTGCACTGGAATGACACTCACGAGACCTAGGTTCAATTCCTGGCTCTGCCACTCGTTTGCTGGGTGACTCTGGGCAGCTAACAGCTCATGCCTCAGTTTCCCCATCTGTAAAATGAGGGTAATGATACTGACCAACTTTGTAAAGTGCTTTGAGATCTCCTGATGCAAAGTGCTGTCTAATTAATGACTCACGCATTCTCTGTGTTGGGCATAGGCAGAATTACTCATTTTAAGTCCTATAAAGTGGTTCCCAGGATAGCTACTGCTTTTAAAGAGGTAGTGACGGTCGGTGCATTTATGCCTACTCTAAACCCAGGCTTTGGACTATTGTAATTATTTCAGTTAGGGGTATGATTAGATATTAGTTTAGTATAGTTATATTGGGATACCCCTAGTGTGTGGATGCAATGACATAGGTTACATTGGGAAAAAAAAAGACAGATGAGTTATAACCATATTGGTTTAATTTTCCCAAGACCTACATGTAGCTAACAGTACCAACACTAGAAGGTTGTATTGCTTCATACTGGTTCATGGGTGCTGGAAGTAGGGGTGCTGCCATATCCCCTAGCTTGAAGTGGCAGGGTTTACAGTTTGGTGCAATGACTCTCAGCACCTCCACTATACACATTGTTCCAGCACGCCTGTGCTGGTTTGAAACTGATACAAAAGCTGTGTGTAGACAAGCCCTTGGATGGGAGCAGTTAGTCTTTCAACTCCTCTCTATGGGACTTAAATGGCCCCCCGCAACTGCCACTTTTAGTGTATTTATTTAGAACCCAGATCTCCTGCCTCCCAGTGCAGTGCCAACTCCCATGGGCCACACCGCTTCTCTTGCAGTAGCTGTGTATGTACAGTGCACGCGGGTGTATACAAAGCCACCTGGCATGGAGGTTGTTTACTTGTACTTCTGTACAAGAGGACAGAGCTAATCAACAGCAGGTGTCTCTGGCTTTTAATTCCGTCACTGAGCTGCTTCACCTTGGCAGATGGCTTGGTTTATTTAGACCCATTTCCTTCACGCCTCCTCAGGATCAAATGCCAACACAAGGCAACATAAGGCAAGGTTAAGAAACTTGGACGTAGGAGCGCCAGCCAATCGCATCAGGAGTTGAGCAGGCTAATGCAATAATATACCCAGAAGGCCAATTGCAAGCACATTGCCCTCCATAGACAAGGGTACTGGTTTAGAATCTGAGGCTGCTCATCATGTGTGTCATTCCCCCCTCCCCCCCGATCAAATGGAATTAAATGTCAATTTTGCTAGCACTGCAGAAGTAGTTTCACAAACAAGTCAGCCAACAGGGACTCTGTATTTCCTTTATAAAATAGAATTAGGCAACCCAGGAGCTGTCAAGTTTGTGATGGATGGATTCTGGTTAACAAGCTGCTTTAATTATTGGATAAACAAATTTAAAGGACTAAAATTCCCACATGAGAGAAATTAATAAAATAGCTGGCAACAGTTTTCTTTGGCATCTGATTTTGCTGGATAACTTTGGCTCTAGTCTTTGTAATTTTTCTTCATGTATTGAATTGTGAGGGTAGTTTTGTACAGCTGCAGCCTTTTTAGATGAATAAAGGCACCAGGGGAAGATTTGACCTTCTGTGTTTGGTTTTAAAATGCTCCCTTTCTGTAGGAATGACAGCAAGGGAAAGGATGGGAAGTTTACCTTTTCCACAGAGCAGGTAAACTTCCCCCCTTGCTTCAGATAGGTCAGTTACTCTTATCTGGAAACAAAGCAGATGCTTTCACAATGAGTCCTCAAACTCACCTGAGTTTTGGCATTTGAGCGTAAGTGGGGTACAGAGGAACACAACACATGCTCATTATTTCAATTTAAATGCAGGAAGGAATCGCCCAGCACATCTCTGCTCTGCCCCACTGCAGATGCGTCTGTAGCAGCACTGGACGGCAAGTCATCCAATTATTTTGCAGCCCTGGATTCAAACATTGAAAATCTGCAAAGAAGAACGCAGCAGCTGATCGAGAAGATCAACGAGAACCGGAAG
This sequence comes from Gopherus evgoodei, assembly GCF_007399415.2. Classification (NCBI taxonomy): domain Eukaryota; kingdom Metazoa; phylum Chordata; order Testudines; family Testudinidae; genus Gopherus; species Gopherus evgoodei. The sequence goes on along the minus strand of NW_022060061.1, from coordinate 2,679,504 downwards.
AAAGACCACACTGTCATGAGCAATTTCAGGGAGAGCCTCATGCTGAAGGTGAAGTGGATATGGAGATGGCTACATACGAGGGCTCGAGGGTGGAAGTCAAAGGATGGAAGAGAAGTTAACTAGCTTGGTGAAAGAGGAGGCGCTTTAATGCTGAGCAAAGGAAAATGTGTGTGGGGTGTGTGTGTGTGAAGTGCTGTATCATAGGGATGGATTGCCCCCTTCCATGATATAAACCCCATGTCATTCCAGCACGGAGGCAGGGTTTGCCATGGGCTGGAACAGGCAGCTGGACTCAGCATAGATCCTAGGGGATTGGCCTGAGACCAAAGACATCTGCAGGAAAGGCCTGTGCTTCTGATTGCATCCCCTCTCTCACCCACCCCCTGGAGTTTCCCAAGCAAGACCTGCCCTAGGGCCTCTCCTCAGAGGGCTGCATGACACAGCACGGTGGGCAAGGTAATATAGCCCAGAATGGGGTTGTCTTTTCCGTTTGAACTTCACCGAGTGCAGCATTCTCCAACCCCCACTCCCAACTTTCCCACCCTTCCTTCAATTAGTCATGCTTCACCCCCACCCCACCCCTAACAGATCCGAGGACAACCAGGCTGAAGGGTGGGATGCTGAGCCCTCCATTTTCATGGGAGTGGGAAAAGTTGTGTGAGGAAGGTCCTTTTCTCACATGGGTCTTCTTCCCAGGGACCCGTACTGGGTTATGGAATCGTCTCCCCAAGGAAAGTGGGGGGAGTTTCACTGTATACAGCATTTAAAAGCAGATTGGACAGAACAAAAGAGGGGAGCAGCAGCTAGACTCTGCATGAAAGGAGATGGACTAGAGGGGCCCTGCCAGTCTCTGTGTTCTCCAATTCTCTGCTATGTTACAGCAAATCAGTAGAGAGCTTGTTTTAAATGTAAAACCACTTTACCTGCCAACAGAAATGAAATCCCAACATCACGCCTCAGAGACACTAACTTGAATCCCTGTGAACTGCAGCAACCCCCCAACCCTTGTTTCATCCGCAGCCGACCAAGCTGCCTCGCTAATCTCCTCTCCACCCTGCCTGCACACACAACATTCAAGATTGTGCACTCACAGAATGTTTATTTAATGTATTTTAATCATGTTATTCTAACTGCATCAGTCACAGATCACCAATCTGAGTGTCCTCCATGTCTCTGAGGCATTAAATCAGATGCTTCGGAGCACACTTTACATAAATGTAGAGAAAAATAATGCAGCAGCAGGGAGCTTTCCGTTATAAAATCAGACACACACTTGAACGTTTCAGAGTGGTAGCTGTGTTAGTCTGTATCAGCAAAAAGAATAAGGAGTACTTGTGGCACCTTAACATGTAATATATATAAGAACACCTGGCTCTTATCTAGCACTTTTCATTCATAGAGCTCAAAGCACCTTACAAATGGTCAGAATCATTGTAAAATGGGGAAACGGAGGCACAGGTCAACATGACTTGTCAATGCTCACCCAGCAGGCCCGTGGAAGAGCTGGAAATAGAACCCAGGCTTCCCAGGTGCTATATATGAGTGTGAGATATTTATTATTATGAAGAGAGGTAGTGTGGCTCATAGGATACACTACTGGACTAGGACCCAGGAGACCAAGGTTCTATTTGTGGCTCTGCAACTGGCCTGCTGGGTGACCTTGGACAAGTGACTTCACCTCTTTGTGCCTCAGTTTCCCCATGGGGATAATGATACTGACCTCCTTTGTAACATACTTTGAGATCTACTGATAAAAACTAGGGATTATTATGCAAATGGAACAACAAACCAAAGCTTCATTTTATGCAAGTGCCTTCAAAGCACGGAGCTAAGAGGAAAGAAATTTGAATTATTTACCACCTTCTGATTGCTGTTGTCTTAATGCACTCCAAAACGCCATAAGGTTTCCACTTGCATCTCCAAAAGACGCAGAAACCAACACGTCTCCCATTTCACACTGGCACTCGCAAAACTTCATCATGGCCTCTACCAGCAGCAGCTCAGCACATCTGACTGTCACACATTCCATGCCTTTGGGAAGTTATTTCCGCCTTACCATTGCTGAGGCTGCCATTAAAGCTTTGGGCCAGATTTTCAAAAGTATTTAGGATCCCTAAAAATGCAGCTTGGGGCTTTTGAAAATCATGCTAGCCACCTAACTCCTGGGAGAGTTGGGAATAGAACCTAGGGGTCCTGAAATGCAGTCCAGACAGTGCCCTGGTCTCTGGGGCACGTGGCCTCTAGTAGGCCAGAATCCTCTTGTATGACCCATGAAGATCCCACTCCTGCATTCAGATCCATGATGGCAGATCCTCATGGAGTTGCACTGAACTGCTGCATGGACCAGCTGCAGGGCTGGGGTCTGCATAGGAACTGCCAGCCTGGCCCAGTCTAGCAGTCCCTTGAGTCAATATCCTGGCTCCCACACAGCCAGGTCCAGATGCTTTCAGAAGATGGTGCAGGAAGCATTTACATTTATGCAGAGATCAGTTTTAGTCCATTCTGTCTAAAACTCATGAAAAGAAGTCACGTTTAGGGCAAGACTCAGCCCCATCCCAACATGGCAGAGCACCCACTGAAATCAATAGTAGTTGCATCCCGTTACTCTAGAAACAGGGGGACCAATGCAACCCTTAATATTCAGGCCATCAGCCTCTGGTCCATTTTAATCCCTAAGGCTCGTCTTTCCTTGCACTCCAAAAGGTTTCAAGTTTGGCGGAGAAGCTGGAGGAAAGCATGTTTCTCATTTACGATCGCCATAACAAGCAAATGCAGGATAAGCTCCAAGAGCTCTCGGAGATAATGGAGAGGATCAGCCAGATCCAAACAGAGCTCAGACAAGTCTGCCACACTGTGGAGGCAGCTTATAAAGACTTGTGTGTGCAGTCAGAGGTGTGAGAATACTAGGAAGAAGGACCAGCTGGAATCAAAAGCCCAGATGAACCACTCAAACCATCGTGTAGCTACTATTCTGATGCAAAAGGAAACACAAGACTACAGGTCAGATAAGGGCCTCTTTTTCTATTCCTGTTGCAGTTTGTTTGATTGTTAAAGTTATTTAAAAAACTCCTGAACTTTCAAGCTCTGGTAGTGTCCTAAAGGGCATGAGAGCCAGACAGGTTAAAAAACACGCCTGCTAAAATTCAGTCTTTATAAAAGTGGGAATAGGTGAGATGTAATTAAAGTCCACTGAAGATACAAAAGGATTATGCAATGGCCAGTGTCTCTTGTCAAACTTCTGCACCCTGCTGCCTTCGAAATGTCTTTCTTCCGGTGTGTCAGGGGGAGATTGTTGTCGCCCCCCTCTCACATAGCACTGTTTATTATAAAAGGCATTTTATAAAGATCACATGAATGTTACATTCCACTTTGTTGGTTTATTAAAACAGATGCTCCCCAACTTACGCAACTGTTCCATTCCAGAAAGCCTTGCGTAACCTAGATTTTACGTAAGTCTGAAATGTATATTGTGCAAGCATAAAAAACAAACAAACAATTTCAACAAAAATATTACATTTACCTTAATCCTATTGTTATCCTGGCACACTGAAGGCTCCATTTTGGTGGTAGATGACAATGGGCTTAATTTGTAGATGAGGAAGGAGAGGAGGAGACAGGCATTACATCATTGGGTTGTCAGAGGGGGCTTTGGCAGTGGAAGGCTGTGGAGATGTAGACGTTGCAGGCTGTTCAGTCTTCATTACAAACTTATTGAAAGACAACTGGATGGTGGCCTTTTTCTTCTCTTCATATATCTGTCTATAACAGGCCAGCGTTTCGTCAATGCCTCTGTTTACTTTCAAGAATCGTGAGGAATTGGGGTCCATCTTCTCAAACCTTGCCAGTGCAGAGTCAATCTCATGAAATGCAAGTGCCATCTCCTTGGTGTTGAAGTGTCGTGGCTCTTCTACTACTTCAACTTCATCCTCAGCTTCAGTCTGTTCTTTTACTTTTGCTGCTTCTAATTCCATGAGATCCTCATTTGATAATTCATCTCCATGGGATTCGATAAACTGATCTACATCACCAACATCAATCTCCAGCTCAAGCTGCTCGGCAAGCTTCACAATTTCATCTGCCACCTCCTCGTATGTTTTGTCTTTTTCAAAACCTTTAAAGCTGTGTACGAACTGTGGGCACATTTTCTTCCATACGGCATTCAAACAAATTTGGGTAACCTCTTCCCAGGCCTTAGCAATGTTTATGATGGCTTGGTAAATGTTATACGATTTCCAAAAATCATATAGAGTCTTCCCAGTCTCTCTGTCTGTTGCTTCGACTGCTTGTGCAAATGTTCTTCGTAGATAACAGGCTTTAAAATTAGCAATGACCCCCTGAGCCATGGGCTGTAGGATCGAAGTCTTGTTAAGAGGCAGAAACACGACTTTTACATTAGGGTGAAAGTCATCTAAATGTGCAGGATATCCAGGAGCATTATCGACGATAAGCATAATCTTGAACGGGATGTCGTTTTCTCTGCAGAATTTTTCCACTTCGGGGATAAACAAATTTATAAACCAGTCTTCGAAAAGTGCCATTGTGATCCAAGCCTTTCGATCTGAACGGAAATGAACTGGAAGGTTAACCTCGCTAATGCCTTTAAACGCACGGGGATTTTCTGAATGATAAACAAGCAATGGTTTCAATTTGCAATCTCCAGCTGCATTACCCCCAAGCAAAAGCGTTAGCTTATCTTTCACAGCCTTAAACCCTGGCGTCGTCTTTTCCTCTTTTGAAATGTAAGTTCTGTCTGGCATTTTTTTCCAAAACAATCCAGTTTCGTTGACATTAAAGATTTGTTGTGCTGTATAACCATATTCTTCTATAAGTTTTCGTAACACTTCGGGATACTTTTCAGCTACTTTTGTATCAGCACTAGCAGCCTCGCCACTCACTTTTACATTGTGAAAATTTGCACGTTGTTTAAATCTATTAAACCACCCATGACTAGCCACAAACTTTGCGTTAGGATCACTGTATTTTCCCTTTACATCTTCGAAAATACTTTTAGCCTTTGCTTGAATAATCATGAGGCTAAGCGGCACACGTTTTTGAATCTGATCGTCCATCCATATTGTTAATAACTTTTCCATTTCATAGATAGCGCCAGAACGCTGCTTCGTTATGACTGTTGATTTTAAAGGAGCAGAGCCTTTCACGTGTTCCTTTATGCGTGCACTATCATTCAAAATACTTTTCACTGTTGAGGTAGCTAAATCGAGTTCACGAGCAATTGACGACAGGCTTTGTCCGCCTTCATACTTTTTCACTATTTTCATTTTCTGCTCTAAATCAATCTTCTTTCGCTTACGAACTGGTCCTGCACTCATGATATCACTTGATCGCTTTCCAGGCATGATTTGAATGAAATAACAGGGTGAAATAATAGAAATACAGTATCACTGAAATAACACGAGACTGAGAGGCTGTGAGAGCACAACGCCTTCCCTTGTAGGAGATGCTACTGCTGTATTACTCTGCACACCGCACTACAGTACTTTGCGTTCCTGTATGTTACGCAATATTTTCTGCAACTCGAACATTTTATTTATGCCTTATGAAAATTTTTGCATAAGGTCGAATTTGCTTTAGTCGGATCTTGCGTAACCCGGGGAGCGTCTATAGCTGCAAACGCCTCCTTCAGTGACTTGCCTGTTCGTTATTTCCAACCATCTGTGCTGATATGAAAAACACAATGGGATTTAAAGCAAAAATATAAGATTCTGTTGCTCAGTTTTTTTACAGAACAGAGTTTAAGCTGCTGTTCCTGATAAGCCCTTATTCTCAGAAGGAAAGAGCAAAAAGACCACTTACGCATGCAGGGGCTGAAAACAGAACCTGTTCTGCTACCCATCAGACCTACAAGCACCTTGGTCTACACTACATTTACTTAGATCGACTTACCATGGTGTCTTCACCGCTGTGAGTCGACTGCTGCCGCTCCTCCATCAACTCCCCCTGCACCTCTCCCGGCAGTGGAGTACAGGAGTCGACAGGAGAGCACTCGGGGATCGATTTATTGTGTCTAGACTAGATCCGATAAATCAACTCCCGTTGAATCGATTGCCACCCAACGATCCCACGGATTGGGGGTGGGGAGAGGGAGACAAGGGACAGGTAGCACAGCGCTTTATGTCCTGAGAAGCCACTTTCACCCATGAGTCACAGCCAGCATATCAGAAAACCAGCAAGTTCATCTTATATATTGTTCCCGTTTCCCAGTGCTGGACACGGCTATTTTATAACTCCTAGGGCAGCTCCAGTTGCCTTAGCACATGTAGGTGGGCTGGGACTTTTTGCCCCAGTCATGGGACCTGCAATGGTGTGGTGGTGAAGGATTGTTGCAGGTGGCTCAATCCAGAGATACCCCACTGGCTGTTAAAGATTTTTTGAGCAAGGATGGCTCAGCTGTCTTGATACAGGCACATCTCCGAATCTTGGTCCAATTTCTATTTCATATAAGGAATAGTACAGGCCAGATTGTCAAGAGTTGGGTGTTGAGCACTTTGAAAAAAAAAAATCTGGAGCTGTATGAACCTTTGCTTTCTTGTAACCAATTTGCCAGGGATCAAGGGCTCAGCGCACCTGCCTTGGCTAGGATTGACTTTGGTGCCAGCTGTTCAGCAAGCTGGACACAGCTGGCAGAGAGACTACAGTACAATTCTGCTATTGAACAGATTGGTTCTAGTGCAGGGATGGAGCGTGCACTGAAAACTCAACCACCAGCACATCACTAGAGCTAGGGCAGCTATTCTGCGTAGGTTCTTATACCACCCCATCACTGCCGTAACCTGAGCGCTTGAGCCTAACACCTTGGTAAAAAAGTCAGGCCCGAGGGCCAGAAGTGTCAAGAGAATTCAGCATCCACCATCAGGCCCAGATTACGAGAAGAGCTCAGGGCATCGGACGTTGACATCTCTCGAAAATCTGGCTCTGATTGTGGGGTACAAGCATTTGAAAAATCTGGCCCTGGAAAAATATTCCCTGAAAGGAGTCAAGTTGGGCACCCAGAGCACCAGCATCTCATATACACAACCTGAGGGACACATTTCCCAACCTTCTGCCTGGTGATTGTGGGAGCATTATGGTGAGTTACTGAACATCTTAGTACTCTGCACCTCCTCAGACTTCACCCCTCACTCCCAAGACCTCCAATCTGATAGGTCACAACAATCTTCCAAAGTCAAGAAAGTTCCCTTTGAATGAAGGGATGTGAAATTTGAACACAGCTTATTGCTGATCATTTTCTTGTTTTGCAATGGCCAGGAAAACCAGCCACCAAATGTTAACAATCTATGGCCTGTTTTACACAGTTCAGCATCTCTGATTCTATCCAGCAGTGGGCTGCAGGGTACATAAACAGCTAACCACCACAAACAGAAAAAGCAAGATACCGTATATTTTAAAATTTATTCATGTAAGTAACAGAAGGGATATGAGATCAGTTGGGTACAACTGTGGACTACTGTGAAAGAGAAATTTGGTAACAGGAATGCTAAATGTGTCTTCTGTGGGTCTTACAGCTGGGGAAACTGAGGCACGGAGAGTTGCCTGCAGTAGATCCGTGGCAGAGCCAGGAATTTAACTGCATTCTGAGCCCCAGCTCTGTGCAGTGGACAGCATTTCTTCACCTTGGTAAGAATGTTTGGCTCAGTAACTACATTGTGCAGATGCCCGTTGGACATGTCCCATGACCTGGCTGGGCGTGAAGATTCAGGTTTTATGGCTTCGACACAGCTTTGTAAAGAGAAGAGAGTTCTCGCAGCATGCAACAGAGTGCATCCATTCCGATAATTCTGAGAAGCAAGTTAGCTGAACTTGGACATCTCACTGATGAGTGAGACTGCATTTCCACCCTGTTGATACAGGCAGCCTTTCCCACAAAGGTCCTGAATTTGCACTCAAGGAGAAAGCAAGCCAGCTTCATGCATCAAGCAGCCAATCCAACATCACAAACCCACGGACTTTTGTTATATGACAATCCACTTCACACAAGTTTCGCTAATTTCACCCTCTCCCATATCCCCAAAATACAAATGCAATGCTGGCTAAGACGGCCTGTTACTGGGCCTGTCTCCTTGATCCTTTACTGCAAACAGAGCGGCAGACCTTCTCCCAGATTCTAGAGTTTGAAAACCAACTAGCTGATCTGGGAGTGAATCATATTGCAAAGTAAGAAAGAATCAAGGAGTCAGCCTGAAGAACTGCATTCAGATTCTGTATCACAGCAGCAGCCTCTGACTTCTGACTTTTTTATCTTGAGAAAGAAAAATCAAAAATCTTTTTATACAAAACAATCATTCTTCCGACGTAGTGAATTTAAGGCTGTTGTGAAGGTGATTTAGGCTTCCTCCATACTGGATTTATTTGCCAACGGTGAAAGACTGAAGTCCGGTGATTGCTCTGCCAAGGATGAGAGCGTGGATATCATGCGTGCCTGTGGAACAAAGAGAAATGGGAACAAAGATCTCACTGGAAAGGGTAATATGCCATATCATGTCCACACTAGCAGTTGTACTCATGTAACTATATTGGTAAATGAATGTCACCCCCCATCCCGACAAACACCATTATCTGGGGGTAAAACCTGTGTATAGACCAGGCGTAAATCATCAGATGCTAGAGGATAAGCATGATCCCCCAAGATTATCCATCAAACAGTGGCAGGGCTTGCTTCCTCCAGAAGGTGAAGAAAGGCTATATTAGCAATGAGCGAAGCAAATCACTAAAATGCAGCCACCTCTAGGGTGGAACATGGCAGCTGTTTCAGCAGCGTATAGCAATGGCGAACAAGAAAGGAGGGCAGGAAGTGAAGAACGTCATATCCAATTGGAGCTGTAAGTCCCAACGGGACACAGGGACATTGGATTGGAGGGGAGGGGAGGGGAGAATGCCTCCTACTGAGGCCCGCCCTGCTCCCTGAAGCACAGCACCCCCTAGCACCCTGCTTTCTATCCCTTACCTCCATGGTCCCAAAGGATCTGGGAAATCCCAGGAACCTTCATGGCATTTGATACAAAGGTGTATGGGGAGATTTACCTTCATAGGTGTTCACGGCCTCCAGGTTCATGACATGCCGGATGACGTGGTATTCGTCGGCAATGCCATTGCCCCCCAGCATGTCCCGGGCCTGGCGGGCAATATCCAGTGCTTTGCCGCAGGAGTTCCGCTTCAGCATGGAGATCATCTCGGGGGCAGCCCTGCAACGAAAGGAGCGATCAAGGGCACTGGGGTGGAAGGACAAGCTCCCCGGTGGAGCCAGGGTTTGTGCCATGCTGGCACCAGGCTGAGGAAGACCTGGCAGCTTGGTCAAAGGGGAACGGCCTGTTTTTGTCTAACTATGTGGTCTGGATCAGAACCAACGCTCCTAGAGGGGAATAGGGCCCCTGTCCCCACCTGCATGAGCCAGGCAGTCCCCGAACCGGGGGCTGGATTGGAGCCATTCCCTCTTAGAAGGAAAAGGCCCTGTATGTCCCCCATACAAAATGGGAAATGGCTGCCCAGGAAAGAGCACTGTGGAAAGGGAGCCGGGGATCATAGTGGATCACAAGCTAAATATGAGTCAACAGTGTCATGCCGTTGCCAAAAAAAGCAAACATCATTCTGGGATGGATTAGCGGGAGTATTGTAAGCAAGACACAAGAAGTGATTCTTCCGCTCTATTCCGCGCTGATTAGGCCTCAGCTGGACTATTGTGTCCAGTTCTGGGAGCCACATTTTAGGAAAGATGTGGACAAATTGGAGAAAGTCCAGAGAAGAGCAACAAAAAATGATTAAGGATCTAGAAAACATGAGCTATGAGGGAAGATTGAAAAAAATGGGTTTGTTTAGTCTGGAGAAGAGAAGACAGAGGGGACATGATAACAGTTTTCAAGTACATAAAAAGTTATTACGAGGAGGAGGGGGAAAAATTGTTCTTCTTAACCTTTGAGGATAGGACAAGAAGCAACAGGCTTAAATTGCAGCAAGGGCGGTTTAGGTTGGACATTAGAAAAAAAAACTTCCTGTCAGGGTGGTTAAGCACTGGAATAAATTGCCCAGGGAGGTTGTGGAATCTCCATATTGGAGATTTTTAAGAGCAGGTTGGATAAACACCTGTCAGGGATGGTCTAGATAATACCTAGTCCTGCCATGAGTGCTGGGGATGACTAGATGACCTCTCAAGGTCCCTTCCCATTTTATGATTCTATTTGATTCCACAAAGTCTTATGCCACTAGTCCCCCTGAGCCTGGGGCTGGATCAAAGCCGATGTACCCTGGAAGGGTAAGACCCTGGATCCATTCCCCACCTGAGCCAGCCAAACCCCTTCTAGCTTTGCTGTCTAACCCACAGAATAACTTTTTAGTTTAGAAAGGCAGGTACATACTTGTCTTCATCCTTTAGCCTCCCCAGCTGCAGGCAAGCTTGTAAGCCAATGGTGATTTCGGTGAGCATATCAGCCAGCTTCTTCTGGACCAGCTGGTTCCTAGCCAGTGGCACCCCAAACTGGATCCTAGGGGAGGACAACTTAGTTAGGAAACCACGGAGCAAAAAATCACTTAAAACTCCTGGGACAGATCCACCTCTGGTGACTGCCTTCAGTTGGGATGGAGCATTATAGTAGGTCAGTTAGGTAGTGCCTAAAAGCCCCATCCAAAATCCCCATTGTGCTGGGCGCTGCCTTCACTGCTGGACTCCACTGTGTTCTCCCACAGCTGACCGCTTGCATTCACCCCAGTGGGTTAGGGAAGGAGGCTGAGAGTCAGGACTCCTGGGTCCCGTTCTCAGCTCTGTTACTGATCCACTGTGCGAGCTTGGTCAAGTCACTTTATCTCTCTTGCTCAGTTTTCCTTCCTGGCAAGGACTCTCCCATGAACGCAGTGAGGTCTAAATTAATCAGTGCCTTTAAAAAGAGACAGGCAGGGATCCCCCAAACCTACATGGGGCTTCCCCCACCCAAGCACAAAGAGTTCTCCCCTCCAGCACACAGTCATTACCTGTCCAAGGCATACTGCCTGGCTGTCTCCAAGCAGAATTCAGCAGCTCCGAGCGCTCCCCAGGCAATGCCGTACCTGGCGTTGTTCAGACAGCCAAACGGACCCTGGCAGGACACGAGAAAGAGCCTTGATCATTAACCCCCAGGCAACGTTGCCAAGGAAGAGCACATGACCTCTCCTCCCGCCAGCCCCCTGTGTTAACAGGGCAACAGTTGCTTCTGGGGTGGGAGCGGGGCACAGCGGCTGTTTCCATCAACCACACAGCAACCATGCCCAAGACAGGAAGCAAGGAAGAATCCGGCAGTCGATTGCTTCCTATGGTTTGGGAAGCTGAAGGCAACTGCCAAAGTGAGGGTCTGGCAATGGTGGCTGGATTAACACCCCTTGTTTTAAAGGCCATTCCCTTGCATCATAGTGCCCCCTAGCACCGCACTGGAGTCAGCATTGGCTCTATGAAGAAAGCACCCCTTGCTGGCCCCCCTCCCCACAGCAGCTGGAGTCTCTCCTCCAAGCAGTGTCCCCAGCTAGCCCTGCTTAGGGTGTGAGATTATGGGGAACCGAAGAATCGGCTAGGGAGAGAGGAGCTTGGACTTACTGCGAGCCCGGAGACATGCGGCAGCAGGTTCTCCTCCGGCACCTCCACGTCTTCCATCAGGATCATGCCGGTGGTGGAGGCTCGCAGGGAGAACTTGCCCTCGATCTTGGGGGTCGACAGGCCCTTCATCCCCCTCTCCAGGAGGAAGCCCCGGATCCTCCCGTCCTCACACACGGCCCACACCACGCAGAGATCTGCCAGCGGGGAGTTGGTGATCCTGGGAGGAGATGTGAGACCCAGCTCATTTCGGAGACTCCCAGAGCTCCCCCCCACAAAGGAAGCAGGACGAGCCACAGAAGGGAGATGTGAAATACCCCAGAAACTCAATAGCAGAGCCAGGGATGGAACCCAGGAGTCCTGGCTCCCAGCCCCTCTCCCTGGAGAGGCCCAGGATTGGCTGAGCCATGGGGAGCAACAGGGGAGGGCTGAGATCATCGGGGTGCAGCAGTTGGAGCGGGCTTGCCCAGCTCTGGGGCCACAGAGGATCTGGTCTCAGGGCAGGGGGGCAGTGAGACCACGGGCCTGGAGCTGCTGAGAGCCGTAGGCAGGGCTAGCGGCCGGGCTGCTGGGGCCTGGCTCTGTCTCTGTCTCACCAGGTCTTGGAGCCGTTGAGCGTGTAGGTCTTGCTGGCCGGGTGGTAGCGAGCCCTGGTCTCCATGCCCCCGGGGTCGCTGCCGTGGTTGGCCTCGGTCAGCCCAAAGCAGCCCAGCAGCTCCCCTGTGGCTGAGGACAGCGAAGCCAGTGGGCTTGGGTGGAAGCCGCGGCCCTTCTGCCCCAACCCTAACCCCAGGTCCTGCCCCCCCCCAAGTCCTGTCCCCCTCCCCTCAATTCCCACCACCACCCCACTCCTACTCCTCCCCTTCCCCCACAGGTCCTGCACCCTCCACCAATTCCCATCTGCATCCCATCTCAGGTCCTGCACTGCCTTTCCCCCATCAATTCCCACCCCGCCTCTCATCCCAGCCCCGGACAACCTGCCCCAGCTCCTGCATTGCCCCTCATCCACCAGACACTGCCCCACCCCATCTACTGCCCCCAACCACTTTTCTCCTAGGTTCCCCCCAGTTCTCAAGCCCCTACTCACCCCAACGCCCTCCCCCTGGTTCTCGCACTGCCTACCCCACTGAAGGCCTCTCTCCCTCCTCCAGTTCCCACATTCTGCCCCCAACACCCTCCCCATGGCTCCTGTCCCTCCACCCCTGAGGTGATACTCAATCCCACACTTGTCACCCCTCCCCCAATGTCTCTCACATCACCGGCCCCAACGCCTGCCTTGTCCCCAACTTCCGCATCCTCCCTCCCCTGACAGTCTCATGGCTCCTTCGCCCCCAGTGCCCCCGCCAGTCCCCTGTCACCCCACTCCCTGTATGCCCACCCCAGACCTTCTCCACCTCTGTGCTCCGAGGGCCCAGCTTCCTAGGTGCCCACCCCTCTCCCAGCAGCCCGCCTCAGAGGCAGCTCTTCCCTCCATGGCGGGGAGGGGGCAAGTCCTTCCCCCTCCTGCCAACCCCCATTCCTTCCAGGTAACCCCAGCAGAGAGCATTGTGGGAAAGAACCATCCCAGCATCCTCTCTGCTCTGCCAGCTGGCCAGATAGTAGGGGACCGGCTACAGGGGACATCTACCAGCTCTGAAGCCAGCAGCCTCCCCGGTGGATCCACGCTCCTGCTCCTAGCCAGCGAGAGCCCCCACCCGCACCTCTCGCTCACCCAGACGGGGCAGGTATTTCTGCTTCTGCTGCTCCGTGCCGTAGGCGTTGATGGGGTGCATCACCAGGGACGACTGGACGCTCAAGACCGAACGGTAGCTGCTGTCCACTCGCTCGATCTCCCGAGCCACCAGACCGTAGGCCACGTAGGTAGTTCCGGCACAGCCATAACCTAAGACGGGTGCAGAACGTGGACAGGACACACAGCAGCAGCAGCACCGGTCCGAACCCCGCCCTGGGTCAGTCAAGACTGGAACTCCCTCCCCGCCTGAGGACAGCTGGGGAACGGCTCCCCTCAGCACCTGCTACCCCGTGTGCCAAGGGCTGACGGGGGCCACTCTGCAGGGCTGAGACACGCCAGTAGGGGGCACCACGTGTGCTGGCGATAGTCCATGGGCACCTACTGCCTTCCCAAATGGAGCCACAGGGGCTGCATTGCCCGGGCACAAAGCCACAGGGTTAGAGATGCCACAGCAGTTGCTGGAGAATCGGCCCCCAAATACTGGGGGGCCCAATTCAGCCCAGCCATGTGGTCCCTTCCTGCCACGCAGGCTGGTGCAAAAGGGCCTTGGGACTGGTGGAGCCCCTCCCCCTCACAGGGCATTGTACCCCCCTCAGCCACAGGGGGTATCCCAGGTGGGGCAGAGGTGGGCGTGGTCGGGGCAGGAGGGGGCATGACTGAGGTGAACATGAAGGCAAGGAGGGGACGTGGCCACTGCACAGTCCCAGGTGAGCACAGGTCAGATCAGCTCTTGCGATTGTCTATGGGGTAGCCAGCAAGCTTCAGGAGAGCTCTGAGGGGCTTCCCCATCCACGGTGCCCACCATCCCTCTGCCCCGTGTCAGCTGGCAAGATCCCTCCCTGCATGGGACGCACTGTCCTTGAACGGTGATCCACTCCACGTCCCAGCCAGTGACCCTCCCAGCCAATCCCTCCTGGGTCCAGCTCACCTTTGATGGTGGAGCCCAGGACTCCCAGCTCCCCCAGCTCCGACACGATGTCCCGGTGAAAGACTGGAAAGAGAAGACACAGACGTGTGTCTGTGAGTGCAAAAGGCAGAGTCCCTGTCCTCTGCCCCCGGCAGCTCAGGACTGGGAGCTCCAGCCGTGCAGCTCACTTGGCTCTCCCCGACAGCAACGCACAATCCCTGCAGCCCCACCAATCTGCAGTTCCCTCCCCCAAGTGCATTTAATTCAGGCATCCACTGGGCCCTGAAGGAGGCTACAGGCAGGTTCCGACCTCTGTGAGCCCTGGGTAAATCTGGAGTCACTCCCCGACGACAACGGGGTCACGGCCGGATTCTGATCTCAGATCCCCTGGGGCCACTGAATTTAAATAACGGAACAGTTGGAAGAACAGTGGGCGGCATCTGGGTCTGTAAATCACCCCCAAGCACCTCTGGTTTGCATGCAGCCATGGCACGGTGCCCTGGCACGTGGATCTCTGGGACGCGTGGGTCCGGGCACCGCTGCCGCAGACTGGACGCAATCAGACGGCTCCCGGTGCTAGCGACTGCAGTCAGCATCTAAACCCCAAAGAGCGACCGGAGGCTCCAGGGACAGAGGCACGGGTTTATGGAACGGTCACGGGTTCTATCCCCGGCGCCGGCTTCAGGCACCTTCATTCCGGTTGGCCATGACAATTCGTGGCATCAGCTTCCCCTGGCAGTAGGTGCGGAAGGAATCCCGGATCATGAGCTCCTCCTGGGTTAGCTGCCTCTCCAGCTGCAGGGGATCTCGCCAGTCGAACCGGGCTCCCGGGGCTGGAGAAAGACAGTCAGAGCTGGCTGCACACCTAACAGCTTCCACGCCAACCTCTACCCCTGTCCACACAGGGAAGGGGGAAATGACAAGCCAAGCACCTCATCTCCTCAACCCAACCTCCCTTGCTCTGGAGGCAGATCACAAAGGGGAACTTTATTCCCCAAAGTAAAGCCTGACGGGTATTGGCCGTGGGGCGGGGGAGCCCAGGGCTGGAATAGCAGGGTGGCGGGTCAGAGATGAGGGGCATCAACAGTTGGGCATGGGATGGAAGCCATTCATTAAAGCCAATTCCTGCCCAGCCTTTACTGGAATCAAATTAGTAATTACCAACACCCCTAGTTCAAGCCAATGCTTTAAACCCCTGATTTACAGGCACTGGGAACCCCTTGTTAAAAAAACATAAAACCCAAGCGCTGCCTTCTGGCTGTTTCACTGTCTGCCACTGACGGATTCGTAGAGGCGCTCAACCCCGTTCTCGTCAGTGTTGGCAGCTGTCCCAGGGTAAAAAAGTCCTTTCCAATGGAAGCTGGGGGTGGGGAGACGACAGTTACCTTTCAGGGGCTTCTCTCGGGCCTTCGTTTCTTTTTCTGGAAAAGCAGACAAGACCCCGGGCAGGTGGGTTATTTTATCCCTGCTCTGCTGAGGACGCAAAGCAGGAATCACGGGCTCAAATCTCGACCTGTGCCACGTGGGAGGGAGCCCCTTCTGGGCATCCCATTACCCTGCCGAGCTAAAGAGCCAGGGGTGTGGAGGTGGGGCTGTGACAGACTCAGATCCTCCACGGATGGGGGACTTGTCACACCAGTGGGTCCATGGTAGTAGGGGCCCGTACTTCCCCCATAGTTCCAGCCCCCATCCCACCCCCTTTAAAAAATATCAACATTTAGGGGGTCTGGCTCCGGGGTGCTGGGAGAGGCTGCTCCCACCCCTACTCACCTTTCTGTGCTGCTATGGTGCCCTGGGGCCGGATGGCGCCGACCCCCACCACGCGGCAGCTGCTGCATCTCAGCAGCCTGGTCACGGCGAGTCTCAGAGCCATCTGGGTCTGCTTCTAGTCGGGAAGGGAAACGGGAGAGGCTGCTTAGGGGTGACAGCCAGACACACTGATAAATCACTGTCACAATGCAGGGTGTAGACTGATCTTGTAAGCCTGTTCCCAGATGTGTCACCTGAACGTTGTAATGTGGTGCTGTCTACACGACAAGGCAGGACGGTGGTTTAATCACACCAAGACAGCTGTGTTGCAGCCAGGTCCCTCCCATGGGTTCTGTTGTGTGGACGGGACCCACAGCACCACTTGTTGCTATGCTAAGGGGCAGGAATGGCCCAGACACACAATCCACACTGGATCTCTGAGCCAAGCCCCACCTGGGGGGGGGGGGGGACTGGAAGCCAGGACTCCTGGGTTCTAATCTTGGCTCTGACTCTCCTCCCAGTGCAGCTACTCACGGGTTCGGGGTGGGGGCTCTGCTAATGGACCCAGCCCCAGGATCGGGGTCTTCGTTAGGTTACAAGCCCCGGTGGGGCAGAATCTGGGCATTAACCCCCTGGCTGCCAGCCCCCAGCCCCTCTCCTTTAGCTGCCGGGCGGGGGGGGAAGGGCCAGGCAACGCCAGCTGCGGGAGCCGGGGGTGGGGGGCGCCAGACCGAGCCCAAGGCACCACGGAGGCCTCAGCAAATGGGCCCCGGGAGCTGAGCTAAGCAACCCCCCGGAGAGCCCCCCCTAGGCTGGGGGTTGGTGGGCGGAGATTGTCCCAGAACGGGGGGGGCTGCCCGTCCCCCCAGCTGCCCTGATCAAAGAAACCGGACCCGCCCCCCAGCACAGAGCGACTCACCCGGGGGGGACTGACCAAGGGGCAACTGGGGAGCCCTCGGTGACGTCAGCAGGAAGGGGGCGGGGCGACATCTTGGGCGGGGCGGAAGAGAGCGAGATTAACCCCTCGGTGTCCGTCAGGCCCAGCAGCGAGGCCGCAGCCGGGGAGGGGGCGGGGCGCACCATGCGGGCTCGCACGTGCTGCACTGGGCACTCCGGTGCACGCCGCACGCAACCCCTGCGTGGCGCCGCCTCTCCTGCAGCTACGCGGGGGGGAAGCATCTGCATGCGCGGAAAATTCAAACCCTGCGCGCCCGCCACAGGCGCCCGCCGGCAGCGCTGGTCTGCAAAACCTGCCTGCGTGCAGCCTCACCTGCAGCGTGCGCACACACAGGGGAGACATCGTGCGTGCAGCAGGCGCCCGCCGGCAGCGCTGGTCTGCAAAACCTGCCTGAGTGCAACCTCACCTGCAGCGTGTGCACACACAGGGGAGACATCGTGCGTGCAGCAGGCGCCCGCCGGCAGCGCTGGTCTGCAAAACCTGCCTGAGTGCAACCTCACCTGCAGCGTGTGCGCACACACAGGGGAGACATCGTGCCTGCAGCAGGCGCCCGCCGGCAGCGCTGGTCTGCAAAACCTGCCTGCGTGCAACCTCAGCTGCAGCGTGTGCGCACACACAGGGGAGACATCGTGCGTGCAGCAGGCGCCCGCCGGCCGCCTCTGCCTGGGGGAACTGCCTGCTTGCACAGGCCGGTCGCCACAAGACGCGCACTGCGTTTGTCTGCAACATCTGCCTGCAGCATCTCCGGGCAGCCCCGTGCTCCTGCAACAGCTGGACCCTGCTGCTGCTTCTCTGCCTGGAGCCGGGCTGCCGCTGGCGGAGCCATTTGGGGGTTAACAAAGAACAGTGAGAGAAATGATCAGCGGGGGGAGGGAGCGACACCCCGCCTTGCACGGGGGGGGGGGGGGGGCGTGCTTGATTGATCCATCCGTGATTGGCCGGCGAGAGGAGGAATTTGAGCAACGCGAAAGAGGCTACAGCCACGGGGGGGGGGACACGTGATGCAGAGTCAGCTCCGCCCCCGCGTCCTAAGTGGCTCGCGCACAGATAAAGTGTATTGGGGGGATCGGGTCCCTCCAAGCTCCGCCCCCCAGGGCAGGTGGGGGCTGTGATTGGCTGAAGATGCGGACACCCCCCCCCGACCCTGCTGTCAGGGCGGGTTGAGGCAGCTTTGGAAATGGGACCCCACTTCGCTCACGGGATGTCTGACACCCCACACCAGCTGGTCCCCTCCAGCCAGAGCCCCCGCCGCCCCCCCAGCTGCAGATTCTATCCCGGAGCATCTGAACCACTGGGACCCTGCGCCCAACGGGTGGGGGCCCCACTGATGCTTCTAACCCCTGCCCCCTCCCCAGGCTCTGAAAGCCCCCCCCATCCTACAGGGAGAGCGGGGGGGCGCACACACACACACACCTGGCCTGCACAACGTCCCCCCAGCTCTGCCGGTGCCCCTCACTCCCGACCCGCAGCACCTGCTAGCCCGGCCCTGGGCTCCCCCACCCCAGACAGCACCGTGAGGAAGGGGCCTGGGGAGTTAGAGGTCCCCCTGGCTTCCATTCCCAGTTCCCGGGGGGGTTGGGTGTCCTGGACTCCTGGGTTCTGTTCCCACCTTTGCCACTGACTCACTGGGTGACATTGGGCAAGTGTCTGTCCCATTCTGTGCCTCAGTTTCCCCAGGAGATGACACCGATCCCTCTCCTGGGAGCACAGGGAAGGCATTTGTCAGTGGAAGGCCCAAGTGGGAGGGGAGCAGCCCTGGGTCTCCATCCTGAGCATGGGGGTAAGTGGGGGGTTCTCAGAAAAACCCTTGAGGTTGGAATGTGGAAAGAGTGCAACAGCCCCCACTTCCTCAAATTGCTGGGGGGGATGGCCAGACAACGCAAACAGCCCGATAAGGGGGATGAAAAGGTCCCTGTGACATGATGCCACAACCTGGGAGGTCACGGCCCGGGCTGGTCATGCCCTAAACCACCCCAACTCTCTCCTTGTTTACTTACTCTCTGTGAAATGGGCACATTTGCAACCAGCTCCATTGTCCCAGACCTTGATGGAGATCAGGGCCCCCTTGTGCCTGGCACAGACACAGAATGAGCAACAGCCCTTGCCCCAAAGAGCTCACAGCCTAAATATACAGAAGGTGGGAGGGGAAACTGAGGCACCATGGGGGGAAGGGACTTGCTCAGTGTCATGAAGCACAGCAGGGGCAGAGCTGGGAATAGAACCCAGGTGCCCCAGTCTAGGCTGAAGCCCTAACCACTAAGCCAAACTGCCACCCTGCCAATCTTCCCACCCACTTTTAAAAAGACCCTTTAGCACTTTCTTGCACAGAATTTCTAAACCCAGCAGAATCCAGTTCGCCTACTCAGAGGCTCGTGCGCAGAGTCGCCCCTTTCCTCAAAGAGAGGGGGCTTTGAGAGGGGGGATCCAGCTGAGCTCTAATGCAGAGAGCTACGGGGAGGCGGGAGCTGCACGCAGTGGAGAAGGCTCTTGAACCCAGAGATGCTGCCTGAGTCTGATGAGAGCCTAAGCCCATTGCTCCTAGCAGGGGGAGCTGCCCTGTGGCAACTCAGTGAGGTGTTGAGTCTGGGCCCCACAGCTCTGGTGGCCCCTGTGTGGGGCAGGAGGGGGAGAGCCAAGGGATCATCTCACAAGCAGACACAGCCTGGCTGCATAGGGAAGTATGGGGGACCCCACTGCTCCCACCAATGTCTCTCTGGGAGCGGGGGTGAGATCAGAGGGGAGCTGGGTCCCTATGGGGCACAGGAAGATCTGTTGGGGGGCTGTATGGAGGGGAGCTCTCCCTGCCACGCCCCACCCTCACTCTGGGGGCATCTAGAAGGCAAAAGGCCACAGGCAGGGCCGGCCCCGAGGGCCTGGCACCTGCCGCCTGCCGCGTGGTCTGTGGCTGGCAGGGGTCATGCCCTGGGTGGGGGTGGGGCTGTCACATGGCTCATTGTGGCAGCAGAGACACGGGCCAGAGGAACCACAACTGGCCAAATTTGGGGAACGAATCACTTCCCCTTTTCTACCCGCCTGGCCTATGGCAGGGCCCGTGTGTGCAGGGGGCACTGTTCTGCCAGTGCCCCTCACTCCCGACCCGCAGCCCCCTGCTATCGCACCCCTGGCTTCCCCTTAACTCTGCCAGTGCCCCTCACTCCCGACCTGCAGCCCCCTGACAGCACAGCCCTTGGCTCTCCCCCTCGCTCTGCCAGTGCTCCTCACTCCTGATCCGCAGCCCCTGCTATCCCACCCCTGGGTTCCCCTCAGCTCTGCCGGTGCCCCTGACTCCTGATTCGCAGACCCCTGCTAGCCGAAAGCAGCGTGACTGGGGGTCAGGACTCCTGGGTTCTATTCCTGGCTCTGTCCTGACTCGCTGGGAGAGCTCAGGTTCGGTTTCCCGCTCTGCACCATGGGGATAAGGATCCCGACCCTTTCCCCGCGTGGGTGCGAGGCTGGTCCCTGGCGGCCCCTTGAGCACTCAGAGCTCCTGGCAGGGCTCTGATCTCACAGCCCCCCTCCCCCCGTGCTAATCAGGGCTCACACATGGTCTGGTGCGACAGGAGCTGCAGATTAGGGCCCAGCAGCTCCTAACTGCCGTCAGCCCCAGGAACTGGGGGAGCTGCTGGGGGGGGGGGAACCTGATCCCGGCCCCCCACCTCTGTGCAGCCATCGCCCTGGGGCTGGAATCCCCCCTAGACCCCTTGGGAGGCTGCAGGCTCCATGCTGGGAGGTTAGAACTGACTGGGCTGAGGCCTGGCGAGTTCGTCTCATGCAGGCGTCAGGCCGTGGCTGCTGGGCTGGGAGGGAGCAAGGGAAACACTCAGCCCCCCCCCTCCAGCTCATCTGCCCCCTTCTGTGTGCCCAGTGGGGCAGGGGGAGAGATGCAATGGCTTCTGGGATCAGGGGTGAGAGTGAGGCTGGGGGCAGGCAGAGGGGACCCCCAAGGGGGGCTCCCCACTGGAGTGGGAATCAGGTATGTTGTTCCCCCAGTGACCCCTGGGGCTGCCGGGTGGGTCAAAACCCACCACCAACCCCCCAGAGGCCAAGGCACCCAGGACTCAGACCCAGGATTTGGGGACGTGAAGCTGACCCAGTCCCTCACCCCCTTGGTTATTCCAGCCCTGGGCCCCAGCCCAGCTCTTTGGTGCCCCTCAGTCCCGACCTGCAGCCCCATTCTAGCCCAGCCTGCGCTCCCCAGCCCACCGGGGACTGTCTGCCCCGTGTCTCAGCTGGAAAGTTCCCTGCTGCTGGAGTCAGAGCAGATCCAGGGGGTTTATCTCCAGCTCTGCCCCGGTATCAGAGCTGGGGCAGGTGGCCGGGCTGCGCTGGGCCAGTCCGATAAAGCCCAGGTGGCTGGTGATCTACATCCATGCAATTCCCTGAAAGCACTGGGAGGGGTTTTGGGACAGGGAGGTTGTCTCCGCAGGGAAGGCCTGACCTGAGGGGTTGGGTGGGGGGCAATGGGAGTCAGGGGGAGACAGAGCCACCAGGGAACAGGAGAGTAAATAGTTGCTTCAGTCAGTCAGGATCAGAACCCAGGATTCCTGGCTCCCAGCCTCCCGCTCTAACCACTAGACCCCACTCCCCCGAGCTACGGAGAGAACCCAGGAGTCCTGGCTCCCAGCCCCCCCACTCTAACCACTAGACTGTACTCCCTCCCTTGGTTGGGGTCAGGAGGGTGGGGTTCCCTGAATCTTGTTTTGTTTCTCAGGAAATTCGCAGCATTTCTGGTTCCTTGTTTCCTTTGATGAAATTTGAAAGGGGCTGAGGCCGGAAGAGAGAAAATAGTGTGGTATAAAAATCCAGGACAGGCAGGGTTAGGGGGACAGAGAGTGAAGGGACTCCTGGGTTCTATCCCCAGCTCTGGGAGGGGAGTGGGGGGGGGCATGTCTGGGAGCCAGGACTCCTGGGTTCTCTCCCCAGCTCTGGGTGCGCAGTGGGGTCTAGTGGGCAGAGTAGGGGGCTGGGAGGCAGGGCTCCTGGGTTCCCTCCCCAGCTCTACTGTGTGACCTGTGCTGGGCCTTGTTTCACCCACTAGAACCTGCCTGGGGGCATGACAATGATTTGTATTTAGCTGGCACCTTCCATCCCTCAACCTCCTGTGATTCATACACCCTCCTTCCCACCTGGAGGCCCCGGCCTTGTGCTGTGGTGAGGGAGGCTCCTCGCCTCCGACCAGTCAACCACGAACCTTCTACGCCGCTCTGGTCGCTGCGCCTGTAGCAGTACCCCCATTTCACGGGAGGTGAAACTGAGGCACCAAGGCAGGGTGTGTGTGTGACTTGGCCAAAGTCACCCAGCAAGTGAGTGGCAGGAACAGCACCTAGGAACCCTGACTCCCAGCCCCCTGCCCTAACCACTAGACCCCACTCCCCTCCCAGAGCTGGGGGGTGTCCTGACTCCCTGACAGCATCCACCTGCCTCCCAGTGGGAGGGGGCTACCAAGTGGCATCAATCATCCTCCAACGGCAGCAGCCCGGGCTACTGATGGGCCCCACGAGAGGCACCTGGGGGCTGAGTCTAGTGGCTGCCAATGTGGGGGCGGTCTCTGCCCCTTTGTAAATCAGCCCCTGAGTGGGGCAGAATCTGCAGCTGCTTTGAGAGCGTGGGTGGTGGTGGTGGTTTGGGATAATTTCCCAGCCCTGAGTCATCTGGGACCTCCCACCCCCTTGAGTGAAATTAACCAAGTCCCCAGCTAGCCCCCCCATGGGCCACAACCCTCATTCTGATTGGCATAGAGGTTCCCCTTATCACCTTGGTCAGCCAATGAGAGGGAGGTGGGAAAGAGGGAAATGTAGCATTTGAAGGGGGGGGGAAGCTTTGCTCAGAAGGTGGCTCGAGGCAGCTAGCAGCTTGGGGGGGGGTGGAGGAGAGAGGAGCACGTGAGGGGGGTAGGGAGGTGGAGGGGTTGGTCCCCCCACCAGCCCTTGGGCTCTGATTCCCCACCACCCCCAGCCCTGACCTGGGGCCTGGCTGGCTATGGCTTTCACTGATGCTGTCCTGCCCTCCATCAGCAGCCTGGCAGGTTTCTGCCACTTCCAGGAGAAGCAGTCGGAGATCCTCAAGGTAAGGGGGGGCTTGGGGGGCAGGAGCTGCCCCTCACCTCCCTGGCTTGGCCAGCTCTGGGCCTCAGTGGATTTGCTCCAAGGGGTAGAACTGCAAGGGGGGGGGTGTCTCCCCTCTCTGGTGTGAAGCTGTAGTTGTGCTGCTCCCCAGAGGTGGCTGCATTTACAGGCTCTGTGTTCTTGGGGGGCAGGAAGGTTTGGGAGCTTTGTTGATCTAGGCAGGGAAGTGATGGGGGGAGGGGGCAGGAAAAGGCTTTTCCATGCCCCCACCCTGTCCAACCCCACCACAGCTCTGCTGAATTGCATGGGCAGAGCAATGGACGCAGAGTCCTGCCTGGAGCCCACGAGGGCCCTGGGGTAAGACAGACTGCAGACAGGAGGCACCTGGTTGCTGGGGGGGAGGTGGCCCTTCCCTAGGGGGAGGTTTCACTGGGTGGGTGGGTCCTGCTAAGCCGCAGCGCATGGGGCTTGGGGGGCAGGATGCCTGGGTTCCATTCCTAGTTCAGGGGGGGTGGAATCCCCATGTTCAGCTTAAAGGAGCTTCCAGTGAATTGTGCCCCTCAATCCCTGCAGTGTCCCCCACTATCCCAGCCCTGGGGTCCCTGCCCCCAGCTCTGCCAATGCCCCTCACTCCTGACCTGCAGCCCCTGCTCTCCCAGCCCTTCCGGTGCCCCTCACTCCTGACCTGCAGCCCCTGCTCTCCCAGCCCTTCCGGTGCCCCTCACTCCTGACCTGCAGCCCCTGCTCTCCCAGCCCTGTCTAATTACTGAGCATCAGCTGAGCCTCTTCTCTGGGGGTTTTACTGAGCCTGGAGAGGGGCTGGGGCTGAGAGCAGCCCAACTCCCTTCCCTTGCGAGATGAGTGTCTGCATGTGAGGGGGCCCCCACCTCCTCTTTAACATCCTGCCTGCGAGCCCCATCGTGGGGCGCTCTCCCTTCCAGGCAGCCGGAATGGCCCCGTCCCCCTGCTCCGCCAGGAGCTGCTGCGGGGTCCTGATAACAGGTTCTCTTATCTCTGGGTCCCAGCACGGCACAGTGTTGGAGCTGATCCCATGGGCCTGGGGAGGGCTGGGCTGGCGGGAGGCTTGTGGCCAGTTGGTCTCTGGAATTTTGCTCAGTAAAATGATCTAGCTGGAAAAGGGACAAGATGTGCTTAATGTGAGTGTGAGCTGAGGTTAGAACCCAGGAGTCCTGGCTCCCAGGCCCCTGCTCTGACCACTAGCCCCTACTCCCCTCCCAGAGCTAGGGATGGAACCCAGAACTCCTGGCTCTAACCAATAGTCCCTTCTCCCAATGTCTCCCCTGGCCTGATGGAGCCTGTTGGTTTCCTTTCTAGTGGTGGAAGGTGGAAGATACCCCGGCCCCCCCAGCGCCCGGCCCCGTGGACCTAGCCCAGCCCCACAGCTCCCTGCAGCTCAAGCAAGAGGACGAGGAATCCTGCTGGGACCTGGACTTCCTGCTCAGCAATTTCCCCAGCACAGAGGCTGGTGGTCTTGGCCCAGGCGGGGGGATTGAGGCAGGGCCTGGGCTGTGCCAGGCGGATGCCTACATGGGGCAGAGCCCAGGCCGGTACACAGCGGGGGCTGGGCTCCCGGACCCCCCTAGCCTGGTAGCTGAGCTCCTGTTGGGGGACGAGCCCCTGGGCTGCAGCTCGGTGCCTCCCGGCTATGCCCGGGGGCAGGAAAAGGGAGGAGCAGGCACCTTTGGGGGGCATTTGCCAGCATACCCCTCCAGGCCGGACTGTGAGGCCCAGCCCCCCGGCGGGTACGGGGAGCCCCGGCCTGTGGCCCTGCGGCATGGCTACCAGCTGACGTACGGGGGCTATGCCCCACTGGCCCCCACCCTGTTGGCCCGGGGCGCCCCCTACTGCCAGCTGCCTCAGCTGCCCCCCTACGGCCTAGGAGGCAGCTACCAGGCCTTCTGTCACAGCCAGTACCAAGCCCGGTTCCAGCTGTACCGGGGCAGCCCAGCTCTGCTGCCCTCCCCGGCGCCCACGGGCTACCTCGGGCTCCTGGCGCCGCCCGCCCCGCCGCCCGGGGAGCTCCCGGCCAAGCCCAAGAGGAGTCGCAAGGCCTGGGCCCACAAGCGCCCTAGCAGCCACACCTGCAGCCACCCCAGCTGCGGCAAGACCTATACCAAGAGCTCCCACCTCAAGGCCCATCTCCGCACCCACACAGGTGATGGGTGGGGGCTCTGCCTGCACTGGCTGCTGAGGGGGGTGGTTCTGATCTTAGGGGGTGGCATGGGGCAGGGGCTCGGGAGCGGGTGCTGTGGGCAGGACTTGGAGGGAGTCAAAGGGGGGTGCTTGGAGTGGGAGGGCTCAGGATGGGGTACTCCATGGGGGGGTGTTTCAGGGGGCTGCAGGGAGGTCTCTGCAGGGACACTGCATTGCAGGGGGTGCTGGGCTGTGGGATGGGGACGGGGGACTCTGAGATGTGACAGGACCCGTCCCTTTTGGGTTGTGGAAAATGCCTGAGTGGCGACACCTCAGGCTCCAGTCCCTGCAGCCTGACCCGGCCCTGAGGCTGGGGCTTTCATTCCGCCTCCCTGCACTTCCCCCACAGTAGCTACAGAAGCCGTCGCTTCCTGTCCTGAATATTTGCTGGGGTTACTGTGCAGCTGCTAAACAGCCCCTGCGCTCCACCCCAGAGGTGGCTGTATCTCTGTGCTGGATCCCTGTGTAATCAGCTGTTGGGCTCCACCCCAGAGGTGGCTGCCTGGCCTGGGGTGACGTTCCCTCTGTTCCCGGCAGGCGAGAAGCCGTACCACTGCACCTGGGAGGGCTGCGGCTGGAAGTTCGCCCGCTCCGACGAGCTGACACGCCACTACCGCAAGCACACGGGGCAGCGCCCCTTCCAGTGCCGGCTGTGCCAGCGTGCCTTCTCCCGCTCGGACCACCTGGCCCTGCACCTGAAGAGACACTTGTAGTGACCGAGGCTACACTGTGCCTGGCTCTGCCTGCGCCACGGACTGGAGCGGCCGCGCCACCAGCATCGCCCTGTGACTGCCACAGATGCTCGGGGCCAGACGGGCACCGGTCAGCAGCAGAACTGGGGTGGGGGGTGTTTAGGTTTCCTGTGGCTGAGGGGAATGGACCTGGGTGGGGGTTGTCTGAGTGCCCCCTCTTTGAGGGCACTAGGGTGCTTTGGGGGCTGGTAGTTCCCTGGTTGGGGGGCCAGTGGATGTACAGACTCAGCTTGAGGGAGGTATTGTCCTGATCCTGTGTGTGTTTGGGGGGGAGGTTGATCCTGGATCTGCCCCCATCAGCAGCCCTCCCCCTGTGGTCCTGGCCAGCTGTCCTTTGTCCAGTGCCAGCTGCTTCCTTGGTGTGGGGAACCTCTCCCCTCCTGGGGGTGTCTGGAACCCTTCCTCCTGGGATCTGTCCTGCCTGTTGAGAGCACCTGCAACTCACCCCCCTCAGAACCTAGTCTTTCACGAGCAATGCCTAGACTCCAACCTGCTGGCTCCTAGAACCTGCCTGCTCTTGTGGCGCCTAGAACCCAACCCCATGGAACCTGCCTGCTCTTGTGGCACCTAGAACCCGACCCCATGGAACCTGCCTGCTTTTGTGGCACCTAGAGCCCCGTGTGCTAGAACCTGCCCGCTTTTTTTGGCACCTAGAACCCAACCCCCTGGAACCTACTTGCTCTTGTGGAACCTAGAACCCACCCCTGGAGTCTGGAGATCCTTCCTTAAAACCCCACTGCTATGGGGTCCTCTCTTGCACTGGGGTCCCCTCTTGCACTGGAGCTGAGCAGGCAGCACTGAGGCAGGTGCTCCCTAGTGGCAGTGAGCCATTTAATCAGGTTCTTTTCTTTCCTCTTCAGCAGCGACAATCAGCAGCTGTCTCCTTATTAAATGTCGGGGGGGGGGGGGCTGAGATACTCAGACTTTATAAACCCCAAGAGATGGGGGTCCAGCATCTTTTCCCTTTAGGGGGTGCTGGCTTTGCTCTGGCCCCAGGGCAGGGAACTGGCTGGCTGGGGACTGGGATGTGAGGCCTTTCCCTGCTAAGGGGAGCTGGATGACTTACTTTAATCATTAAAGAACCAGCTGTAATTTCCAGCTCCATGAAATGAGTTTGAGTCTCAGATCCATTCCCATGATCCTCTTCTCTTCTCCCCCTGCAGAGGCTAAACTGTTACAATCCCTCCCTGGTGCCCCAGCTTCTGCCATCCTTGGGGTAGGGGTGGGGATTGGGCCAGGCCCAGAGGAGCAGGGTGAGGAGAAGCAGTGGGGATGGGGATGGGGGGACTTCTCTGAATGAACTGACTCCATTCAGAACAGCTGCTGGCCCTGGCCTCATCTCACAGGGGTAGCAACTTGACCTCCCAGCTCAGCATACACAAGCTGTGGGACTCTTTGAAGGAGTAAATTTACTCCCAGAGTAACTCTTTCCTGTTTCAGGGACCCAGTTCTTCTGTCTTCATCCATCAGTTCTGTAATTGATGCCTGTGACCAGATTCCCTTTCTTTTCAGTGTTTCTCCCCCTGCCTAGTGTGTGTCATATGCCCTATACTGCTATTGGCAAATGGGCATTCCCCTTGCTGTGTCTTCCATGCAGAATCCACACCCCATTGTGTTTGAACTCCTAACCCAGGAGAGGTTTGAAATGAAGTTTTCTCTGCCCTGGCTCTTTGAAAGTGTGTCCTGGTGGATTGAAAAGTAACAGCTGCAGGGGGTGACTCTGCCGAAGTATCACGGAAGTGCTTACCTAGCTTGGGGTCTTTGTCAGGCTGGGTGCTGCACAGTGAGGAACAGCTCTTGCTCTACATTGCCTCAGTTTCCCCTCCCACCCCATGTCTCCGATTATGAAAGGGACTTGCCCCAGCTCAGAGACCAGGTCCGTGGCAGAGTGGGGAGGAGAACCCAGGAGTCCTGACTCCTGGTAGGGGGCCCTGGTCATTCAGCCAGGTGGCCTCCCAGACCCTAGTGAATAAGATTGAATTTTGTTTCATGACTGCGGGGGGGGGGCAGCACCTGGGAAGCTGGGGGCACAAGGGGTCCTGGGCTGAGATTGGGGCCCTGAGTGCTACTGTAATGCACCTAATAAATCATGTACCACACCCAGCACAATGGGGCCCTGGGCTGAGATTGGCACCCCTGAGTGCTACCGTAATGCGCCTAATGAATGATGTACTGCACCTGGCACAATCATGTCCTGAGTTATGACTGGGGCTCTCAGGTGCTATGGTAGGTCCCTTCCCCAAGTGGCTTCTGCCCTGAATTCCCAACTTGCTATTTTAACTGTAACATCATAACCCATCCCCACTAACCATTCTCCGGCCCTCTGGCTAATTATGAGCCCCACCAACGGAGAGGTGAGTTTCAGAGTCCCGGGCAAAGCAGCTCCCTCTGCCACACTATCAGCTCCAGCTTGTCTCATTTCAGTAAAAGACCTGCTGTATTAATGAAAAATAAACCTCCTATGGGTTGCTCCCTTTCCCGGCAGTGAGTCTTTCCAGGCCTTGGCCCCGGTGCATGGAACCAGCCCTCACATTGGTGCATTTTGCCTTCACATGCTTAAAAATCTCAGAGCCCATTCCAATGTCTTGGGGCAATCGGCCTCCTCTGGTCCCTGGGCGCAGGGCTGTTCAGCCCGTCCCCCAGAAGGGCTTGGGGTTCAGAGGGCGAGCAGGCTCTCGTGCAGAGCGCTTGAGTTACCTCCGCCAGGAGATCTCAAAGTGGGACCTCAGACTGTCAAATGATGGGGCTAGAACTGGAGGAAGCTCCACCAGGATCTTTCTCTTCTCCCTGCCTCGTAACGTGAACTTGGGGGGACAGTCAGCACCAGGTAGGGTGACCAGAGAGCAAGTGTGAAAAATTGGGATGGGGTGGGGGCTAATAGGAGCCTATATAAGAAAAACACAAAAATCGGGACTGTCCCTATAAAATCGGGACATCTGGTCACCCTAGCACCCAGGAGCGGTGACAAATTCAAATCCAATGCAAGGAATGATACCCCTGTGGTTAGCCAGTGGAATTCACTGCTACTGGATGGTGCTTGGGAAGAGGGCTGGGAGGGTGAGCTGGCCCCTGAAACTAGCCAAAGGAGGCATGAATGCTGATGACAATTTGGGAAGGAGTATTAACCTCGTACCTTGACGTGCCAGGGCTGAAGGGGATCTCTAGCAGAGTGCACGGTGTGACCTATGAGGGGGCAGATTGTCCCCCAGGTGCTACTTCAGGGGGTCTTACAGCTTCCCCTGTGGCAGCCGCTACTGAGCCGGCGGAGCCGGGATACCGGGCTAGATGGGCCTCGGGTCTGATCCTGCCTAGCACGCCCAGTTCCTCGTGTAATTACGAATGGGTGTTTTCCTACCAGTGTGACTCTAGCTCCGGGACGTTCTCCGGGTGGGTTCCGCAGGGGGCTCAGCCCGGGGGGCGCACAATGGCCCCGATCCACGAATTGCATCAATTACCTTTTTACCAGCAAAAGTGTGTGTGTGGGGGGTCTGATAGGGTCGCTGCTCCCCCTGGTGGTGTGAAGATGCAGCTACCGCGCTACGCTTCAGCCTGGCTGATTTAGGGGGACATCTTGCAGGAAAGCACCCCAAATCCAGCCCTGCCCCCAGCCGCTTCCGTGCCAAGGCCAGTCAGCCTGTGGATTTGGGAGTGTGTGGCTGACACGTTTGTGAAACACGGAGGGGCACTCGCCCTTGGCAGCAGTGGGGGGGTCGGAGAAGAGCCACAGGAATGATGAAAGGGTTGTGAGACAAACCTACAGACTTAACCCCCCCCCCGGGCTTCTGGTGGGGAGGTCAGTGCCCGGAGCCCTGGAGCTTCCCCGGGGGTTCCCAGCAGGTTCTGATCCTGCCTAGCACGCCCAGTTCCTCGTGTAATTACGAATGGGCCTTTCCCGTCCATTCCCCGGCTGCAGCCCAGGAGCTGTGAAATGGCCCAGGACAGCCAGCACCCCTGGGAGTCATGCAGGGTCGCCAGGGATGCGAGGTCACCCTAACTACACCACTGGCCCTGCACCTCTCCCGGCAGAGGGATAATGAGCCCGGTGCAGCGGCAGGAGCACGGCCGTAGCGCAGACCAGGCCTCAGCTAGCCCCATGGATTTGGGGTAACGCAGGGAGGGGGAAGGGCTGGCTCGGTCCCAGGCTGAAAGTACCGATGTGGTGGAGGGGTGGGGTGGAGGCTCCGGCACTGACAGCTTGTCTAGCTGGTTGGTTTTTCCAGGAGATCTGGGCGAGTTGAGACAGGGATTCGCTCGGGGCCTGAGTCATGTGGGTGGGGTGAAGGAATCGGCACATGGGGCTTTGCAGCAACAGGAGCCCTGGGGAACATCTTAGCTACAGCGCACGGGGCTGCCCCTGCGCAGGGAAGAGGCTAAAGCCTCTCGAAGAGATTGAGATCCCCACAGCGCCAGGCACTGCCCAGACCCCAACTGAGATCAGGGCCCCATTGTGCCAGGCGCTGCCCAGACCCCGACTGAGATCAGGGCCCCATTGTGCCAGGCGCTGCCCAGACCCCGACTGAGATCAGGGCCCCATTGTGCCGGGCGCTGCCCAGACCCCGACCGGGATCAGGGCCCCGTCGCGCTGGGAGCTGCCCAGACCCCGACCAAAATCAGGGCTCCCACTGGGCCAGACAC
Source organism: Gopherus evgoodei (assembly GCF_007399415.2). Classification (NCBI taxonomy): domain Eukaryota; kingdom Metazoa; phylum Chordata; order Testudines; family Testudinidae; genus Gopherus; species Gopherus evgoodei. The sequence continues at coordinate 2,648,923 of NW_022060061.1, read as the reverse complement.
TGCCCAGACCCCGAACGAGATCGGGGCCCCCACTGGGCCAGGAGCTGCCCAGACCCTGACCGAGATCAGGGCTCCCATTGTGCCGGGAGCTGCCCAGACCCCGACCGAGATCAGGGCTCCCACTGGGCCAGACACTGCCCAGACCCCGACCCGAGATCAGGGCCCCACTGGGCCAGGCGCTGCCCAGACCCCGACCGAGATCAGGGCCCCCACTGGGCCAGACACTGTACAGACCCTGAAGAGCTCAGATGCTGAATAGACACAGGATGTGGAGGGGAAACTGAGGCGCAGCGTGGGGACGCGACATACCCGAGGTCAGGGGCCGAGTTTGGGAACGGAGCCCAGGCGGCCGGACTCCCAGTTGAATGCAGAAGCCTTTGGGCCAGGCTGCCCCTCTCAGACTAGGCGGGAGGAGAGCACCCCCTGCTGTGCCCTCTGGGGACAGTCACCCCCAAGGCCAAGGGGTTGCCCTGTCCCTCCTCCCTCTGGGGGTGGTTGGTGAACTGGCTGCCAGGGGATGCCCAGTAGCCATGGATACAGGGACCTCTCACATACACATTCCTGGCTCTCTCCCAGGTCTTGGGGGGGGGGAGTGTGTTATGGAGATACATTCCCCCCCCCCCGCCATGTTGTATCCCATGTGTTCTAGCTTGTTGCTAAGCAACCTGTGGTATGGCGATGGCAACCGTAACTGGGCAATGTGGGGTGGTGACCAGCCCAGTCGGGGGGGAGAGGCTGTGTCACATCAGACCCCCCACTCCATAAGAGAAGGATGGATGCTGTGTGAGTGCAGCCCGCTATGGGTCTGAGCTCCAGTACTGCTGTCCCCTCTAGGGGATTCCCCATCAGCTCAGGTGTCCTGTCCTGGCTGCTGCATAAGGGGGGGCGATTGTGGGGGGAGGGGAGAGCTCAGCCCTGGCTTTACTGTCTGTGCCAGGCATTGCCCCCACCCCCCCGCTATGCCATAGACCAGCCAGGGTCTGTCCCCGCCCCCACCCACTCTGCAGGCCCTTCTCTTTGAGGAGAGGGGGCTGGGGCTCCCTCTGAGATCCACATCCCCTGTCCATTGCCCTCAGCCCGCCCCCACGGGAGCCGTCCCTGGGCATCAGCCTGTATGGGGACCTCTGTAACGACTGGTGGGGGGGCAGCATGTGGAGATCCATAGGGCTGAGCGACCCAGGGGATGGAGCCCCCTGTCGGCGGTGGCGGGGAGGGGGGGCACCCCCTCGGGGGGGACTGACTGATGCGAGGGGGGCCCTGACCCCCACTATGCTGCAGGAGGGTGGCGGAGGAGAACACCTGGCTGCAGGAGCTCATCGTGGAGGAGCTAGCGCAGGCCGAGCGCTGGCAGGGGCACTACGAGGGGCTGCTGGGGCACCAGGCCCGGCTCCATGCCCTGCTGCAGGCCCAGAGGTGAGACCCCCCCAGCTGTGGGGCGGGGAGGGGCGAGGCAGGGAGCCTTGGTGGGGGAGGTGCATGGGGGGGGAGCCTGTGCTGTGGTCTCTGAGGGGCAGGGAGGGCCATGCCCTGGGTGTGCCCCCCACCTCATGCCCCCTTGTCCCCACAGCCTGGAGTCGCTGGAGCAGGCAGCCCGGGCGCTGCGGGACGAGCTGGAGGAGGCTCAGGGCGCCTTGTGGGAGCAGCAAGAGCAGAGCCGCCGGTGCCACGTCCACCAGCTGGTAAGAGCGCCACGGCACCATGGGGACCCACGGTAACCAGTACCACAGCAACCAGCACCATGGCACCATAGGGACCCATGGCAACCAGTACCACAGCAACCAGCGCCACGGCACCATGGGGACCCACGGGACCCACGGCAACCATGGGGACCCACGGCAACCACAGCAACCAGCGCCACGGCACCAAGGGGACCCATGGCAACCTGTACCACAGCAACCAGCGCCACGGCACCATGGGGACCCACGGCAACCAGTACCACAGCAACCAGCGCCACGGCACCATGGGGACCCACGGCAACCAGTACCACAGCAACCAGCACCATGGCACCATAGGGACCCATGGCAACCAGTACCACAGCAACCAGCGCCATGGCACCATGGGGACCAATGGCATAGCAACCAGGGGCCAGATTGGAGCCAGCGCCCCCTAGAGGGGACAGGCCCCGAGCCTCATTCCCTGCCTGCCTGCCCCCAGCCAGTTCCCTGCCATGGGGCCGATCAGACCAGCACCCCCCAGAGGGGACAGGCTGTATATGTCAGTTCTCTTTCCTAGGAGCCATCTGGTCCCCCTAGACTGGCCAGCAGCAGGGGGATGTGGCTGCAGACTCTAGCGAGCGGGGTGGGAGCTGTGGAGGGGGGTCTGCATTAGCACAGGGCTAGGACCCAAGCCCCCCTCACCAAGGGATCAGTCCCCCTGCCCCCCCCGACTTTTCAGCAGCAATTTCCCCTTGCCATGCAGGAAAAAGAAAACCAGAGATTGGCTGAGACCATTCAGGAGCTGGAGGGAAAGGTGAGTCTAGGCGGGGAGAGGGCTGGGAGTCAGGACTCCTGGGTTCGATCCCTTGGGCCTCAGTTTCCCCATCTGGCCTTTGAGGTGCTCTGGGATCCACATCCAGATAGGGTCATTGTCCACAGCTGGGAGCCTCCATTCCTTGCGAGGGGGGGCGCCCTGCAGGTCCCACCCAATCCTTCCCACCACCATTAATCCCCCCCGCCACCTGCATGCTCAGCGGCTGCCGCTCCCCCGACAGGTCTCCAAGCAGAGAGCGTGGGAGAAGACCCACAAGCAGGCTCTGCAGCAGCTGCGGGTGCAGGGGGACGAGCTGCAGGTGAACTGGGGGGGAGGCTGGGGTTGGGGCACACACTGAGTATGGGGGACAGCAGTGCAGAGACCAACTCCCTCATCTACCCCCAGGGCTGGGAGGGGTGGGCAGAGCCCCTCCTCATACACACCAGCCCCCCACCCCATGATGCTCCCCTGTACCCCACAGCAGGGGCAGCTCGGGCACCAACAAGGAGGCCCCCTGCACCAGCTTGCCTCCTTCTCAGCTTCCATCTAGGGAAACTGAGTCACTGAGGTGTGTTCCGTCCGGGTGGGACAACGGCTTCTGAACCATGGACGTCCACCCAGCGTGGGTCTGCTGGGGAATCCAGACCCCACAGAGACTATTCCTGAGGCACAAGGGAGGGTCTTGGGGGGTCTCTGACACCCCTTCCCCCCAGCCATGGGCAGCAGCAACTCCTGTGGTGGGCATGGGGAACCCAACTGATGGACAGGGCTAGTGTGTGTGTGGGCGGAGGCAGGGGGCTTAGGGCAACCCTGTGTTTTTCCTTCCCCGCCAGAGGCAACTGTGGGATGTGGAGGCCAATCGCCAGGCGAAGGCCGACAGGATCCGGGAGGTAAGGCCAGGCCCCAGCCCCAGATCTCAACACAGGCCCCTCGCTCCCGACCTGCAGCCCCCTGCTAGCCCAACCCTGCCTCTCCTGCTCTACTGGTGCCCCTCATTTCTGACCCGCAGCCCCCTGCTAGCCTTCTAAACTTCCCCCTCTGCACCCCGTTCCGCCCCAGCCAGCGATCCCTAGAACCCGCCCCCAACCTTCCCCCTCAGCACCCTGTTCCGCCCCAGCCTGCGATCCCTAGAACCCGCCCCCCAACCTTCCCCCTCTGCACCCCGTTCCGCCCCGGCCTGCGATCCCTAGAACCCGCCCCCCAACCTTCCCCCTCTGCACCCCGTTCTGCCCCAGCCTGCGATCCCTAGAACCCGCCCCCCAACCTTCCCCCTCTGCACCCCGTTCCGCCCCAGCCTGCGATCCCTAGAACCCGCCCCCCAACCTTCCCCCTCTGCACCCTGTTCCCCCCCAGCCTGCGATCCCTAGAACCCGCCCCCAACCTTCCCCCTCTGCACCCTGTTCTGCCCCAGTCTGCGATCCCTAGAACCCGCCCCCAACCTTCCCCCTCTGCACCCCGTTCCGCCCCAGCCTGCGATCCCTAGAACCCGCCCCCAACCTTCCCCCTCTGCATCCCGTTCCGCCCCAGCCTGCGATCCCTAGAACCCGCCCCCAACCTTCCCCTCTGCACCCCGTTCCGCCCCAGCCTGCGATCCCTAGAACCCGCCCCAACCTTCCCCCTCTGCACCCTGTTCCACCCCAGCCTGCGATCCCTAGAACCCGCCCCCAACCTTCCCCCTCTGCACCCCGTTCCGCCCCAGACTGTGATCCCTAGAACCCGCCCCCAACCTTCCCCCTCTGCACCCTGTTCCGCCCCAGCCTGTGATCCCTAGAACTCGCCCCCAACCTTCCCCCTCAGCACCCTGTTCCGCCCCAGCCTGCGATCCCTAGAACCCGCCCCCAACCTTCCCCCTCTGCACCCCGTTCCGCCCCAGCCTGCGATCCCTAGAACCCGCCCCCAACCTTCCCCCTCTGCACCCCGTTCCGCCCCAGCCTGCGATCCCTAGAACCCGCCCCCAACCTTCCCCCTCTGCACCCTGTTCTGCCCCAGCCTGCGATCTCTAGAACCCGCCCCCAACCTTCCCCCTCTGCACCCTGTTCTGCCCCAGCCTGCGATCCCTAGAACCTGCCCCCAACCTTCCCCCTCTGCGCCCTGTCCTGCCCCAGCCTGCGATCCCTAGAACTCGCCCCCAACCTTCCCCCTCTGCACCCCGTTCCGCCCCAGCCTGTGATCCCTAGAACTCGCCCCCAACCTTCCTCCTCTGCACCCCGTTCCACCACAGCCTGCGATCCCTAGAACTCGCCCCCAACCTTCCTCCTCTGCACCCCGTTCCACCACAGCCTGCGATCCCTAGAACCCGCCCCCAACCTTCCGCCTCTGCACCCCGTTCCGCCCCAGCCTGTGATCCCTAGAACTCACCCCCAACCTTCCCCCTCTGCACCCCGTTCCGCCCCAGCCTGTGATCCCTAGAACTCACCCCCAACCTTCCCCCTCTGCACCCCGTTCCGCCCCAGCCTGCGATCCCTAGAACCTGCCCCCAACCTTCCCCCTCTGCACCCCGTTCCGCCCCAGCCTGCGATCTCTAGAACCCGCCCCCAACCTTCCCCCTCTGCACCCTGTTCTGCCCCAGCCTGCGATCCCTAGAACCTGCCCCAACCTTCCCCCTCTGCACCCCGTTCCGCCCCAGCCTGCGATCCCTAGAACCCGCCCCCAACCTTCCCCCTCTGCATCCCGTTCCGCCCCAGCCTGCGATCCCTAGAACCCGCCCCTAACCTTCCCCTCTGCACCCCGTTCCACCCCAGCCTGCGATCCCTAGAACCCGCCCCCAACCTTCCCCCTCTGCACCCTGTTCTGCCCCAGCCTGCGATCCCTAGAACCTGCCCCCCAACCTTACCCCTCTGCACCCTGTTCCGCCGCAGCCTGCGATCCCTAGAACCTGCCCCCAATCTTCCCCCTCTGCACCGTTCCGCCCCAGCCTGCGATCCCTAGAGCCCACCCCCAACCTTCCCCCTCTGCACCCCGTTCCGCCCCAGCCTGCGATCCCTAGAACCCGCCCCCAACCTTCCCCCTCTGCACCCCGTTCCACCCCAGCCTGTGATCCCTAGAACCCGCCCCCAACCTTCCCCCTCTGCACCCCGTTCCGCCCCAGCCTGTGATCCCTAGAACTCACCCCCAACCTTCCCCCTCTGCACCCCGTTCCGCCCCAGCCTGCGATCCCTAGAACCCGCCCCCAACCTTCCCCCTCTGCACCCTGTTCCGCCCCAGCCTGCGATCCCTAGAACCTGCCCCCAACCTTCCCCCTCTGCACCCTGTTCTGCCCCAGCCTGCGATCCCTAGAGCCCACCCCCAACCTTCCCCCTCTGCGCCCCGTTCCGCCCCAGCCTGCGATCCCAAGAACCCGCCCCCAACCTTCCCCCTCTGCACCCTGTTCCGCCCCAGCCTGCGATCCCTAGAACCTGCCCCCAACCTTCCCCCTCTGCACCCTGTTCTGCCCCAGCCTGCGATCCCTAGAGCCCACCCCCAACCTTCCCCCTCTGCGCCCTGTTCCAACCCAGCCTGCGATCCCTAGAACCCGCCCCCAACCTTCCCCCTCTGCACCCCGTTCCGCCCCAGCCTGTGATCCCTAGAACTCACCCCCAACCTTCCCCCTCTGCACCCTGTTCTGCCCCAGCCTGCGATCCCTAGAACCTGCCCCAACCTTCCCCCTCTGCACCCCGTTCCGCCCCAGCCTGCGATCCCTAGAACCCGCCCCTAACCTTCCCCTCTGCACCCCGTTCCGCCCAAGCCTGCGATCCCTAGAACCCGCCCCCAACCTTCCCCCTCTGCACCCTGTTCTGCCCCAGCCTGCGATCCCTAGAACCTGCCCCCAACCTTCCCCCTCTGCACCGTTCCGCCCCAGCCTGCGATCCCTAGAACCCACCCCCAACCTTCCCCCTCTGCACCCTGTTCCGCCCCAGTCTGTGATCCCTAGAACCTGCCCCCAACCCTCCCCCTCTGCACCCTGTTCCCCCCCAGCCTGCGATCCCTAGAACCCGCCCCCAACACTCCCCCTCTGCACCCCGTTCCGCCCCAGCCTGTGATCCCTAGAACCTGCCAGCCTTCCCCCTCTGCACCCTGTTCCGCCCCAGCTTGCGATCCCTAGAACCCGCCCCCAACCTTCCCCCTCTGCACCCTCTTCCGCCCCGGCCTGCGATCCCTAGAACCTGCCCCCAACCCTCCCCCTCTGCACCCTGTTCCCCCCCAGCCTGCGATCCCTAGAACCCGCCCCCCAACCTTCCCCCTCTGCACCCTGTTCCCCCCCAGCCTGCGATCCCTAGAGCCCGCCCCCAACCTTCCCCCTCTGCACCCTGTTCCCCCCCAGCCTGCGATCCCTAGAACCCGCCCCAACCTTCCCCCTCTGCACCCCGTTCCCCCCCAGCCTGCAATCCCTAGAACCCGCCCCCAACCTTCCCCCTCTGCACCCTGTTCTGCCCCAGCCTGCGATCCCTAGAACCTGCCCCCAACCTTCCCCCTCTGCACCGTTCCGCCCCAGCCTGCGATCCCTAGAACCCGCCCCAACCTTCCCCCTCTGCACCCCGTTCCACCCCAGCCTGTGATCCCTAGAACCCACCCCCCAACCTTCCCCCTCTGCACCCTCTTCCGCCCCGGCCTGCGATCCCTAGAACCCACCCCCAACCTTCCCCCTCTGCACCCCGTTCCGCCCCAGTTTGCGATCCCTAGAACCTGCCCCCAACCTTCCCCCTCTGCACCCCGTTCCGCCCCGGCCTGCGATCCCTAGAACCTGCCCCCAACCTTCCCCCTCTGCACCCTGTTCCCCCCCAGCCTGCGATCCCTAGAGCCCGCCCCCAACCTTCCCCCTCTGCACCCTGTTCCCCCCCAGCCTGCGATCCCTAGAACCTGCCCCCAAACTTCCCCCTCTTCACTCTGTTCCCCCCCAGCCTGTGATCCCTAGAACCCGCCCCCAACCTTCCGCCTCTGCACCCCGTTCCGCCCCAGCCTGCGATCCCTAGAACCTACCCCCAACCCTCCTCCTCTGCACCCTGTTCCGCCCCAGCCTGCGATCCCTAGAACCCGCCCCTAACCTTCCCCCTCTGCACCCTGTTCCGCCCCAGCCTGCGATCCCTAGAACCTGCCCCAACCTTCCCCCTCTGCACCTTGTTCCCCCCCAGCCTGCGATCCCTAGAACCTGCCCCCCATCCTTCCCCCTATGCACCCTGTTTCCCCCCAGCCTGCGATCCCTAGAACCCGCCCCCAACCTTCCCCCTCTGCACTCTGTTCCCCCCAGCCTGCGATCCCTAGAACCTGCCCCCAACCTTCCCTCTCTGCACCCTGTTCCACCCCAGCCTGCGATCCCTAGAACCCACCCCCAACCTTCCCCCTCTGCACCCTGTTCCGCCCCAGCCTGCGATCCCTAGAACCCACCCCCAACCTTCCCCCTCTGCACCCTGTTCCCCCCCAGCCTGCGATCCCTAGAACCCGCCCCCAACCTTCCCCCTCTGCACCCCGTTCTGCCCCAGCCTGCGATCCCTAGAACCTGCCCCCATCTTTCCCCCTCTGCACCCCGTTCTGCCCCAGCCTGCGATCCCTAGAACCCGCCCCCCAACCTTCCCCCTCTGCACCCTGTTCCGCCCAAGCCTGCGATCCCTAGAACCTCCCCCAACCTTCCCCCTCTGCACCCCGTTCCGCCCCAGCCTGCGATCCCTAGAACATGCCCCCCAACCTTCCCCCTCTGCACCCCGTTCTGCCCCAGCCTGCGATCCCTAGAATCTGCCCCCAACCTTCCCCCTCTGCACCCTGTTCCGCCCCAGCCTGCGATTTCTAGAACCTGCCCCCCAACCTTCCCCCTCTGCACCGTTCCGCCCCAGCCTGCGATCCCTAGAACCCGCCCCCAACCTTCCCCCTCTGCACCCCGTTCCGCCCCAGCCTGCGATCCCTAGAACATGCCCCCCAACCTTCCCCCTCTTCACCCTGTTCCCCCCCAGCCTGCGATCCCTAGAACCTGTCCAGGTTTTCCCAGGGTCGCCCCCTTGTGGAGTTTTGTTGCTCTGAGGTGGCCGGCCCCCCACCTCCAGCCTGGTCTGCGCCCCCCACCCCCAGGGCTGGCAGATTTCACCGCAGGTCTCTGGTTGCTTTCACTGGCTGTAATTAACGAGCAGTGTCCTGGGCCCAGACCCAAAGCCACATTCCTGTTTGGGCCGGGGCTGGGTTTAGAAGCAGCGACACGTGGAGGAGCTGAGCGGGACCATCCGGGGACTTGCTCGAAGGACACAGGTACGTCCTGTCCCACCCCCAGGATTGAATCCAGCTGGGGTCCAGGGAGCCTCACCTGGGTCAGAACAATCCGCCTTGGGCTGCAGGGCCCAGATCCTTCCTAGGCTCCTAACTTCCCGATTCCGGGGGAGGATCCTGAGCTTGGGAAAGCAGCTGCTTCCGGGCTTGCAAAACCCAAATTCCTTCCTCTGCCAGGTATCATGGTCCTGGGCTGGGGCTCGGGACACTGGGCCCTGTTCCCTGATGGGAGACCTTGGGCACGACGCGGCCCTGATCTCGTTCGGGGTCTGAGCAGCACCCGTCACGATGGGGCCCTGATCTCGTTCGGGGTCTGGGCAGCACCCGGCACGATGGGGCCCTGATCTGAGTTGGGGTCTGGGCAGCACCCGGCACGACGGGGCCCTGATCTCGTTCGGGGTCTGGGCAGCACCCGGCACGATGGGGCCCTGATCTCGTTCGGGGTCTGGGCAGCACCCGGCACGACGGGGCCCTGATCTGGGTTGGGGTCTGGGCAGTGCCCTGTGCGATGGGGCCCTGATCTCGTTCGGGGTCTGGGCAGTGCCCTGTGCGATGGGGCCCTGATCTGGGTCGGGGTCTGGGCAGTGCCCGGCACGACGGGGCCCTGATCTCGTTCGGGGTCTGGGCAGTGCCCGGCCCGATGGGGCCCTGATCTCGGCCGGGGTCTGGGCAGTGCCCGGCCCGATGGGGCCCTGATCTCGGCCGGGGTCTGGGCAGTGCCCTGTGCGATGGGGCCCTGATCTGGGTTGGGGTCTGGGCAGTGCCCTGTGCGATGGGGCCCTGATCTTGTTCGGGGTCTGGGCAGTGCCCTGCGCGATGGGGCCCTGATCTCGTTCGGGGTCTGGGCAGTGCCTTGTGCGATGGGGCCCTGATCTCGGCCGGGGTCTGGGCAGTGCCCGGCACGATGGGGCCCTGATCTCGGCCGGGGTCTGGGCAGTGCCCGGCACGATGGGGCCCTGATCTGAGTTGGGGTCTGGGCAGCACCCGTCACGATGGGGCCCTGATCTGGGTCGGGGTCTGGGCAGCACCCGTCACGATGGGGCCCTGATCTGGGTTGGGGTCTGGGCAGTGCCCTGCGCGATGGGGCCCTGATCTCGTTAGGGGTCTGGGCAGTGCCCTGCGCGATGGGGCCCTGATCTCGTTCGGGGTCTGGGCAGTGCCCTGCGCGATGGGGCCCTGATCTGGGTCGGGGTCTGGGCGGTGCCCGGCACAACGGGGCCCTGATCTCAGTTGGGGTCTGGGCAGTGCCCGGCGCGATGGGGCCCTGATCTCAGTTGGGGTCTGGGCAGCGCCCGGCGCGATGGGGCCCTGATCTCAGTTGGGGTCTGGGCAGCACCCGTCACGATGGGGCCCTGATCTCGTTCGGGGTCTGGGCAGTGCCCTGCGCGATGGGGCCCTGATCTGGGTCGGGGTCTGGGCAGCGCTTGGCACGGGGGGTTCCTGATCTCAGTTGGGGTGGGAACAGCACCTGGCACAGGGGGTCCCTGATCTCGGCTGGGGTCTGGGCAGTGCCCAATTTCCGTGGGACCATCTCACCATAGAACCATTAGCCTCCGGGTTGCCAGTGCGAATCCAGCGGGTGGCGGCTGGAAGTCGTTCCCATCTATTGAGTGAAATGAGCTCGCTGGGGGCTCGGGCTAAGGCCGAAGCATCCTGTCACACGTACCCCCCAGCCCCATGGGCCACACAGAGACCGAATTCCCCTCTCCCCGGGGGGCTGTTGCAGGCGATCGGATTGCAACCGGCAGGGCCGGCTCCAGGGATTTGCCGCCCCAAGTGGCGGGGGAGTGGGGGGAGGAGGGAAGCCGCGACTGGCGGCAGCTCCACCGCGCCACTTCATTCTTCGTTCTTCGGCGGCAATTTTTCCCTCCGAGAGGGACTGAGGGACCTGCTGCTGAAGAGCCGGACGTGCCGCCCCTTCGCCTTGGCCGCCCTGTGCTGGTGCCTGGAGCCGGCCCTGGTAACCGGGGTGGGGGCGTGATCTGGTCCCTCCAAGGTCCTGCACGGGGACATCAGCTGCTGGGGCGATCGGGTGCTGGAGGCTCGGCAGGAGGCAGAGCTGTGAGTGATCGGGGGGCAGCCCCTCCCCCACCTCCCCGGGATCCAGGATCCCAGTGCCTGGAACTCAGAGCCCCCTCGAGTGAGGTAGAGAAGCAGCTCCCTTAGCCGGCAGCAGTGTGAGGTTGTTATACCAGGGTGTTTGAGGGGGCCCTGGGAGGGGCTGGGAGCCCACCAAAGGCTCCCTGTGACTGTACTGGCCTCTCCAGTGGTGTGGGGAGGTGGGGGGGCTGACAGGTAGCCAGGGGCATTCATTGGGGGGGCCTGGGGCAGTTCTGAGGGGCAGCCACTCACAGGGGCTAAGACATTGTCAGCAAGTTGCAAACCCCCTGCCTAGGATGGGGGTGAAGATGGCTCGATTTGAGGGGGGACCCTGATGTCATGGTCACCCCACCTCCATGCCTTAAACACTGGTCACAGAGGTGGGGTAGCACCCCGGGGTGGCTGGGCTGGGGGCTGTGCTGCTGGCTTGAGACCCACAGGAGATGCCCTTTCTGGGGCAGGAGGCAACCCCCCCACTTCAGCCTGTGGCCCCCGAACCCCCAACACAGGCAGGGCCCAACAACAGGGGGACCCCCTGGACCAAGGGGACTCCAGGACTCAGACATGGCCCCTGGCTGGTGCTGGGTGAGGGGCCCAGGGCAGGGCCTGGGGGGGCCCCTCTGAGCTGGCCTCCACTGGGGGGGAAGTGGCACTGTCATACCCCATTTCTCCCAGATTATGGGGGTGTCTTGGGGGCTCTAATGTTGTATCTTGCCTCAGCTTCCAGAGGGAGGCGCTATACGGACCCCTGGGGACCCCGCCCGGCAGCCTCCTGTGGGAGGAGAGAGTGCGTGTCCAGACGGTATGAGGGGGTGGGGGCACAGCAGTACTGGGCAGGGGGGTCAGGAGTCAGGAGGAGAGTGGGGGGGCTAGGTGGGGAGGAGGTGGGGGGTCAGGCCATGTGTGGGGGGGCTGTAGGAGGCTGGGGCTAGTCTACAGGGAGAAGGGGGAGGGGGAGGGTGGAGACGGGGGGCAGTCTATGGGGAGGGGGGTGTTTCCAGTGGGGGGCTTGGATGGGGACAGCCAGTCTCTGAAGTTTGGGGGGCATGTAGGGGGCCCACATTCTCCTGGCCCTGCTCCCCAAGCCCAGGGCAGGGGCTCCGTCTCACTGGGTTTGTTGTCCCCCCCAAGGAGAAGCTGCTGTGTCAGGAGTCGGGGGCCTCAGGGCCAAGGGGGCGACTCCCCCCCAGGTGAGGAGCCCAAGCAGCCATGGAAGGGCCGGTGGGTCCTGGGGGGGATGAGTGGGACCAGGGCTCTGGAGCTGGGGGGGGCAGAACCTGGGAGGGCTCTGTGGGGAAGGGGTCTTTGGGGAGCACGGGGGTGGGGTCTGTAGGGGGAAAGGACACGGGGCAGGGAAAGGGCGGTGTCTGGGGGGTAGGGGGGTAGGCCAGGGGAATGTCTCTGTGTCTGGGGGGGTGCTTGGGGGCTCCCCCCCAGGCCCCCCATCTCATGCTGCCCCCCATCTCCCCAGGCTGCGGCTGGCTGGGCTGTTCTTCTGGGCCCTGGCCAAGGCCCTGTTCCTGGCCCTGCTGGGCACCCTGGTGCTGGGCCCCATCCGTGCCCTGCTGTCACACCAGCCCTACCCTCCGCCTGCCGGGCCCCAGCTCTGCGACTGCCTGTGCCCCAAGGAGACGCTGCCCCCCTGAGCCACGCGGGGCTAATAAACAAATAACCACAGGGACTTGTGTCTGGGGTCATTCCCCCCAGCCCCTTGGATCAGACCCATGGGTCACCCAGCCTGGGACCCCCCAGCCCCCAGATCAGACCCATGGGCCATCCAGCCTGGGGCCCCCCAGGCCCCAGATCAGACCCATCAGGCATCCAGCCTGGGGCCCCCCAGCCCCCCAGATCAGACTCATGGGCCAGCCTGGGACACCCCAGCCCCCAGATCAGATCCATGGGCCATCCAGCCTGAGACCCCCCAGCCCCTGGATCAGACCCATGGGCCATCCAGCCTGGGACCTCCCCAGCCCCCTCGATCAGACCCAGGAGCCAGCCTGTGACCCCCCTAACCCCGCAGATCAGACCCATGGTCTGCCCCACCTGGGACCCCCCCAGCCCTCCTGATCAGACTCATGGGCCATCCAGCCTGGTCTCCCACTCCCCCTCTGATGGGCCCATCTAGCCTGGTATCTGGACCCATCTCCCACCCCCGCCAGCCCAGGGGGGAGGGGGAAGTGGGTGGGGCCATGGGGGACGGTTCTCTGAATCCCGGGGAGCTGGCTCTTCTCTTGGCAAAGCGGCAGCCGCTGCTCAGAGCCTCCGACAGGAGACAGGTAAGCTGGAGTCAGGCTCCACTGCCCAGCAGCGAGGAGTTCCACAGGGAGCATGGGATGAATGAGCAGCGTCACCTAGCGGTGCTGAAGGGATCTGCCTCTCAGTGGGGGGCAGAGTTGGGGAATCACATTCCCTTGGAAGGAACAATTGGGCTCTCGGGGCTGGAGTAATTAATAATTGATCATTAACAACCCCTCATTCAGGAAACCCTCCCCCCAGTCTCCAGACCCCTCCCAGCGATGAACTAACTGGCCCTCACAGCCAGGCTGCAGTCATGAGGCTATTATCCATGTTGTGAGGATAGGGAAACTGAGGCACAGAGCACACACCGATTAGAGCCAGGACTAGAACCCAGGAGTCCTGACTCCTAGCAGTGCCCCTCCCCATCGCCCCAAACATGACCCCACTCCCACAGCCAACAGTGGAACCCAGGAATTCTGGTTCCCAACCTTCCCCTATCCCATGCTAACCACTAGACCCCACTCCCCTCCTGCCAGAGCCAGGGATAGAACCCAGGCGTGCGGGCTCCCAGCCCCCCCCCCATTCTAACCACTAGACCCCACTCCCCTCCCAGAGCCAAGGGCAGAGACCAGGAGACCTGGCACCCAGTTCCCCCCCTCTAACCACTAGACCCCACTCCCCTCCCAGAGCCAAGGGCAGAGACCAGGAGACCTGGCACCCAGTTCCCCCCCCAACCACTAGGCCCCACACCCCTCTCAGAGCCAGAGGTAGAACCCAGGAGTCCGGGCTCCCAGCCCCATCCCCGCACTCCCTGTAATTAATAATCCCCGCCGCGCCCACAGGACTAACTAAATCCTTAATGAACGATTAAGTCGTTAGCTGGCAGGAAACCCTCCCCCAGGCCATCTCCGATGGGACCCACATCCCAGCCCCCAACAACCCACCCTTAACACCCACCGTGCCCCACAGCCGGGCCCTCGGGTGGGGGGGCCGGCTGGGAGCCGGGGGGGCGTGGCGGAGGAGGGGCCCATGAGTCACGTGCTGCCCAGCTGGGGAAGGGGAAGTGGGGCTGGCGCAGTGGGGCAGGCAGAGGGCAGGTCCTGGCGCTCCTGGGACGCGGCGCTCCCCGGCTCAGGTAACCCCCGGCTCCGAGCCTGGCCGGGCAGCCCCACCGCGCCCCTCCAGCTTCCAGCCCCGGGCAACAGCCCCACGCCCACCCCAGAGGGGCTGCACCCAGCGCCGGGCCAGGGGTCCCTGGATAAACAGCCCCTAACCCCACCCCAGAGGTGGCTGCACCCAGCGCCGGGCCAGGGGTCCCTGTGTAAACAGCCCCCAGCCCCACCCCAGAGGTGGCTGCACCCAGCGCCGGGCCAGGGGTCCCTGGATAAACAGCCCCCGGGACCCACCCCAGAGGGGCTGCACCCAGCGCCGGGCCAGGGGTCCCTGTGTAAAGAGCCCCCGGGACCCACCCCAAAGGGGCTGCACCCAGCGCCGGGCCAGGGGTCCCTGTGTAAAGAGCCCCCGGGACCCACCCCAGAGGGGCTGCACCCAGCGCCGGGACAGGGGTCCCTGGATAAACAGCCCCCGGGACCCACCCCAGAGGGACTGCACCCAGCGCCGGGACAGGGGTCCCTGGATAAACAGCCCCCGGGACCCACCCCAGAGGGGCTGCACCCAGCGCCGGGCCAGGGGTCCCTGTGTAAAGAGCCCCCGGGACCCACCCCAGAGGGGCTGCACCCAGCGCCGGGCCAGGGGTCCCTGTGTAAAGAGCCCCCGGGACCCACCCCAGAGGGGCTGCACCCAGTGCCGGGACAGGGGTCCCTGGATAAACAGCCCCCCTGCCGCACCCCAGAGGTGGCTGCATCTCAGCACCGGGCCAGGGGTCAGGCCACTGCAAGGTATCTGCTGGGTTCAGCCCACAGGCACCCCAGAATTCAGCCCCACAGCGACAAGGGCTCTATGTGGTTCTGTGGGGTCAGCACAAGGGGAAGGGGCTGGCTTGGCAGCCCCCAGAAACTGGCTCTGCAAAGCCCCGGAGAGGGGTTGCGCAGGCAGCAGCAGGGAGAGATGCCCCCCCAACCCTTCTGCTGGGGAAGGACCCCACTGGGGGGACAGAGCCCTGGTGCTGTGGCTGGTTCAGCTCCACAGAATTTTGGTGAAGCAGAGCTGGGTGGGGATGGTCCAAACATAAAATTGGGAGCCAGGACTCCTGGGTTCTATCCCCAGCTCTGGGTGGGGTGTAGGAGCTAGTGGTTAGAACAGGGGCTTGGGAGCCAGGACTCCTGGGTTCTATCCCCAGCTCTGGGCGGGGAGGGGAGATGGGGCTAGTGGTTAGAACAGGGGGCTGGGAGCCAGGACTCCTGGGTTCTATCCCCAGCTCTGGGTGGGGTGTAGGAGCTAGTGGTTAGAACAGGGGCTTGGGAGCCAGGACTCCTGGGTTCTATCCCCAGCTCTGGGCGGGGAGGGGAGATGGGGCTAGTGGTTAGAACAGGGGGCTGGGAGCCAGGACTCCTGGGTTCTATTCCTAGCTCTAGGAAGGGAGGGGAGCAGAGGCTAATGGTTAGAGCAGGCATCTCTGCCCCTGCTGGGAGAGATGCGTCTGCTTCTGTCTTGTGACCCCGACTTGCCTGCACTTGCTCTTTTGCTGGCGTCTGCACCGGGGCTCCTGCAGCCGGTTCGCTCTGCACTTTCACAGCAGCTTCAGCAGAGAGGCTGGGGAGCAAGCCGGCCTTGCAGAGGAGCCCCCCACACTGCCCCTAAAGGGGGATCCCTCTAAAGCAAAGGGGTGCAAGCTGGGATCCGCCAGCCAGTGCTGAGATGGGACACGGCTCCCCAAATTAACAGCCCCGCTTGCCCAGCGCTGAGATGCAGCTACCTCTGGGGCGGAGCGCAGAAGGAAGCCACCCGCATTAGCTGAATGCCAGGCCCTGCCTGGGATCTGCTTTGCTTTGTCCGTTCCCCTCCCCCCAAGCCACCGGCACAGAAAGAGGAATTGGTTTGAGGAAGTTGGGGCTGGGATGGGAGCATGTGTGCTGGGAACAGGGCCGCCCCCCTTCGGTTTATGATACCAGCCCAGGGCGCCTCGTCCCCGGAAGGACGTCAGCCCCACCAAGGGGCCCCGCAGACGAGCCACCCAAAGGATCCAGGGGGGCTAAAGAGCCCCGGTCTGAGCTCCCCACTGATTCTAGACACCTCCAGTTTGGGAGCCCCCTGCCCGGGGCCCAAGTCATGGACGAGTCGGGCACCCCCGGCTCGCCCAGACATCAGTGGACGGGAGGAGCAGCTGGTGCATAGAACCCAGGAGTCCTGGCTCCCAGCCCCGCCCCCATCTCTCACCCACCAGATCCCTGCCAGCCCAAGGAGTCCTGGCTCCCAGCCTCTGCCCCGCTTTGACCCACCAGCCCCCCATCCCCTGCCCGTGACACCCTGGTGGGAAGCGATAGTTTTTGTAGGGCCTACACGCGCGTGTGACTCCCATGCGCCTCCCGGTGGTACCTGTGTGCGTTGCAGGGGCTGTTTCCATCAGATCCTGCTTGGTGTCTCCCGCCCCCCCGGTTCCCCAGGATGCTGCCCCTCTTCCTCCTGGCTGTGGCCCTGCCCCTGCCCCGTGTGGCTGCAGGGGGCATCTCCTGCTATGACGATGCCGGGCAGCCCGTGGACTGGTGAGTTCTCCCCCTTCCGCCCCGTAAAGAGACCCTGGGAGCACGTCCCCCGCGGGCTGCGTGGGCACCTGTGGCCAGGATACCCCTGCTCCTGGCATCGGGGGGAAGGTGCCGGGGCTCCCCCCCCCAGGCAGGGGTCTGGCCCCAAAGGGTTAACAGGGTCCCTTCGCCCCCGCCCAGGTTCCTGGCCTACAAGCTGCCCCGGCCCCGGCACGGCCCCCCTTCTGAGGGCATGCGCTACATGTACCAGGATGCCCGCTCTGGCGGCTGGGTGCCCGGCCATGCCCTCATGAACAGCACCCAGAGCGCTGTGGGCAGGACCCTGCTGCAGCTCTACCAGGGGGCAAACAGGCGGGTGAGTCGGGGGGAGGGGGCAACTGGAGACGGGCTGCTGGGGGAGGGGGGGCTGGGGCTAAGCTGGGACAGAGAAGGGGGCAGTGGGGGTATGGGCAGGAGAGGGGGCTATGGCTGCTGGGGGAGGGGCAGTGGGGGGCACTGGGGGAAAGGGCAGAGGGGAGGGGCAGTGGGGGGTGCTGGGGGAAGGGGCAGAGGGGAGGGGCAGTGGGGGGCACTGGGGGAAGGGGAAAAGAGGAGGGGGCAGTGGGGGGTGCTGGGGGAAGGGGCAGAGGGGAAGGGCAGTGGGGGCACTGGGGAAAGGGGCAGAGGGCAGGGGAGGGGGCAGTGGGGGACGCTGGGGGAAGGGGCAGAGGGCAGGGGAGGAGGCAGTGGGGGGCGCTGGGGGAAGGGGCAGAGGGCAGGGGAGGGGCAGTGGGGATCGCTGGGGGAAGGGGCAGAGGGTGGGGGGCAGTGGGGGGCGCTGGGGAAGGGGCAGAGGGTGGGGGGGCAGTGGGGGGCGCTGGGGAAAGGGGCAGAGGGCAGGGGAGGGGCAGTGGGGGGGCGCTGGGGGAAGGGGCAGAGGGCAGGGGAGGAGGCAGTGGGGGGCGCTGGGGGAAGGGGCAGAGGGCAGGGGAGGGGCAGTGGGGATCGCTGGGGGAAGGGGCAGAGGGTGGGGGGCAGTGGGGGGCGCTGGGGGAAGGGGCAGAGGGCAGGGGAGGGGCAGTGGGGGGCGCTGGGGGAAGGGGCAGAGGGCAGGGGAGGAGGCAGTGGGGGGCGCTGGGGGAAGGGGCAGAGGGCAGGGGAGGGGCAGTGGGGAATGCTGGGGGAAGGGGCAGAGGGCAGGGGAGGGGCAGTGGGGGGAGCTGGAGGAAGGGGCAGAGGGCAGGGGAGGAGGCAGTGGGGGGTGCTGGGGGAAGGGGCAGAGGGCGCGGAGCAGTGGGGGGCGCTGGGGGAAGGGGCAGAGGGCAGGGGAGGGGCAGTGGGGAACGCTGGGGGAAGGGGCAGAGGGCGGAGGGGTAGTGGGGGACGCTGGGGGAAGGGGCAGAGGGCAGGGGAGGGGCAGTGGAGGGCGCTGGGGGAAGGGGCAGAGAGGAGGGGCAGTGGGGGGGACTGGGCGGAGGGGTGGGGGGGCACTGGGGCAGGGTCTCCCAGCACTCAGCCCCCCCGGTTCTGTTGCAGACGGAAGACACGGCCTACATCCTGTACAACGACCAGCCCCCAAAGAATGTCACCTCCTCCACCAGTGCCCGGGGGCACACCAAGGGTAACCCCCCCCCGCAGCATCGCCAGCCTGAGCCCAGAGAGGCACCAGGCAGCACCTGCCCCGAAGGAGGGAGAGAAACGTGGGACTGACCCAGACAGCGACCCTGGCTCTGGGAGGGGAGTGGGGTCTGGTGGTTAGAGCAGCGAGGGGCGGAGCTCAGAGCCAGGACTCCTGGGTTCTTTCCCCAGTGCCAGGTGGGGAGTGGGGGCTGGTGGTTAGAGTGGCGGGGGGCTGGAAGCCAGGACTTCTGGGTTCTCTCCCCAGCTCTGGAAGGGGAGTTGAGTCTAGTGGTTAGAGCGGGGGCGGGAGGGGGCTGGGAGCCAGGACTCCTGGGTTCTCTCCAACCATTTGAACCTTGACTCTCCTCCCTTGTCCCCCCAGGCGTAGTCCTGCTGGACAGTGCCCAGGGCTTCTGGCTGCTGCACAGCACCCCCCACTACCCGCCCCCCACGTCGGAGACCTATGCCTGGCCCCACAGCGGCCTGCACAATGGCCAGTCCTTCCTGTGCGTCACCTTTCCCTATGCCCAGTTCAAGGAGATCGGTAGGTGCTTCATCTGCCCGGACGCCTGGGTCCTCTCCCAGCCCGGGGACGGGAGGGGAGTGGGGTGTAGTGGCTATAGCCGGGGGAGTGGGGAGCCAGGACTCCTGGGTCCTCTCCCAGGCCGGGGACGGGAGGGGAGTGGGGTCTAGTGGCTATAGCTGGGGGAAGGGGGAGCCAGGACTCCTGGGTTCTCTCCCAGCTCTGACAGCTCTGGGGACTGATTCTGTGTCTACCCGAGTGAGGGTGCAGCCTGGTTGTTGCAGAGTGACCCCCCCAGCAGTGTGCCACCCCCTGCCCCCCATGGCTCAGTGGGGCTCAGTCTCCGTGGCCTGTTGCTGGGGCAGCGTCTGTGACGGAGATACCCGGGGCTGAGCTGAGCCCCGGCAAACTCATATCACCCGGGGGGGGGCGGCTGCGGGTCTCGTCCCGCTCCCCCACCCTCCTCTTCCCTCCCCCAACTGGCTCTAGGCACCCAGCTGAGGTTCAGCGACCCCGAGGTGTTCGACGCCCGGGTGCAGGGGCCCTTCGCCCAGGACCTGCCCGACCTGCGCCTGGCCTCCGAGATGCAGCCCGTGCGGGAGCCCCCCTGGAACCGCAGCGTGGCCCTGACCTCGCGGGGGGGGCGCCGCTTCCTGAGCCTGGCCAAGTTCCGGCTCTTCCACGACGGTGAGGACGGGCGGGGGGGGGGGAACTGGGGGCTGGCAGGTCCCAGGCCCACACTCCTGCATGGGGGGGGCTGATAAGCCCCAACATGAGCCCCCCCCCCCCCATTGGCCTTATAACCACCCGAAGTGGTGCCAACCCCGAACACCTCGGCCTCCCCAGATCTCTACCCCCAGCCTTCTATCCTCCCTCTGTGAGTGACCCTCCCATGGGGCATTTCCCCTCCCTCCAGCTCGCTAACCCCTCCCGCTCTCTGCCCCCCAGATCTGTACTCCGGCCAGCTCCCCCTGAGGTCTCTTCCCCCCGGATCAGCCCCACATTGCCTCTGAGTGACCCCCCCATGGGGCATTTCCCCTCCCTCCAGCTCGCTAACCCCACCCCGCTCTCTGCCCCCCAGATCTGTACTCCGGCCAGCTCCCCCTGAGGTCTCTTCCCCCCGGATCAGCCCCACATTGCCTCTGAGTGACCCTCCCATGGGGCATTTCCCCTCCCTCCAGCTCGCTAACCCCACCCCGCTCTCTGCCCCCCAGATCTCTATTCCGGCTGGCTGGCCCAGGCACTCTCCAGCGACCTCTACGTCCAGTTCTGGCCCAACTCGCGGGGGGTCCTGCCCTCCAACTGCTCGGGGCCCTACCGGGTGTATAACATCGAGGCGCTGGGCTTCCCGGCCCCGGGGCCCCACTTCTCGGCCACCGTCGACCACTCCAAGTGGTGCGTGAGCACCGAGGGCGCGCCCGGCTGGGCCTGCGTGGGCGACACGAACCGCAATGTAGAGGAGGAACAGCGGGGAGGGGGGACCCTGTGCCAGCAGGACCCGGCCGTCTGGAAATCTTATTGCGCCCTAGTGCAGAGCTATAGCAAGTGCTAGGAGGGGAGCGGGGGCTAGTGGGTGGAGCCGGGATTGGGAGTCGGTCACTGCCCCAGTGACTCTCCAGGGGAACCTTGCAGTGCCTCAGTTTCCCCATCTGTGACACTTGCACTTACCTACCTCTCTGGGGCTGTGGGGTGGGGGGATTCAATGGTGCTTGCGAAGCTGGGGGGGTCTCCATGCCCCTGTATAAATGTGGCCCCCGCACTGGCTCTTTCAATAATAATCTTGCGATTTCTAAGTCAGTCTTGCGATTTTCTCGGCCCAACGCCTGATGGCGGTGCTCTGGGGGCAGCCAGGATGGAGGGCAGGGACATCCCTTAAATAACCAAGGGGCGCTAGAGGGGAGAGGTCAGCGCCAACCAGGGACGGAGGACACCTGGGTTCAATTCACTGTGCTGCCTCTGCCTCAGTTTCCCCACCTGTACAAGGGGGAGAATTGCCCTTCCCCACAGCAGGGGGTGGGGGGGTGAGGAGCTGCCTAGATGCTAGGGTGACCTGGCTGTGATCAGTGAGTCCCTGGCCCAGCTGGGGAAGGAGTTTAGGGGGTCCCGCTCTGCCCCCAAAGAGGTGCTCCAGGGCAGGGGCGGGGCGGGGGGGCAGCAGGGTTTCCAGGGTCCCCTCCACGCTCCTGCATGGAAAATCTCAGCACCGGTGAGGATGGGGGGCCCAGTCATGAGTGCTGGTGCCTGCTAGGATCTGCTGGGGAGGCCAAATCTCTGCTCTGGTTACCAATGAAGGGGTGTATGGGGGGGCACACCTAAGGTAGATTCCCATCCCCACACCCCCGCCACTTATCTGTCTGTCCCCAGGCCCACCCCTGCAGTGCCTGATGCTGGGCTTTGTGCCTCAGTTTCCCTCCCCTGGCTTCCCCATCCCAGCACCCCCTCAGCCAGGGTCTATTTAGTGTTAATGTTGTTCCCCCCGGGGGGGGAGTATGCGCCCCCCCGGGTAAGCAGGGGGTCCAAGTGGAGCCTGGGGTGCTATAAGGGGAGTGGGCCCCGGGGCAGGTTATTCCATCAGTGCCCACTAGGGAAGTGTTGCACCTTCCTCTGCAAGCCCTCGTCCTGGCCACTGGGGAGGTGGGATGCCAGGGTAGATGGGCCCGTGGGTCTGACCTGGGGTGGATCCCTTCTGACCAGCCGGACGGTTTGTCCGCAGTAGCCCCACCGGGAGTGGCCTGGGCTCGCGGGGCAGCCGAACACTCCAGTCTCTCTGGCTGCTTTGGGCGTGGCTCTGGGTGTGTCTGTGTTGGTGGGGGGAGGGTGTGTGCATGGCGCTGTGCGTCTGGGGGGGGGCATGTGGCTGGTGTCGGGTGTTGTAGCCGCTGGAGTGTTGCAGCACGTGTGTGTTGTGGGGATGGCTCTGGGTATGGGGAATGTGGTGGGGGGGTTGCCTACAAACTGTGTGTGGCTGTTGTGGGGTGCATGGGGCTTGGTGTGTTGGTGTAATAGTGTGTGTGTTGGATTGTGGAGGGTGTTGCAGGGTGTGTGAGGGGTGGCTGGCTGTGTGCAGTGTGTGTGTTTGGGGTGAGGTGAGGGGGGTCTGCGATCGAGTGTGTGTGTATGTGTTTTGGGCTGTTTGGTGGGGGTGTTGTGGGGTGTTGGTGTTGTGGGGGGTGTCAGGTCTGTACAGTCTCTGCCAGCAGAGGATGTCCTGTGCTTCCTTCTCTCCTCCTCCTCCCCCGCCCCAAGCTGCTGCATTGAGATCTGGTGTCAAAGGTCCCTAAACCCAGGACATTTGGCTGCTGGAGTTTTGGTAGGACCTACTCTTACCTCAAGGCTCAGCGGGGATGCCTGGGGGAGGCATCTGTGTCATCCTCCCTGCCTGGCACAGTGTCAGGCTGAGCCCACAGCCCCCCCCAACCTGTGTTCTCCCCCCCCCAGTCCCTGGGGCGGGTCCAGCCCCACCCACTATAGGAGCATGGGGTGTAACTCGGGATACAGGTGAACCCAGGCCAGGCTGCCCACTGGGCCCCGCTAGTACCCCCAGAGGAGGGCTGTGATCTCACTGCTCCTCTGCTCTAAGCCAGTGACACCCCAAGAGTGGGGAGCTCTGCCCACCTCTGGCAGCCTGGGGCAGGGGCTGAGCACCCTCTGTCTGCCCCACGCCTCACTCAGAGGCTGGGCAAAGGGCCCAGGCCCTAAATCTGGGGCAGGAGGAGGGGGGCAAGGGGGGAGCACTCAGGGGCCCCTGGGTCTGGAGAAGGGGGACTGGGAGCTGGGACAGAATCTGGGCTGTGCCCTGAGGTGGCAGAGTCCAGACCCCGCCGGGTCACGGGGCAGAAATGAGTTGGCTGGATCTTGGCTAAAGTTCTTAGAGGGCAGGTGCCTGTCCGGCCCAGCCTGGCCCCAACCGAGCCCCCTGCCGCCCCGGGCCACTGACAGGAGGGAATGGGACTGTTTGTGATACCTAAGAGCCCGGGACTGGGCTAGCAGGGGGCTGTGGATTGGGAGTGAGGGGCAACAGCAGAGCTGGGGGGCAGGGCTAGGCTAACAGGGGCTGCAGGTCGGGAGTGAGGGGCAACAGCAGAGCTGGGGGGCAGGGCTAGGCTAACAGGGGCTGCAGGTCAGGAGTGAGGAGGGGGGAGCCCAGGGCTGGGCTAGCCAGGGGTTGCGGCTCAGGAGTGAGGGGCGCCGGCAGAGCTGGGGGGGCAGGGCTTGGCTAGTAGGGGCTGCAGGTCGGGAGTGAGGGGCACTGGCAGAGCTAGGGGGGCAGGGCTGGGCTAGCCAGGGGCTGCGGCTCAGGAGTGAGGGGCGCTGGCAGAGCTGGGGGGGTAGGGCTGGGCTAGCAGGGGCTGCAGTTCGGGAGTGAGGGGCACCGGCAGAGCTACAGCAGGTCACCCCATCCCTGCAGATGGGGAAGGTTCTGGCAGGGGCTCCCCCTCTCCCTTTGGAACCTGCCTCATCGCAGGCTGCAGCCAAGGGGCACGAATTTGCGGCCCTGGCCCTGGAGTGGGAGCTCGCGCTGGGCATCTGGGAACTGGGCAAAGCCTCATGGGGGCGGGGGAGACGCCCTACCCCTGCCCTCCACTTACTGCTAGACCCCCCGCCCCGGGAAGGAACCCAGGAGTCCTGCCTCCCACCGCCTGCTCCCCCCACAGCTCTGCTCCCCTCCCCAGGAACCCAGGAGTTCTCCCCCCCCCCAGCTGCATAAGCAGGTAATCTGTGGGGTGGGGGGGGCACCGGGCGCTATGAATAGGCAGCCTGGGAACATGATGTCCCAGCTGGGAGCCGCCTTACACAGCTCGCCTGGAGGGGAGGGGGCGCAGCCCAGCTTCCTTCCTCTTCAGTCCCACCCCCGTTCTAACCACTAGCGCCCCCCTCCCCGATCCAGGGCCAGAACCCAGGCTTCCAGCCCCCTGCTCTAACCACTAGCCCCCTCTCCTCTCCCCTCCCAGGGCCAGAACCCAGGCTCCCAGCCCCCTGCTCTAACCCCTAGCCCCCTCTCCTCCCCTCCCCTCACAGGGCCGGAACCCAGGAGTCCTGGCTCGTACCTGCCCCCTGCTCTAACCAGCAGACCCCACTCCCCTCCCAGCTCCCCAGGCCTCGTGAGCTTGCCCTGCTGGGCATATTCCAAGACCATCCCCTCCTTGGCCGAGTGCCAACAGCCCGGCTGGCTCTGGGACCTCCTGGCTCAGCCCAGCCAGCGGCCCGTCGAGCCCCCTGGAAGAAAGGACAGGTGGGGGTGGGCTCTGAGGAGCCAGCTGCACCCCCTGCTGGAAGGAGAGGCAATTGCTGTGCCATGGATCATAGACCCCCGCTACAGCTGAATGCTGAGGGGGATTCTCCAGCAGCTGAGCTGCCCGGGGCCTGTGATCTCGGCGCAGGGGGTCTGAATGCCCCCCTCGCTGCTGAGCCCACGTTTAGAACACGCCGGGGGCTGGGAGCCAGGATGCCTGGGTTCTAGGCTCGGTTTAGGGAGGGCAGCACCTGGGGGTTAGAGCAGGGGGGGCTGGGCTGGGAATCTGACCCTGTGTGCCCTCCCCAACCCCCCGCCAGGAGTCCAGGACACGGCGCTTCATCCTCCCCGGCCTCCTGCTGCCTTGGCGACGTGGGTCCTGCCTGAGGATGTCACTGGATCCAGGCCACCAGCCCGAGCAGCTGGGCCTGGGCCAGGCGGTTACATAACAGCCTCCGGCTTGCATAAGCGCCTTCCCTGCCCGGATCCCGCTTTGCTGGGGCCCGGGTGTGGGGAGGCGGCAGGTGTGCAGAGCAGGCCCCTGGGCCTCCTGATGTCACCTGGGGGCGAGTCTCCCCCCCATGGGGCTGGTGCCTGCCCCTGGATGGGAGCCGGGGCCCCTTGGAGGAGAGAGCCCCCATAGCCCATTCCCTGCCCCTCTCAGCTAGCAAGTCCCTCCCCTCAAGTTTGTCCTGACGCAGGTTGTGGAGAGACCCCTGTATCTCCCTCTCACACACGCGTGTGCACGCGCATGCGCGCACACACACACACTAGCAAAGATTGAGATACAGGACTCACACACACACCCCTCCCAGACTCCCGAACTGGGGCAAAGGGCCGCGTGCCAAAATACAGTGTAGAACCAACATTCCCTCTGCGCATGTGCGCACACACACACACACACGCTCTGCCCACTCACCACCTGCCACAACTAGGGCAAAGGGCTTGTGCTAAATTCACAGCTGCACAAACACACCCCTCGCACTGCACACAAACACCTGCCACCAATGCTCACCCTCCAGAGTGCACAGCCACTGCTATGTGCACGTCACTCTGCACACCAACACACACACACAATGTCTCACACACCCTTCCACTCCTGCAATGCACAACACTGGCACAACACTCGGAATACCCTCAGACCTCATAAACTGTGTCAGATCCCACATACAAACATACCCCCAGCAACAAACACACTGTACAGACACTCCCGCCACCACCTACACCCATACACTATACATGACTCGCACATACACACTCAGACCCACTCCCACATACGCTGTATATTTCCACATAAACCCACCCTTCCCTCACACACACACATGCAGAGCCTCATACACCCTCGCCCACTCAATGGACACACATGCACACACATTCCACAGTCACACACACACACACACACGCTGTAAAGGAGAGACACCAACATCCAGCAGCTGGAGATTTGCCCCCCTCTCCTGCTCCCCTTGCCCCCCCATGTGCCCTTAACTCCCAGGCGGGATGGGGCTGGGGGGGCTGCTGAGATTGGTTCCTAGAAGGACAAAACAAAACGTAACCAGCGAAGATGCCAAGGGCGACGGACACGGGCCAGGGAGCAGCTTGGGGGTGGAGGGATCGGGGGGGTAAGGGGGGACAGGGTCAATCAGGATTGCGGAGAGCAGCCCCTGGCCCCGCTTCCAGGGGGGTGGCTTTGAAATCACCCGGATGTCTAAGCAAAGAGGCCGCCTGGGTTAGCGGCGGATGCACCAGGCTGGGCCTCAGGGCATCCGGTTTCTAACCACAGCTCTGGGAGGGCAGCGGTGGCTACTAGTTGGAGGAGGGAGGCCGGGGGTCAGGACTCCTGGGTTCTAGTCCCAGTTCTGCCACTGATCTTAGGCAAGTCTAACTGTGCCTCAGTTTCCCCTCCTAACCTTTGTCTATGCAGATGGTGAGCGCTCTGGGGCAGGGTCTCTGCTGGGGGCCTTTAGGCATTACCGTAATTCACCTAATGAGCAGGCCCCCATGGTCGGGTCCCCTGGCTCCATGCACCTCCCGGATCCTGCCCCAGTTACTCCGGGCCCTTTGACATCAGTGGGTTGCCATGGCAGCGCCGGGTTGCCACAGGCTCCGGCCCAGAGGAGAGGACGGTTACTATGGAGAGAAAAAGCGGATCTAGGAAGATAGGGGCTGGATGGGGGGAGGGGAAGATGGGTGGCGAGCTGGGGATAGAACCCAGGAGTCCTGAATCCAGCCCCACCCCGACCCCCACTGCCCTCCTGCATCTGGTGACAGACCCAGGAGTCCTGACTTCCAGCTGTGGGAGGGGAGTGGGGTCTGGTGATTGGAGGGGGATGGGCCAGGAGCCAGGACTCCTGGGTTCTATGCCCTGCTTTGGGAGGGGAGTGGGGTCTAATGCGGGGGGCAGGAGCCAGGACTCCTGGGTTCCATCCCTAGCTCTGGGAGGAGAGTGGGGTCTAATGGGGTGGGGGCTGGGAGCCAGGACTCCTGGGTTCCATCCCTGGCTCTGGGAGGTGAGAGTATGGGGTCTAATAGGGGGGGGGGCTGGGGATCCAGGACTCCTGGGTTCCATCCTGGCTCTGGGAGGGGACTTGGGTCTAATCGGGGGGCTGGGAGCCAGGACTCCTGGTTCATCCTGGCTCTGGGAGGGGAAGTGGGGTCTAATGGGGGGGCTGGGAGCCAGGACTCCTGGGTTCCATCCCTAGCTCTGGGAGGGGAGTGGGGTCTAATGGGGATGGGCCAGGAGCCAGGACTCCTGGGTTCTATGCCCTGCTGTGGGTGGGGAGTGGGGTCTAAGGGGGGGGGCAGGAGCCAGGACTCCTGGGTTCCATCCCTAGCTCTGGGAGGAGAGTGGGGTCTAATAGGGGTGGGGGCTGGGAGCCAGGACTCCTGGGTTCCATCCCTAGCTCTGGGAGGAGAGTGGGGTCTAATGGGGGGGCAGGAGCCAGGACTCCTGGGTTCCATCCCTAGCTCTGGGAGGGGAGTGGGGTCTAATAGGGGGTGGGGGCTGGGAGCCAGGACTCCTGGGTTCCATCCCTAGCTCTGGGAGGGGAGTGGGGTCTAATGGGGGGGCTGGGAGCCAGGACTCCTGGGTTCCATCCCTAGCTCTGGGAGGGGAGTGGGGTCTAATGGGGGGGCTGGGAGCCAGGACTCCTGGGTTCTATGCCCTGCTTTGGGAGGGGAGTGGGGTCTAATGCGGGGGGCAGGAGCCAGGACTCCTGGGTTCCATCCCTAGCTCTGGGAGGAGAGTGGGGTCTAATGGGGTGGGGGCTGGGAGCCAGGACTCCTGGGTTCTATACCCTGCTTTGGGAGGGGAGTGGGGTCTAATGCGGGGGGCAGGAGCCAGGACTCCTGGGTTCCATCCCTGGCTCTGGGAGGGGAGTGGGGTCTAATAGGGGGTGGGGGCTGGGAGCCAGGACTCCTGGGTTCCATCCCTGGCTCTGGGAGGGGTGGGGGACCCACTGGCTCCTGGGGGTGCCAGCCCCTTTCCTAGCCCGGCTCCGTGGAGCATCCCAACCCGTTACCGGGGGGCGGTCCCTGTTGCCATGGCGCGCGGTTGCCGGGGGGACGGGAGGGGGCGGAGGCGGTGACGTCGCGGGGTTACCCGAGGTGAGGCTGGGACCCGGCCTGAACTTGGCACAAATAGGGGCCGGAGCGGGCGGGCGCGGCAGACGCGAGGGAGGCAGCGGCGAAGGGGCGCCGGGGCCCTAGCGCAGCGTAGCGACCGGCGGGCGGTAAGGACCGGGGCGGGGGGGACACCTGCGTGAGGTGGCGGAGGGGCGGGGTGTGTGTGTGTGTGTGTGTGCATGGCTCTGTGTGTAGCTGTGCGTGTGTGTGTGTGCGTGCGTGCATGGCTCTGCGTGTGTGTGTGTAGCTGTGTGTCTATCATGGCTCTGCTTGTGTGTAGCCGTGTGTGTGTGTGCATGGGTCTGTGTGTAGCTCTGTGTGTGTGTGTGTGTGTGTGTGTGGCATGGCTCTGTGTGCGTAGCTGTGTGTGTGCATCTGTGCCTGGTTCTGTGTGTGTAGCTGTGTGTGTGCCACATGTGCCTGGCTCTCTGTGTATGCATGGCTCTGTGTGATTGTGTGAGCAGTGTGACTTTCTTTGCGTTCCTGTTTGTGTGCTTAGAAGGATTTGTGTATTTGTGTGTAGTATATAAATAGTGGTGTGCATTTCTTTGCAGCCGTGTTTGTGTGACTGTGTGTGTTTGTAAGAGTGCGTGCCTTTATAGACATGTGTCTGTGTGTAAATGTGTATGGTTGCATACATTTATTTCAATTCGTGTGGATATGTGTGTGTAAACAAGCGTGATTGTGTGTCTTTGTGTGCTGGATGTATGTGTGTGTGATTACGTGTTTGGATATATGTGTACCTCTGTGTGTGTGATTGTGTTTCTGGCTGGTTGTGTGTGACTGTATGGCTGGCTTTGTGTGTGTGATTGTGTTTCTGGCTGGTTGTGTGTGACTGTATGGCTGGCTTTGTGTGTGTGATTGTGTGGCTGGCTGGTTGTGTGTGACTGTATGGCTGGCTTTGTGTGTGTGATTGTGTGGCTGGCTGGTTGTGTGTGACTGTATGGCTGGCTTTGTGTGTGTGATTGTGTGGCTGGCTGGTTGTGTGGCTGGTTGTGTGTGATTCTGGGGGCGATTCCTTCACTTTCTCTTTCCTAAATAAAACATCAACCCCCCCACCCCGGCCGCAGTCCCTCCCCCTGCACTGGGGATTAACCCTGGGAGTGTGGGGGGACATGCCACAAATCCCCCCCCCCCTCCTGTGCAGCAGCCAAAAATAGCAGCTGGCTCAGAGCGAGTTTGTTTGTCCTGCGGGCGCAGGGGCGGGGAGAAGGGCAGCACGTCCTGTCCCAGGGCTGGAATGCCTGGAGCAGGGACAGCGGGTCCGGGATCACCCAGGCTGGGGCAAACCCCGGCCAGCCAGTGTGCAGGGAGGTTGGGACACGGTGGGGGGGGATATATGGGATGTCAGGGCCGGATTCTGAGTTCAGCCCCCGCCCCGGGTGAATCCACGGGGGTTCTACACGGCTGTGAGTCCCCTGGCTGTGCTCTGCACCATCCACAGCAGGCCAGAGCTGGGCGGGTTCCCAGAGTGAGTCCGGCCTGCGCCAGAGGGCGGCGGGGTGAGGCTTGGCGGATCTATCCCTGCCCACGTTCATGCAAGCGTGTGTGTGCGGGTGTACTTGTGACTGTGTGCCCATGGTGCATCTGTTACGAGAGTTGTGTGTGTCTGTGTGACCTATGGGACAGTGTTTGAGTGTGACTCTGTGTTGTGTCTGAGAGAGAGGTGAGGCGCTGTTGATCTGTGTGTGTTGTGGATGTGGTTGTGTTAGGCTGATCGGTGTGGGTGTGGTTGTGTTAGGCTGATCTGGGTCTGTGGGCGTAGTTGTGTTAGGCTGATTTTGTGTGTGTGTGTGTGTGTGTGCCTGCACTTACCTGGGTGTGGAACCCAAATCCTACTCCAAAGAACTCACAACCTGACCGACAAGGGGGGAGGAGGCCGGGGGAGGGGCTGTGCAAATTACATATGGACCTAATTTGAATATAGAACATAATTTCCATATGACACAAACTTGAGCGTCAGGCCAAGTGCGCTCACATGCGCACGCACACACAGACACACTCACATGCGTGTACCCCCCACAAGCACAGCCACACTCACTGTCACACACCCAGACACCGTCACAACTGTGCACTCACAGGCACAGCCCCCGTCATACACACGCACACACTTTGTCACACACACCAATGCGTGCTCACAAACACTTGCACACCCCCTCTCGCACACCCACAGGGACATCCGCCAGGCTCACCCCCCATTAGCTTCCCCACATCACCTGCCACACGCTAACCCCTCCTTCCCCCCCTGCAGCTGGGCGCGGCTTGTCCCCTGGCGCCATGAGCTCATCCCCAGAGGAGCCGCCTCGCCCGCCCTCACCAGGCCCAGCCAAGCTCGAGGATTCCCCGGCCCTGCTGACGGGCAGCGGGCTGCTGGCGGGGAGGGCCAGGCCCCAGGACCCGGCCAGCCGGGCCGTGGGGGGCCCGGCCCGGCGCACGCGAGAATTCACCCCGGAGGACAAGAAGGACAACGGCTACTGGGACAAACGCAAGAAGAACAACGAGGCGGCCAAGCGCTCCCGGGAGAAGCGGCGCGTCAACGACCTGGCGCTGGAGAGCCGGGTGCTGGCGCTGCTGGAGGAGAACGCCCGGCTCAAGGCCGAGCTCCTGGCCCTCAAGTTCCGCTTCGGCCTCATCCGCGAGCCGGCTGAGCCCCCGAGGCCGGCCGCTGCGCCCGCCCCCTACCCGTACCCGCTGGGCACCGAGCCCCTGCTGGCACCGCGCTACAGCCGCCCCTTCCAGCCGGAGCCGGGCGGGGGGTACTCCGAGGACTCCGGGTTCTCCACGCCCGGCAGCTCCAGCATGGGTAGCCCTGTCTTCTTTGAGGAGCGGGACGGGTTCGAGGGGCACTGCCTGGTGCCCGAGGTCCCCGGGGAAGTGGGGGAGGCAGGCCGGGGAGGGCGCTATGACCCGGCGGGGGATACTGTCAAGAGCCTGCCCCACAAGCTGCGCTTCAAGATGGCCGGGGGGCCCGAGGAGATGGGGGGTGAGGCCCAGGCCCCTTATGCCCCATCGCCACCCGCCGGGGACTGGCGGGGGGGCACAGCTGGAGGGGAGGACCAAAGGAACGGGGCAGCAGTGTCAGGGGTGGGGGCTGCGCCGTTTGGGGGGTGCTATGGCACTGGGGGATCACCCCCCCTCCCACTCCAGGAGCCCGGGTACCCGACGGAGAACGGTGCCCTCCGGAGCCAGCTGGCATCGCTGTCGGCCGAGGTGGCTCAGCTGAAGAAGTTCTTCTCCGAACAGATCCTGGTCAAGATGAACTGAGGGGTGCTGGGGGGTAAGGGGGTGGCTGGGAGCAGCTGTGGGTTTTCATCTCCCCTTCCTGGGGCCCTCCTCCCCATGTTCACTTACCCCCTCCCCATGTATATTTGTACAGATTTCTGCCCCTTGGGGCATGTGGGGGGTTTTCTATCGTGTAGCCGTTGCTGGAGACTTTTAAAATAATAAACATGTTTCTTGGGGGATGCGCCCTGTTTGTTTGGGTGGCTCCCCCAAGATCCTGAGCAGCACAGACAAGATCAGACCTGGGTCCCATCTACCCCATTCTCCCTCCTTCCCCACCCTCCGCCATGGCAGATCACTCCCAGCTGCACATCCCTCACAGCTGCATGCCCCTCAGTAGGGACGGCTGTAACTTGCTGGGGGATCCTATACTGCCCCCCCCCAATGCAGGGGGGCAGGAGCCGGAAGGGAACTCAGAGGGGCAACGCCTCTAGCTGGCCACAGTGCCCCCCTGTGCCCATAGTGCTGTCGGGCTGCGCCAGCCCCTGGTGCCATGGTTAGATCAGAACCCAGATCCCACCTCCCTCTCTAAGCCTGCATGTCGTGGCAGAGCGCTGCAGGGTAGCAGCGTGGCTCCCATGCCAACCACCACACTGCCACTGGGCTTGCACACACTGAGATGCAGCCGCTGCTGGGGTGGGACCTAGGGGCTGCTTATACCAGGATCCCTCACCCGGTGCTGAGATGCAGCTGTGGTGGGGTGCAGTGACGGGACCCGGGGCCAGCTGATGGCCCAAGAAGCTCCACCTCTATGGCCCTGATCTCAGAGTCGCAGGATGCTGCTGGGAATGTACCTGGGGCTTGGGTCCCTGCCTTCCCCAGCCCCCGGCGTTTGTAACTGGGCCTCTGCCCCCCAAGGCAGGCTGAGCACCATCCAGCCAGGCCAACTCCAACCCGTGTGCTGCAAACTTCTTTGCACGCTGGTGCTCCGCACCATCCCTGGCCTCGTGCCCTGCCCTGGCACCGCGTGGCAGAGCGCAGGCTGCCCTAGTGGCCAGTCTGTACTCTGCCTTAGTCCCACCACCCTCCGGTGACCTGCGCTGGCGGCTTCTCCATCGGCCTGCGAGCATAGGCGTGTGGTTGGTGTGGTTCACCCAGAATCCTGCCACCCTCCATTTCTGCTGAGCTCGTCCGGTGGCTCCCGCTGAGGTTCTGGACACAGTCTGTCTCCATTGTCCTGTCCATGACCCCCTCATGAGCCCCCTCCTAGCACTGCCGGTGACGGCCAAGCCACCGGGCCAGGAGGGTGCAGCTGGGCACGGGGTGCCCTGTGGCTGTGGGGTCTGGTGACTTTGTGGATCCCAGCTCTGGACAGCATTCCTCTGGGCAGCGTCCACAGGCTCCTTGGACTCCTTTGGGGCGCCGCGAGAGCTATCTAGGGTTCTCTGCTTGGGGCCTCCTCTGGAGCCCTGTGACCCTCCCTCCCAGCCCGGCTCTCCCTGGTTTTGTCCCCCACATTCAGTTGTGTGGCCTGGACTTTGTGGTCCCTTCACTTGGGGGAAGCTGGGTGGGACCTAAGTCTTGGCTTGGCCTCCGCCAGCA
Organism: Gopherus evgoodei; assembly: GCF_007399415.2. Classification (NCBI taxonomy): domain Eukaryota; kingdom Metazoa; phylum Chordata; order Testudines; family Testudinidae; genus Gopherus; species Gopherus evgoodei. The sequence goes on along the minus strand of NW_022060061.1, from coordinate 2,616,426 downwards.
CATGCTAGTACCTGTAACAGGTACCTGGGGTGGGCCTGAGGGGTCAGTCACTCTTCCATCTGCCACAGCTGGGGGTTGGTGGTGGTGATGGTAGTAGGGTGACCAGATGTCCTGATTTTATAGGGACAATCCCGATTTTGGGGTATTTTTCTTATATAGGCTCCTATTACCCCCCACCCCGTCCCGATTTTTCACACTTGCTGTCTGGTTACTTGCGCGGGTGGGGGGAAGAGGGAGCCCCTGGGAGGGAGCCTTGCTGGGGGGCCCCAGGAGGACAGGCCTCTGCAGTTGCAGCTCACATGAGGGAAGGGGCCCTACTTGAAGGTGCGGGAGGGGCCCTGGGCTTGGGGGGAGGGGAGAAGAACAAAACACAACTGGTCCCCTCCCCCTCGCACCCCAAGGCATCCTGCTGTCCAGAATGTCAGCTCCTTAGGTGGGGGGGGGGGGCTGAGCTGACACCTCCTGACTGCTCCCCTGTGCAAACTAACGCAGCAAGGGCACTGGGCCTCCCCAAACTACATTTCCCAGGATGCATGGAGGCCACAAAACTATATCTCCCAGGATGCTCTGGGACCTTAAAAACTACATTTCCCAGGATGCTCTTGTAATGGAGCTGAATTTTCCCGGATGGTCCCTGCACCCTGTCATGCAGCCACCTCTGGTGTGGATTGTGGCAGTTGTTTGGGGCCAGAAGTGGCAGGTACTCCCAGATCCCCATGAAAGTTGCACTGGGAGTTAAGGATGCTGGGTGCAATCCTCAGGGCTGGCAGTCGGCCAGGATGCCAGGGTTGGCTTGTCATTGCAGTGGGAATTGAGTGAAGATACCTGGCTTCTGTTCCCAGCGGTGGGGTGGGAATGGGGTCTAGTGACTGTGGTTGGCGGGGGGGCGCTGGACACCAGGACTTCTCCCTTCTATCCTGAGTTCTGGGGTGTGAGTGGGGTCTAGTGGTTAGAGGAGATGGGAAGGTTAGAGCAAGGGGCTGGGTGCCAGGACTCCTGGGTTCTATGGCTGACTCACCCACTGATTCAGTGTGTGACCTCAGGAACACCACATCCCTTGCTTTCTCCCTGTGTGAAGAGGAGGGACTGGGAGGCCAGTCAGAGCTGTAATGCCCCAGACACACAACTGGGCTGAAATCCTGCCCCATGCTCTCCTGACCCTATAGCTTGATCTGGTCAGCCCCCTTGGTCCAGGCTATCCCATATAGATCCTGTCAGAGCTGAACCTGTCTCTGAGGAGCAGCACTTCCTGTAGGTCCTATGTAAACAACAGTGTGGTGAGTGGCACAGGTGCCTGCTGATGGGGCAGGGAGGGTGGGAGGGCCCTCACCTCTGGAGAGAGGAAAATCCTTTGGGGTGTTTGTGCTGGGGGCATGCCATTGGTGGGAGCTGTGTGTTGGGGGCTTTGTCCCACCCTGGGGAGACACAGAGACCCCCATCCCAGGAGGCTGCCGAGCCTGCCCGTGCCCCAGCACTGCATCCACTCTAAATACTCGGTGACCGATGTTGTCACCGGTACCCTCCTTTACCGGTAGGGTGGGTCTGAACGGCTGTCACATGCAGCCCGGCCCACAGGCGGCGCTGCAGACGTGGTTATCGACTGTGACACAGATTCAGGTTCCCGTCACCTTGACACACTCTCTCTCTCTCTCTCCCCCCATATGCCGCCCCCATCTGCGTGAGCACCAAAGTGGGCGAGATCAGACCTACCGTTCCTGCAGGCCTCTCCTGGTGAGAGTGTTCGAGTTTCTTCTCCAGGCCTGGGAAAGGTGCTCCGAGCCTCACAGCCAAATACAACGGGGGGCGGATTGTTTAGCATAAGGAGGTTGGACATTTTCTAAGGGACCCATCGGGGGAAGTGGCTTCTTAACACCCCTGCAGTCATAGGCCAAAAAAGGGGGGTTAGCTGGTTTAGGGTGACCAGATGTCCCGATTTTACAGGGACAGTCCCGATTTTTGGGTCTTTTTCTTATATAGGCTCCTATTGCCCCCCACCCCCGTCCCAATTTTTCACATTTGCTGTCCGGTCACCCTAAGTGGGTTGCAGATTGTTGGAATAGCCATAAATCCAGTGTCCTTATTAAGCCCATGGTTTTTGGTGTTTTACTAAAGTTGTCCATTTAAGCTCCCAGGCTCAGCTTGCGAAAGGATTGCGCAGGTTTTCTTTGAGGATGAGGTCGGAGAGGTCAGATATAGAGTGATCACTTTGTGAAAAGTGCCTGCCCACAGGTGACAGGGTGCTTTTGTCTTTTGGCCCTGCAGTCCGTTCACGAGCGCCGCAACGGTCTGGTTTCATCCACATGGCTGCTCTTGGGGTGTTTGGTGCACTGGCTGAAGTCCAGTGCACGTTGCGATAGGCATGTGGTGGTCCCCACGGGTCTCGAAAGGTGTGTTGTGTCGAGATATGTCTGCAGGTTTTGCATCTGTTGTTCTGGCAGGGTCTGACGTCGCTTTGAGTTGGTGGGTTCTGGTCTCTGGGGGAGCTGGCTTCTGATGATAAATTTGGCAAGTTGGAGGGTTGTTTGAAGGCCAGAAGAGGAGGTTCAGGAAAGCTTTCTTTCAGGATGTGGTCCCCATCAAGTCTGGGTTGTAGTTGCTGAATGATACTCCGTTTGGGTACCAGTGTGGGGTGGTTGGTGACAACTAGGGGCAAGTGGTCAGGGGGACGGTTATTTCTATATTAAAGCACGTTCTCTCGGGGTAGTTGGGTGGCCCATTCCATGGTGTGATCTACTTCTCTGGTGGAGTGTCCTTGTTTGGCAAAGGAGGTTTTCCATGCGTCAAGGCCTTTCTCCTTGGAACGTGTTCTGTGGTACCTGAGGGCCAGGCGGTAGGTAGCAGAGTTCTGGGTGTGTCTGGGGTGGTTACTGGCTCTGTGGAGGTAGGTGTGGTGATGAGCTGCGGGTTTCTTACAGACAGTTGTCTGTACGGTTCTGTTGCTGGAGCTGATGGTGGTGTCCCGGAGGTTGATGCTGGTGCAGGTGTGTTCCAGACAGAGATTGATGGATGGAGCGGTGGTGGGTGAAGTTGTGGTGGAAATCCGTGAGGGAGTTTAGGTTGTCCGTCCAGAGGAGGAAAATATCCTTACTGTATATCATGGGTTTCGTGGTCCATTTATCCAGCAATTCTTCCTCAAGGTGGCCCTGGAAGATGTTGGCTTATTGGGGAGCCACCCTAGACCCCAGGGTTGTTCCCATGGTTTGGACAAAGTGTTTGTTGTGGAATCTAAAAGTGTCTGTCTGCCCCCCCTCACCCTCCCTCTCATTTTCTACCCCGTTGACTCTGGGAGACGGCGCCAAGGGGCTGGTTTGAAATGTACCACGTGGGCGCTGGAGGGCATCATCGGAGACCGGAGTGGAGATTTCAATAGCCAGTGAGAGATGATCAGGCGGGGAGAAGCCGTAAAGGGCCGTGATAGGGCATGTCACAGCTTCAGGGGAGCTGCCCCCGTGTTGCCACTCCATGGTCCACCGAGGGCACCATCCGGCCGTCACCTCTGGTGGGCACAGACCGCGGCCCATTCCCTCCTGACCAGGGTTTTGAGGCTGCCCAGCTCCCTGCATTACACCGTAATATCGCCAGCAAGCCAGAGTGTAATTCCTGCATCACCCCTGCCTGGCCCTCTGGATATCCTCATATATGGCCCAGCCACCCCCTACCAAGCCAGTCAGAGCTGAACCTGAGCCTGGGGAGTAGCACTTCCTGTAGGCCCTACATAAACAACAGTGTATTCTTTGCTTTCTCTCCAGCGGCTGTGGCCAGGGTGTTGCCTGCCCTTGTAAGCAGGCTCGGCAGAAAACTAGGGTAATTTTACATCTGTTAGTCTATAAGGTGCCACAAGACTTTTTGTAGGTTCGTTTTTGTATCATTTCAGTGGATAAAACTGAGGTTTATTTTTAAGCCTTTTTGTCTCTTTGTATCTCTGTAAATGTTCACAGTTGGGTGGAATTCTGGGGTTTAAGCTTATTTTTTTTATCATTATTTTGATGGATTTAAATGTTCACAGTTGTGAGAAATTGTGAGGGGGCCTCAGACAATGGGATGGAGGAGGCCAACAGTAATGATTTAATGACAGTAGCCGCTGAAGAGCAAAGAGTTAAAACTTTATAACCACTAAAACCACAAATCATACGTCAGATCAAATCACCTGTCCAACGTTTAGCTCAAAATCCAGCTTGAGTACGTTCTTGCGCAGCGTTTTGCTTCCTTTGGTTGTCTGCACATTTTGATGATTATCAGTGGAAATAACTTTTCGTCCATTTGCGTGTACTGCAAAATCGGTTTCTCAACACTCACCGATCGAAATCTAATCCTTCCAAGCTTAGTTATAAGTTACCATGGAGCTTCTTCTAAGCCAGCCCGTTTATTAGTGTTAAAACAATCGAAGAACCTACGTGCATGGTAAATAGCTTACCGGGGCTCACCCACATCTCCAGTCTAGGGCCCTGGTAGATTCCAGTCCTTAAAATCTCACAACTGGGTTTTTTCCCCATGGTTACAAGTTCATCGAGCCATCATTTTGTTATACATCTTAGGCCTTTTATCTTGGCCTTCTGTAGAAGTGATCACCAGACAAAGATCCCTCTCTCCAGAGCGTAGCTTCCAAAGGCTGGGGTTTTGCATAACTGGAGTTGGGGAATTTGCATTTGCCTCCCCCTAGAGATTCCTCAGGAAATTTGCTTCTTGGCCCCAAAACCCCATGCTCGTCTGGCATATTTTCAAGATAGTCTTCTGAGCTCCCAGGTCTCACATCTCTTCATGCGATCCCGGCCTACAAGAATCTGTACATTTAATACAGGAAGGTCTTTGAAGGATACTGCTTGAAATTGGCGTACCCGTTGCAGAAACAAGGTGGGGGAGGAAATATCTTGGACCAACTTCTGTGGGTGGGAAACACAAGCTTTCCAGCTTGTCTCTTTCACCCATCCAGGATATTACCCCACAGGCCTTGTGGTCTCTAATATCCTGGGACCAACGTGGCAACGGCATCATTGCACCATCACAGGACGCAGCGGCAGGGTCGTTTTCACTGGGGTGCGCAGAGCTGCTTGGTGTATTTGGAGTTGTCAGGCGAGGGGGAGACCTATTTTGTTCATAAGAAGAACATAAGAACCTAAAAACGGCTGTACTGGGTCAGATCAAAGGCCCATCCAGCCCAGTATCCTGTCTGCCGACAGTGGCCAATGCCAGGTGCCCCAGAGGGAGTGAACCTAACAGGTAATGATCAAGTGATCTCTCTCCTGCCATCCATCTCCACCCTCTGACAGACAGAGGCTAGGGACACCATTCCTTACCCAGCCTGGCTAATAGCCATTTATGAACTTAACCTCCATGAATTTATCCAGTTCGCTTTTAAACCCTGTTATAGTCCTAATCTTCACAACCTCCTCAGGCAAGGAGTTCCACAGGTTGACTGTGCCCTGTGAGAAGAACAACTTCCTTTTACTTGTCCCTTGCAATTGGCTTGGGGCACAGATGTTGCTGTTAAGTTTGTCTTCCTTTTCCTCCACGTGCTGGCGTTTCCCTCTGAGATGGCAACGTGCGACAGCACCAGCCGCTTCTGTTGGTGGTGCGAGACAAGGGGGAGCCAGCGGAGCATCGCACAGAGAGCCGGGGACGGGTTGGGAGAACGAACTCCCCATGCAAGTCTGAACAAATCATTAAGAACATAAGAATGGCCGCACTGGGCCAGACCAATGGTCCATCCAGCCCAGTATCCTGTCTGCCCACAGTGGCCAATGCCAGGTGCCCCAGAGGGAATGAACAGAACAGGGAATCATCAAATGATCCATCCCCTGTCGTCCATTTCCAGCTTCTGGCAAACAGGCTAGAGACGCCCTCTTTGCCTGTCCTGGCTAATAGCCGTTGATGGGCCTATCCTCCATGAACTTATCTAGTTCTTTTTTGAACCCTGTTATGGTCTTGGCCTTCAGAGCATCCTCTGGCGAGGAGTTCCACAGGTTGCCTGTGCGTTGTGTGAAGAAATACTTCCTTGTGGTCGTTTTATACCTGCTGCCTATTAATTCCATTGAGTGACCCCTAGTTCTTGTGTTATGAGAAGGAGTAAATAGCACTCCCTTATTCGCGTTCTCCACACCAGTCATGATTTTATAGACCTCAGAGATCTTATTCCTGGCTGGGGCCTGTCACCTTTCAAACAGCCAAGGGCCACCAGCTCCCGTTTCCTGGGTGCTTCTTTTGATCAAACACTGAGGAAATGGGAACTGGCCGTTATCCAGCCACCTTGCTTCTGAGCCTGGCTGTCCTTTTTCCCTCTGAAACCTTCTCGCGTCCTTCAGTTCCCCATCACCTCTAACACCGGGGGGCACTGTCCTGCTCCCACACTGAGTTCTTGCACATCTGGCTCATGTAACATCTGTCTTATCAATGGCATCGCTCACCTACGTGCAGTGAATCTCTCTGGGGCTGGGGGCGGACAAATGTTAATGCCCTTGGACAGTCTGTTTATGATGTTCCTCCTTTGGGATGTTGCCCCCAGCTGCGCAAAAAGGAAGCAGCGTGGCCTAGTAGGCAGAGCACCAGAGTGGGATTTGGGAGATGCGAGTTCTGTTCCTGGTTCTGCTACTGGCCAGCTGGTTGACCTGGAGTGAGTCGCCACGTGGCCCTGTGCCTCAGTTTCCCCATCTGTAGGCTGATTCTGACCTGCAGTCACAGATCCACGGGGTTGGGGCAACCCCCTCAGCTTTTAAACAGCCCCTTGGAGGAACCCCTTCAGTGTGACTAGCCCCCACGGGGTCCCGCGCTTCCTCCATGGCAGGCCACGGGGTCTCCACCTCTGAGCCTGGGCCTCTGGGCTCAGAACTGCTTCGCTCCATCAGCGCTGCCCAGTGAGTCTAACGGAGACACAGTCCTGGCTCAAGACTTTGTGTCCTCTTCAGGGATCCGTGCACCACAGCCAGGATTTGCAGCGACACCCACCAGGCGTCACAAAGCTGAGCGGGGTTTATTAGTCAGCTGGAACACGGCAGCGGAAAGTCCTTAAGTTAGCACAAGACAAAGTCCAGCCTGGCTCCCCCCGGCCATGCCGCTGTGGAAACCACCTTGGCTCTGGTCCGCGCTGCCCTTGTGCATCCCGGCGGGCGGCAAAAACCCAGCGCTTATTCTGCCTCCTTGTCGCCTCTTGGGCCCTCGTCCTCCTCTGGCTCCGGGCTCCAGCTTTGTCCCCGGAGCAGACGTGACTCTTCTGCCGCCCCTGGGGAATGGTCCCAAGGCAGGTCAGTCGCTTAATAACAACAACCATCGCCACCCCTCCTTGGTAAAGGGCTGTGGGATCTGTGGAGCCTAAAGGCTTGTGAAAGGGCTCTGGCCCTCTGCCCCCTTTCCAGTATTTGTAACTCCCCAGTTTAAATGGGGCTGTTTATACAGGGATCCATAGCCTGGTGCTGAGGTGCAGCCACCTCTGGGGTGGGGCATGGGGGCTGTTTATATAGAGATCCCTAGCCCGGCGCTGAGGTGCAGCCACCTCTGGGGTGGGGCTTGGGGGCTGTTTATACAGGGATCCCCTAGCCTGGCGCTGGGTGCAGCCACCTCTAGGGTGGGGCATGGGGGCTGCTTATACAAGGATCCCTCACCTGGCGCTTAGGTGCAGCTGTCTCTGGGGTGGGGTATTGCATCTAGGGTCAGTTTAAAGCCTGGGCTGGAGGGGTGGGGGCTGGTTCCATGGGCACAGAGACCTTCTGACCTGGCGTCAGATGCTCGCAGATCTCTTCTCTGCTCCGCGTCTCCCACCCCAGCTCAGCCCCCGGTAATGATGGCTCCATCCCAAGTCAAATCCTGGGGGGTGGAGAAGGCAGGGAAGTGGCAGAGACAGAAGGGGGTGACCAGAGCCCCCCTCCCACTCCTACTGCAACAGTCACTCCCCATTTATGCCTGGGATGGGGGTTGGCAGTGAGCTAGCAAGAGAAGGAAAACGAAAGATCAGGGGAAGGGGAGGTGGATCCCCACAGACCCCCACCCCATCTCTTCCGTGGGGGGAATCCAGACACACCCCCCCACCCATCCCTGCCCCGGGGAGCCTCTAGACAACTCCCATCTCCATCTCTTCCGTGGGGGTATCCAGGCACCCCCCCCGCACACACACCCCCATCCCTGCCAGGGGGAGCCTCTAGACAACCCCCACCCCCATCTCTTCCGTGAGGGGAATCCAGACACCCCCTCATCTCTGCCCGGGGGAGCCTCTAGACAACTCCCACCCCCATCTCTTCCGTGGGGGTATCCAGGCACCCCTCCCCCCGCACACACACACCCATCCCTGCCAGGGGGAGCCTCTAGACAACTCCCACCCCCATCTCTTCCGTGGGGGTATCCAGGCACCCCCACCCCGCACACACACCCCCATCCCTGCCAGGGGAAGCCTCTAGACAACCCCCACCCCCATCTCTTCCGTGGGGGTATCCAGGCACCCCCACCCCGCACACACACCCCCATCCCTGCCAGGGGGAGCCTCTAGACAACCCCCATCCCCATCTCTTCCGTGAGGGGAATCCAGACACCCCCTCATCTCTGCCCGGGGGAGCCTCTAGACAACCCCCACCCCCATCTCTTCCGTGGGGGTATCCAGGCACCCCCCCCCCGCACACACACACCCATCCCTGCCAGGGGGAGCCTCTAGACAACCCCTATCCCTAGCCCATCTCTTCCGGGGGGGGCGGGACTGATGCCCTCCACGCCCCCCCCCATCCCTGCCAGGGGCGGAGCCGGACAGACCCCCGCCTCCCTAGCGCCCATCCCCGCTGCCCAGCCTCTGGGCTGGGCTCCGATCGCTGCTGGGGGATTAAATCTCTCCGCCCCCCTCGTTGGCTCTCGGCCCGGCCCCCCCCCTCCCTGCCCCGTTTGTGTGTTGCGAAGCAGAACGTGACTGAGGCGCTAAGCGGCTGTTATGCAACCGGGTGACCCAGTAACACACATTCCGTGCGCCGGCTGCAGGGACCGGCCGCCACCGCCACCGCCCGCGGGGCCCGGCCCGGCCCGGCCCGAGAGGTACCGAGCCCCGCCCGCGGGGCGCTGGGGGGGTCGGCTACCGCGGGGGGCGCGTGTGTTTGCAGGGGTGTTGTGTGCGTGAAGTGTGTTGTGTGGCTAAGAGTGCAGTGTGTGTGTGTGTGTATGTGTGTGTTGCGCGGGTAAGGCTGTCATGTTTTGTGTATTTCGGGTGTGTGCATTGTGTGTCTTCTGTGGGCCGTGTGTATTGTATTGCGGCGTGTGTGTGTTGCATACTCTGCGCGTCTCGGGGTGTTGTGTTTGGGTAATGTGTTTTGTGTGTTTGCAGGGGGTGTTGTGTGTCTTCTGTGTACGGTGTGTATGTCTTGTGTGGGTTGCATGTTGTGGGCACTCTGGTGTGTGTCTAAGCGGGTTTGGATGATGTGTTTTGTATGTTTAGGGGTGTGTGTGTTGTGTGTTCAGTGTTATGTATTGTATTTTGTGTGTATTGTATGTTGTGTGCATAATGTGTTGTCACTCTAAGCATGTTGTGTTTGTATGATGTGTTTTGTATGTTTTTAGGAAGTGGGTGTGATGTATGTATTCTGCTGTGTGTATTACATGTTGTCTGTATATTGTGTATGTCCTGTGTTTTGTGTTCTGGGCATAAGCATGTCGTCTGTGTAGTGTGGGTATATATGATGTGTTTTATGTGGTTGGAGGTGTGTATGTATTGTGCTTTGTGTACATTTGTGTCGTGGGTGTATGTATGATGTGTTGTGTATGTTTGAAGGGTGCATTGTGTATGTGGTGTGTGTATGTAGTGTATACATATCCTGTTCTGTGTATATGTTGTTTGTCTTGTGTGGTTACATAACTGTGTGTTGTGGCTGTGTGTATTCCTCTTGTATTGTTTGTCATGTGTCTATGTTGCATGTATGTAATGTAAAGCAGTGTGTGTGCATTGTGTATATGTATAGTGTGTTACATGTGTGCTTGTAGGTCTGATTCACTGGGGTTCTGTTGTGTGTGTCTCTATTGTGCATTGTGTCTGGATATACTGTGTGCACATGTTCTCTGTGCTATAATTGTGTGTGTGTGTACGCACATCTATTTGTGGCACATGTGTGTGTCCCTGGAGTATCCTTCCCACAACACTCCCCAAACTCTTCCATATCAAAGCCCTGACAACACACACGCACACACACACACTCTCTCTCTCTCTCTGCCTGAACATTCCCAGTCACTCCGCTCAATCCTGACCTACTTTTGCAGGGCGTGTGTAGCAGGCACAGCCAAACCAAAAGAAGGCAGGGCGGGCATTTGTGTGTGTGTGTGTGGGGTGAGCGGGAGGGAGAAGGTTTTAGTGCTCTATGTTGAGGGTGAATTTGGCCCTTTGGGGGGACACACAGATTTGGGGAGCGGGGGTGTATTGTGAAGCAGCAAAGTTGAGGTCCTGGAATCTCAAACCATGGGAACGCTGTCTGGAAAGTGGAGGGAAGCTTGTAAATAATATGTGTGTGTGCGCGCACACACACACACACACACTCTTTATACATACGCAGACCCTCCCTCTTTCCTACACACACACGGCATATGCACACACACCCCATCTACGCATACACAGACATCCTCCATACAAACACACCATCACACCCCCCACCTACACACACACCGACATTCCGCCAGTACACCCACACCCTCAACCCCCCATCTACACACACACACACACATATCCTCTGGTACAAACAACCCCCCACACCCCATCTACACACCCACAGATATCCTCCAGTACACACCCACACCCACTCTCCATATTACACCCCTCTCCCCAGATTGACATGGTGGCTCTCTCTCCCTGCTCCGATCCTAGCTAGCTGGGGTGGATGGGGTAGTGAGGGGCAGGGTTGTGGGGCAGATGGAACTGGGGGCTCTGTTGTGTTGGGGGTGGGCATAGGGGCCAGGGCTGATGTAGGAGCAGAGGAAGATGGGGGGGTGTCCAATCTGCCCCCCAGTCCTGCTCCTTCCTCCTCTCCCCTCACAGAGTCAAACCAAGGAGCTGCTGATTCCCACTAGGGGAGTGACCCACCTCGACTCTCCCCACCTGGCTGGGCCAAGCCCTTCGGGGCAGCCTCTGGCTGAGGGGCCCCGATCCTGGCTACTGTACGGTGGCATTACGTTAGCCAGCTGGGCTCATACTCCACCAAGGTGAAAGGTGAGCCCCAGGCTGCCACCAGGCTGTGTATGGGAGGGGGGCATGAGCCTATACACTCATGGGGGCCCCATGGGCCATGCAGGGATCCCAGCTTTATCTCAGGTGTCGTCTCCATGCGCCAAATGCTGCTGAGGGGGAGATGGGGTTGGGAAGTCTCCCGGTAGCTGGTTAGGGGACGATTGACCAATGGAACTCCCCACCACCGGATCAGCTCGGCTCAAAGGCCAGTGCTGGGGTTGAATTGAGTCTGATCTTCCTGTGGTGCTAGGGAGCGCCCATCACCGTGGGCAGATGAAGGGACAGGTAAATTGGATATCCTCTTCCTGAGGCCTGTAGGCAACCCATGCCCACCCCACTCTAACCACTGGACCCCACTGCCCTCCTGGAGTTGGGAACAGAACCCAGGAGTCCTGACCCCCCCCCCCCGTCCTCTCCTGGCCTAACCACTTGACCCCACTCTCCTCCCAGAGCTGGGAACAGAACCCAGGAGTCCTGACCCCCCCATCCTTTCCTGCTTTAAGCAGCAGACCCCACTCCTGCTCTCCCCCAAGCTGAAACAGAACCCAGAAGTCCTAATTCCCAGCCCCCGGCTCTAACCACTTGACCCCACTCCCCCCTGAGCTGGGAACGGAACCCAGGAGTCCTAGCTCCCATACAGCCAGCACTGAAGGCTTCCCCTCGCCATTGTCTCATGGGATGAACACCCTGGCCCCTCCTCCCCCATCCCATGGAGTGAAGATAGCTCAGCGCTGTGGGAGGTGGGGGTGGCGGGATCCCAGCCGGGACGTGTGGCTCGTGCTCTGTGCTGTCCGCAGAGCAGGGGACAGGCTGGACGTGGGGCTGATAAGGGCAGGCAGGGAGGCCCCAAGGTTGGAATCAAAGGGTTCAGAGCATTTCATGGCTGGGAAAGTGACCTAGCACTGCTGGCTCTGGGAGGGCAGTGGAGACTGGTGGTTAGAGCGGGGGCCTGGGAGCCAGGATTCCTGGGTTCTCTCCTGGGCTGTGAGAGGAGTGGGGCCTGGTGGGCTAGGGCGGGAGGGGGGAGCATACAGGGCTAGATGGGCCCATGGGCCTGATCCTAATCCTGATCCCAGGCACAGGGAGGGTCGGGCAGATATAGGCAGTATTGGCCTGTTGCTCGGCTGGGTCCAGGCCCTGGCGCGGGGTGAGGCGCCAGGGCTGGCCCAGAGGCCTCGCCAACCAGGGGGATGGTGCCATGGGAAGCGATGGCTCTGCTCCAGCCCTGTCAGGGACAGAACATTCCTGCCTGACAACGTGGGGCGTTATATAAAGTTACATCATGAGGTGCTGGGAGCCGGGGGTGAGGGCTGTGCTCCTGGGGGCTGGTGCTGGGAGGCCTGGGCCCAGCCGTGGGCTGGCAGGCAGGGTTGAACCCCAGGTGACCGGATGGATCCAGCCACGGCCATGTCTCCCCAGGGACTTGCCCAGGGGTCCCAGAGCTGGGGAGGTGCAAGGTCCCTGCAGCGGGGGCGCGGGGGGAGAGGACATGGACTGTGGAGAAGGATTCTGAGTCAAGAGAGGGGGTGTGGCTGGGAATCCAGACTCCTGGATTTTATCCCGAGCTCTGGGAGGTGGGTGGGGTCTAGTGGTTAGAGCTGGGGGCCAGGACTCCTGGTTTCTATCCCCAGCTCTGGGAGGGAAGGGGGGGGGATCTAGTAGTTAGTGTGGGGAACTGGGGGCTAGGACCCCTGGGTTCTGTTCCCAGCTCGGAGAGAGGAGTGGGGTCTAGTGGCTAGATTGGGGAGCTCAGGGCCAGGACACCTGGGTTCTGCTCCCAGCTCGGGGAGGGGAGTGGTGTCTAGTGGTTAGAGCACAGGTCGTTTGGGAATCAGGAGTCCTATATGCCTAGATTGCATTATACCAGCTGAGGATCTGTCCCTGTGTACTAAAAAGCCCCTCCTTGTTAGCAGCAGGCTGGGGAGGGGTTCGCAGGGGGCTTTTCCCCTCGCCGCCCCCTCTGCACACAGTCTGCTTGTCCCCTGCCAGCCCTGCGCTGTTGCCTTTAGGTCCCCACACTGGGGTCTCTGTGTGTGGGTTTAACACCCCCTAACACTGCCGCAATCGCAATCCCCCACCCCACGCACTGCAGGTTCCATGTAGCAGGCATTGAGGTGTCACTCAAGCTGTGGCCGTGTGGGCTCCTAGCTCTGGAGAGGACTGGTTTGATCCTGGGAGGGCAGTTGCTGTGACACCACACACGTCTCTCCTAGCCTGGGATTTGATTCTCCTGTGGTTTGCCCTCCTTGACCTCGGGAGAGTCACTCCGGAGTCAGACCCGGGCTGTGGATAGTTCCTTCTCAAACCTGTGGCTGGGGCCTTGGCAAGTGGAGATCCGCCCCCATTCCTCATCCGCTCCCTCGCCTTCTATAGCTTGGGTGATGTAACCCCCAACCCGCGCTGGCTGCCGTGGGAACACCCCGGTTGGGCAACGCAGATGTTGAGTTGCTTCCTTGGTTCTGGTTTAGTGGGTTAGTAGGGCAGAGCCGCTCCGAGGGCTGAGCCTGAATTGAACACAGCGGTGGGTGGGTGGACTGCACTCAGCTAACCTCCTGAGAGGTACCTGGGGGCAAAGAGAGGCACAGAGAAGGGACCTGAGAGGGTAGGGAGACAGGTGGACCTGTCACCAGCTCACCCAAAATATGGTGTGTGTTTTTTCAAAGCACCAGCTCCTGGAGTCATGTGACATATGAGGACCTCAGTTTTTGTTTACATTTTGGTAAAGGTAGACTGCTGTTTATTAGGTGTAATATGGTGAACGAAGACTCCATGTGCTGATGCTGCACATTTTGTATTAGGTGTATTATGGTAGCGCCCTGAACCCCGTTGTGCTAGGGATGGATGGATGTATATGGGGATGGATGGATGCATGTGGATGGCTGGATGGGGATGGGGGTGGATGGGGATGGATGATGATGTGGTGTATCGGGATGGGGGGAGGGGGATGGGGATGGATGATGATGTGGTGGATGGGGATGGGGGGATGAGGATGGATGATGATGTGGTGTACAGGGATGGATGGATAGATGGAAGGGGATGGATGATGTGGGGGATGGGGATGGATGGATGTGGAGGGACGGATATGGATGGGAATGGGGATGGATGATGATGTGTATGGGGATGGATGTGGAAGGATGCGGATGGGGATGAGGATGGATGAGGATGTGGATGGATGGATAGATGGATGGGGATGGATGATGATGTGGTGGATGAGGATGGATGGATGGGAATGGATGGATAGATGGATGGGGATGGAGGATGTGGGGGATGGGGATGGACGGATGGGATGGGGATGGATGATGATGTGGTGTATGGGGATGGATGTGGAGGGATGCGGATGGGGATGAGGATGGATGAGGATGTGGATGGATGGATAGATGGATGGGGATGGGGACGAGGATGTGGGGGATGGATGATGATGAGGTGGATGGGGAGGGATGGATGTGGATGGATGGATAGGTGGATGAGGATGGGGATGGATGATGATGTGGGGGGATGGGGATGGATGATGTGGGGGATGGGGATGGGTGGATAGGTGGATGAGGATGGGGATGGATGATGATGTGGGGGATGGGGATGGATGATGTGGGGGATGGGGATGGGTGGATATGGATGGGGATGGATGATGATGTGGGGGATGGGGATGGATGATGTGGTGGATGGGGATGGGTGGATATGGATGGGGATGGATGATGATGTGGGGGATGGGGATGGATGATGTGGTGGATGGGGATGGGTGGATATGGATGGGGATGGATGATGATGTGGTGGATGGGGATGGGGATATGGGAATGGGGATGGATGATGATGTGGGGGATGGGGATGGATGGATGGATATGGATGGGGATATGGGGATGGGGATGGATGATGATGTGGGGGATGGGGATGGATGATGGATATGGATGGGGATATGAGGATGGGGATGGATGATGATGTGGTGGATGGGGATGGGGATATGGGGATGGGGATGGATGATGATGTGGGGGATGGGGATGGGGATGGATGATGATGTGGGTGGATGGATGGGGATATGGGGATGGGGATGGATGATGATGTGGGTGATGGGGATGGATGATGATGGGGATGGGTGGATGGGGATGGGTGGATGGGGATGAGGATGGATGAGGAATGGGATGGGTGATGATGTGGTGTATGGGGATGGGGGGATGAGGATGGATGATGATGTGGTGGATGTGGATGGATGGATGGGGATGGGAATGGATGTGGATGGATGGGTGGATGGGGATGGATGTGGGTGGATGGGAATGGGGGTGGGGATGGGGATGGATGATGATGTGGATGGGGATGGGGATGGATGGGTGGATGGGGATGGGTGTGGGTGGATGGGAATGGGGGTGGGGATGGGGATGGATGATGATGTGGTGGATGGGGATAGGTGGATATGGATGGATGGATAGGGATGGGGATGGAAGATGATGTGGTGGATGGGGATGGGGGGATGGGGATGGATGATGATGTGGTGGATGGGGATGGGGATGGATGATGAGGTGGTGTATGGGGATGGGGGGATGGGGATGGATGATGTGCATGGGGATGGATGGATGGATAGATGGATGGGGATAGATGATGATGTGGTGGATGGGGATGGGTGGGAATGGGGATGGATGGATGTGGATGGATGGATGATGATGTGGTGGATGGGGATGGGTGGGAATGGGGATGGATGGATGTGGATGGATGGATGATGATGTGGATGGATGGATGGGGATGGGTGGAGGATGATGTGGGGGATGGGGATGGGGATGCATGATGATGTGGGGGATGGGGAAGGATGGATGTGGATGGATGGATGGATAGATGGACGGGGATGGATGATGATGTGGTGGATGGGGAAGGAGGGATGGGGATGGGGATGGATGGAGATGGGTGGATGGGGATGGGGATGGATGATGATGTGGTGGATGGGGATCAATGGGGATGGATGATGTGGTGTATGGGGATGGGGATGGATTGATGATGTTTATGGGGATGGGGGATGGGGATGGATGGATAGATGGATGGGAATGGGGATGGATGGATGATGTGGTGTATGGGGATGGGGGGGTGGGGATGGATGGATGATGTGGTGTATGGGAATGAATGGATGGATGATGATGTGGTGTATGGGGATGGGGGATGGGGATGGATGGATAGATGGATGGGAATGGGGATGGATGGATGATGTGGTGTATGGGGATGGGGGGGTGGGGATGGATGGATGATGTGGTGTATGGGAATGAATGGATGGATGATGATGTGGTGGATGGGGGATGGGGGATGGGGATGAGGATGGAATATGATGTGGTGTACAGGGATGGATGGATAGATGGATGGGGATGGATGATGATGTGGTGGATGGGGATGGGGGGATGAGGATGGATGATGATGTGGTGTACAGGGATGGATGGATAGATGGATGGGGATGGATGATGATGTGGTGGATGAGGATGGATGGATGGAGATGGATGATGATGTGGTGGATGGGGATGGATGGATGACGATGTGGGGGATGGGGATGGGGATGGATGATGATGTGGTGTACAGGGTTGAATGGATAGATGGATGGGGATGGATGATGATGTGGTGGATGAGGATGGATGGATGGAGATGGATGATGATGTGGTGGATGGGGATGGATGGATGACGATGTGGGGGATGGGGATGGATGGATAGATGGATGGGGATGGATGATGATGTGGTGGATGGGGATGGATGGATGACGATGTGGTGTATGGGGATGGGGATGGATGATGATGTGGTGGATGGGGATGGAGGGATGAGGATGGATGATGATGTGGTGGATGAGGATGGATGGATGGGGATGGATGGCTAGATGGATGGGGATGGATGGATGACGATGTGGTATATGGGGATGGGGATGGATGATGATGTGGTGGATGGGGATGGGGGGATGACGATGTGGTGTATGGGGATGGATGGATAGATGGATGGGGATGGATGATGATGTGGTGGATGAGGATGGATGGATGTGGATGGATGGATAGATGGATGGGGATGGATGGATGACAATGTGGTGTATGGGGATGGGGGGATGGGGATGGATGGATGGGGATGGATGATGATGTGGTGGATGGGGATGGATGGATGACGATGTGGTGTATGGGGATGGGGGGATGGGGATGGGGGGATGAGGATGGATGATGATGTGGTGTATGGGGATGGATGGATGTGGATGGATGGATAGATGGATGGGGATGGATGGATGACAATGTGGTGTATGGGGATGGGGGGATGGGGATGGGGATGGATGATGATGTGGTGGATGGGGATGGGGGGATGAGGATGGATGATGATGTGGTGGATGAGGATGGATGGATGGAGATGGATGATGATGTGGTGGATGGGGATGGATGGATGACGATGTGGGGCATGGGGATGGATGATGATGTGGTGGATGGGGATGGATGGATAGATGGATGGGGATGGATGGATGACAATGTGGTGTATGGGGATGGGGGATGGGGATGGATGATGATGTGGTGGATGAGGATGGATGGATGGGGATGGATGGCTAGATGGATGGGGATGGATGGATGACGATGTGGTATATGGGGATGGGGATGGTGATGATGTGGTGGATGGGGATGGGGGGATGAGGATGGATGATGATGTGGTGTACAGGGATGGATGGATAGATGGATGGGGATGGATGATGATGTGGTGGATGAGGATGGATGGATGACGATGTGGTGTATGGGGATGGATGGATAGATGGATGGGGATGGGGGTGGATGGGGATGGATGATGATGTGGTGTATCGGGATGGGGGGGAGGGGGAGGGGGATGGATGATGATGTGGTGGATGGGGATGGGGGGATGAGGATGGATGATGATGTGGTGTACAGGGATGGATGGATAGATGGATGGGGATGGATGATGATGTGGTGGATGAGGATGGATGGATGGGGATGGATGATGATGTGGATGGGGATGGATGGATGACGATGTGGGGGATGGGGATGGGGATGGGGATGGATGATGATGTGGTGGATGGGGATGGATGGATAGATGGATGGGGATGGATGATGATGTGGTGGATGGGGATCAATGGGGATGGATGATGTGGTGTATGGGGATGGGGATGGATTGATGATGTGTATGGGGATGGGGGATGGGGATGGATGGATAGATGGATGGGAATGGGGATGGATGGATGATGTGGTGTATGGGGATGGGGGGGTGGGGATGGATGGATGATGTGGTGTATGGGGGATGGGGGATGGGGATGAGGATGGAATATGATGTAGTGTACAGGGATGGATGGATAGATGGATGGGGATGGATGATGATGTGGTGGATGGGGATGGGGGGATGAGGATGGATGATGATGTGGTGTACAGGGATGGATGGATAGATGGATGGGGGTGGATGAGGATGGATGGATGGAGATGGATGATGATGTGGTGGATGGGGATGGATGGATGACGATGTGGGGGATGGGGATGGGGATGGGGATGGGGATGGATGATGATGTGGTGGATGGGGATGGGGGGATGGGGATGGATGGATAGATGGATGGGGATGGATGATGATGTGGTGGATGGGGATGGATGGATGACGATGTGGTGTATGGGGATGGGGATGGATGATGATGTGGTGGATGGGGATGGAGGGATGAGGATGGATGATGATGTGGTGTACAGGGTTGAATGGATAGATGGATGGGGATGGATGATGATGTGGTGGATGAGGATGGATGGATGGGGATGTATGGCTAGATGGATGGGGATGGATGGATGACAATGTGGTGTATGGGGATGGGGGGATGGGGATGGATGGATGGGGATGGATGGATGACGATGTGGTGTATGGGGATGGGGGGATGGGGGGATGGGGATGGGGGGATGAGGATGGATGATGATGTGGTGTATGGGGATGGATGGATGTGGATGGATGGATAGATGGATGGGGATGAGGATGGAATATGATGTGGTGTACGGGGATGGATGGATAGATGGATGAGGATGGATGGATGACAATGTGGTGTATGGGGATGGGGATGGGGATGGATGATGATGTGGTGGATGGGGATGGGGGGATGGGGATGGATGATGATGTGGTGGATGGGGATGGGGGGATGGGGATGGATGATGATGTGGTGGATGGGGATGAATGGATGTGGATAGATGGATGGGGATGGATGATGATGTGGTGGATGGGAATGGATGGATGACAATGTGGTGTATGGGGAAGGAAAGGTGAATGAACAGACAGACTGACCAAGTAGCTCAGACGGACTCCCAGGGAGCCGCCCTTTGCCGGATGGCGCTGGTCTCTGCCTTTGGGTAACCCAGTAGCCCGGGGCAATGACACGGAGCTGGGAAGTAGGTCAGCAGCACCCTTCATACCAGCGCATTCAGGCCATGCCCAGACTTGCCCTCACCTGGAGCACACACCCGGCCCTGCCCACCAGCAGCTCCACGTGCCATGAGGACACGGGGCCAGTGCCTGGGGCGGATCCTCCCTGGGAGGGGCGGGGGCTTGTTGGGTGGAAATTCTCATACAGCCTTGACCTAGAAAGAGAAGAAAACAGGAGATGGTGAGAAGTGCCATGAGAGACTCAGCAGAGAATGCCATGCTGCAGGCAGCTCAGTAGGAGGCGCTGTGCTGCACGGAGCAGGATGGGGGCTCAGCATGGGGGGCTTGTGGATAAGGCACCGGACACCGGGTTCTCTTCCCAGCTCTGTTACTGGCCTGCTGTGGGACCCGGTGTCCCTGCCTCTGTCTGACTCAGTTTCCTCTGCTACCCTGTGTCTATGTAGATTGTAAACTCCGTGTGGCAGGGACTCTCTCTGGTGCAGCTCCGTGACTGGAGCATTTTGGTGCCACCGTAATACACCTAATAAATGACAAGTAAAGGAAGGAGGAGTATCCCCCTGTTTACAGATGGGGAAACTGAGGCCCAGAGCGATATAAGGGGCAGCAGGTTGGATGGTGCAACTGGGCAGCTCGGTGAGGGGCAGACACTTTTGCAAACTGGGCCCTAAATAAGCTCTTAAAAATCTGGCCCCGGTCTTCTGGGGGCCTGAGATACCTAACTCCCATTGCACCCAAAGGTGCCTAAACCCCTTTGGTGATCTCGGTCCTCGCCCCAGCTCTCTCAGGACCCAGCTTCCACCCCCCACCCCGTTTCTCTCCCCTCCTGGCTCAGCTCCTGCTTAGATCATCTCTCTGGGCGGCATCGGATCCCGGCAGCGCGGAGCTAAGCAGCCCAGGCCCCTTTGCTGCTTCCAGTCCACCTCCTTCTCCCTGCCCCATAGCCCCGTAGCCCCATTGTTCCTCTGACTTTCACACAGAGCCTCTTTCTAGGCTAGTAGGTTGCTGGCGACGCGCCCAGGCCTCAGCAGTGGTGTTGTGCAATATGCCAGCAGCGGACCTGTTTTGACTGCCTGGGCTGATAAATATTCAATGTTTACTGACCTATATTCCTAGTGCTCACATCTGCCGGGCGGGCGGAGGCGTCCAGGCCAAGTGTGCTGCTCCGCACCCGCCCCCCCCCGGCTCGTGCGAGGGCGTGGATACGTTCCTCCCCGGGACTAGGTCAGTTGCACAACAGGTTCTTGTGACCCACTGGGCATCCTGCCTTATGCAACCACCTCCCTGCTCCAGCCCCACTGGCCTCCTTCTGGGAAAGAACCAGCCCAGGGGAGAGTGGGAAGCCGCCTCTCTCTTTTCGTCTGCTCCCCTCTGCCCAGGGTGGATGCGCCCGGGCCGATTGCCCTGCCACTGCCCGTACGTGCCACACTGCAGCTGCCCTGACAGTCCAAGCAGGGGCACTGGCAAGGTGGGGGTGTGATGTGTGTTGCACTGTGTGATGTTGTGTGCATGGGGTACTGTGGTGGGGGTGCCATGTCTGATGGTTGGTGTGTACTGTGGTGCTAGCTGTATTGGGCTGTGTGTGGTGTCTGGGGTGGGGGGCAAGGTGTAATTGTGTCATTGTGCAGTGTCTGATGCGTGCATGGTGTGCAATGTGTGTTGTGCCATGTGTGGTGTCTGTGGGGGGGATGTAATGGTAAGTGTGCAGTGTGGGGTGTGCAGTCTGTAGTGTGGGTGTGTGGTGTGTGTAGTTGTATGGTGTGTGCGATGTGTATGGGACAGTGTGGGTGTTGGGTAGTGTTTGTGTCAGGTCTGTGTGGGGTGCAGTGTGTAATTGTGTAGTGTGCAGTGTTTGTGTGTGTGCAGTATAGTGTCAGATATGTGACGTGCATGGTGTTCAGTGTGTATTGTGTGTTGTGCAGTGTCTGTGTAGGATGCAGTATGTGCCTGCATGGTGTATGTGTGCAGTGTGTGGTGTGCAGTGTGTGATGTGTGGGGGGGGGTGCAGCATGTACAGTGTGTGGTGTGTGATGTGGCATGTGTGTTGTATAGTTGTTGGCAGGCAGTTTGCAGTGTGTATCTGTGGGCAGTGTGTGGCATGCATGGTGTGTGTTCACACAGTGTGCAGTGTGTGTGTGTGAGCTTGAGGTACACACTGCATGTGTGGTGCACAGTGTGTAGCTGTGTGCAGTGTGCATGGTGTGTGCATATGCAGTGTGTAGTGTGTGTGTGCAATGCACTGTGTGTAGCTGTGGTGTGCAGTGTTTAGTGTCGTGTGTGTGGTGTGCACTATATGTGTATGCAGTGTGTAGTGTGTGTACATGGTGTATAGTGTGTGTGTGTGCAGACACACACTATACACCATGCACACACACTGCATACACACACACACACTACAGACTACGGTAGTGAGGTGTGCAGTATGTGTGTGTGTGTGTGGTGTGCGATGTGTAGCTGTGTGGCGTGTAGTGTGTGTGCAGCTGTGTGGTGTGTGCTGGTGCAGAGTGTAGCTGTGTAGCTGTGTGGTGTGTGTGCACATGGTGCACAGTGTGTATCTGTCTGGTGATTGTTGGTGCAGTGTGTAGCTGAGTGGTGCGTAGTGTGCGCAGTGTAAAACTGTGTAGTGTGTGTGCCTGGTATGCGGTGTGTAATGTATGTGTGTGCGTGTGCCTGGTGCGCGGTCTGTAGTGTATTTGTGGTGTCTGTAGCTGTGTGGTGTGTGCCTGGTGCATGGTGTGTGTGTGTGTGTCTGTAGCTGTGTGGTGTGTGCTTGGTGCACGGTGTGTGGTGTGTGTGTGTGTGTGCCTGGTGCATGGTCTGTAGTGTATGCGTGGTGTCTCTAGCTGTGTGGTGTGTGCCTGCTGCACGGTGTGTGGTGTGTGTGTGTGTGTGTGCATGGTGCATGGTCTGTAGTGTCTGTGTGGTGTGTAGCTGGGGCAGCCCTGGCACCCAGCAGGCCGTGGCACACGCGTCGCCGTAGCGGGGCGGAATGTGGGGCATGCTGCCTGCTGGGCCCGGAGGCCTCTCCCGCCCTGCCCAGACCTGCTCGCCTGTGGCTTATGTAAGCAGCAGAGAGGGGTGTGACGTGCTGGGCCGCAGTCCAACCGCCCTCCGTGTCCTTCCTCCTAGGTGTTCCCTCCTCCTCCTCCTGGACTTGACACGGCTCCCGCCTGCCTCCCGCCTCACATCCCACAACATCCGCAGCCCAGCCGCGTTGCCGCAGCCAGCCTCCCGGCGCGGGACACGGGCGCCAGAGCTTTGCAGAGCGCCCGGCAGGCACGGAACGGACCCAGCTGAGCCTGAACTGCCCGCCGGAATCCCACAGCCCCTAGCAGAAGGGCAGCTCCTCCAGGTACCCAGAAGATGGTCCACAGGTGCCCAATGTACCTGCTGGTGCCTGAGGGTGCCCATCGCGGCTTGTTGGTCGCAGCCGGAGGGCCACTCATGGCAGCAGCTTGCCCGGCTACCGGGATTGTTAACTGCTTGGGCTGAGGAGCTAGTGAGAATCGTCCGTTCCAGTGGCAGAGATCTGGGGTGCATTATCCCCGTGGCAGAGATCCGGGGTGCAGTGTCCCAGTGGCAGAGATCCAGGGTGCAGTGTCCCAGTGGCAGACGTCCGTGGGCCCATATCCTGGTGGCAGAAATCTGGTGCGTGCTATTCCTGTGGCAGAGATCTGGGACACGTTATCCCCGTGGCAGAGATCCAGGGTGCAGTGTCCCGGTGGCAGACGTCTGTGGACCCATATCCCCGTGGCAGAGATCTGGGGCGTGCTATTCCTGTGGCAGAGATCTGGGGCGCATTATGCCCGTGGCAGAGACCCACGGGTGAGTTCTTGAGCCATCTCTAACCTCAGCATCTCGACCCTTCCCCGGCGACTATCCTGGGCGCTCTGAGGGTGCCGAAGGAATATCGGGGGTCAGAGCCGGGGTGACCTGGGTTCTATTTCTGGCCTGCAATGGAGGGTCTCAGCTCGCCTGGCCAGTGCATGGCAGGGGGCGTCCCCCCGGAGGGCGTGATGCAGCGGGCCCGGGCGCTGAAGGGCAAAGCCAGCGCCAGCTTCCGGCGTAAGCGGGAGTTCATCTCGGACGAGAAGAAGGATGCCAGCTACTGGGAGAAGCGCCGGAAGAACAACGAGGCGGCCAAGCGCTCGCGGGAGAAGCGGCGCTTCAACGACCTGGTGCTGGAGAGCCGGGTGCTGGCGCTCAACGAGGAGAACCTGCGCCTCAAGACGGAGCTGCTCCAGCTCAAGCTGCGCTTCGGGCTGATCAGCACCGCCGCCTTCGTGGAGAAGAGCCACCAGCTGAGCGCCGCCAGCCGGGAGCACGGTGGGGGCAGCAGCGGCTACTCCAGCGCCTCCTCCCGGGCCCAGCACTCGGAGGACTCGTCCGAGACGGAGCAGTCCGGCCGGGACGCCGCCGGGGCCAAATACTCGCCGCGGGGCTCCCTCTCCGACATGTCCGACGGCTCCTCCCGGGACAGCCCGCTGCCACGGACGCCGGGGGAGGCGCAGGCTGTGAGCAGGGCCCGGGGGGATGATGTGGCGCTGTGCCCCCCCGATCCCCAGGCCCCGGCCTCCCGGGGCGTCATCCTCTTCAGCGCCAACGGCTTCACCGCGGTGGAGCCACCTCAAGCCTGGGAGGCGCAGGGGAGGGGGGACGGGCCAGAGGAGGAAGAAGAGGAGAAGGCCCTGGGGAGCTATGCCCAGCAGATTCCCGGGGGTCGCCATGGCAACTCTGAGGCCTATTGCCAGCAGGGGGAGCTGCAGGGCCCCCCCGAGGCGTATGGCTGCCCACGGGCCGAGGGCTACGGCGCCCCTGCTGGCTTCCTTGGGGAGGAGGAGGCGCGGGAGGCCAGGCCGGAGCCCATGGAGATGGCGGTCGAGCCAAGTTCCCCCTTTGCGGGTTACTCCAGCGAGGAGAGTGGGGAGGAGCCCGGCTGGGGGTGCCTGCCCGCCCCCTACCCGCCCACTCCGGACGTCAAGCTGGCCGCCCTGCCCCACAAGCTGCGCCTCAAATGCCGGGCCCACAGCAGCGGTGGCCAGGACCTGGGCCCTGAGCCTGGCGCCACCGGCTGCCAGCAGGAGGCGCCAGCCGACTGGGAGAGCGAGAGGCACGAGGAGATGGCGGCCCTGGTGCGGCAGGCGCTGCTCCTCAACGGGCACCCCCCCGCTGCTGGCGCCCTGGACAGCCTCCTCTACTGCAGCCCCCCACCCCCCTCAAACAGGCCCGAGCCTGAGGACTTCGCTGGAGGGTGGAGGGGAAGTTGCCACAATGAGGGCACCAGGCCCATATGAGCATTGCCCCCGAGCAGGGCACGGACCTTGAACAGCTGCTGCCTGGGCAGGGGACGTGGACAAAGCCAGCACTGACTGTCCTGCTGGCCCTGGGGACCTGCCCGGCTGGGATCCAGTGAGCAGAGAGATCCCTGTCCTGCTGGGCCTGGGGATCTGCCCGGCTGAGATCCAGTGAGCAGAGAGGTCCCTGTCCTGCTGGGCCTGCGGGCCTGCCTGGCTGGGATCCAGTGAGCAGAGAGATCCCTGCCCTGCTGGGCCTGGAGATCTGCCCAGCTGGTATTGAGTGAACATAGAGATACCTGTCCTGCTGGGCCTGGGAATCTGCCTATCTGGGATCTGGTGAGCAGAGAGGTCCCTGTCCTGGTGGGCCTGACAATCTGCCCAGCTGGGTTCTGATGAGCAACAAGATTGCCATCCTGCTGGCCTGGGGATCTGTCGAGCTGGGATCCAGTGAGCAGCAAAATCCCCATCCTGCTGGGCCTGGGGATCCAGAGAGCAGCAGGTTCTGCTTGGCTGGGCTTACAGATTTGGGAGCTGTTGGATGGTTCCCACCAAGCCAACATCTGAGCCCCCCGTGCTGGGTGGGGCTGTCTTTACGGAGAGAACCAAGGGGGATCTCCCCACCCCCTTTGGCTTTGGAGCCCCCAGGATGGTGACAGCAGGGTGCAGCCAGGACCTGGGACCAACAGCCTCCTTCATGCTGGGACTGTCTCACCAACAATGCCACCAGCCGGACTTGTAGGCTGGGGGCTGGGGGGATTTTCTGAGTCAGGAAACATTTGATGAAAATAAAATTGTATCTTTAAAAAAAATCCAGATAAATGTCCCAAAAGGATTTTCCAAAGCGCCGGGGAGCCGCTATGGAGGGAGGGTGTGGAATGAGAGAAGGAAGGAAAGTTGGATGGATGGATGTGTATGGTGGGTGGAAAATAGATAGATGGGGGGTGATAGATAGATAGATAGAGAAAGCTGGGTGAGGATAGATAGATAGAGGGGGTGTATGGTAGGGTGACCAGAGAGCAAATGTAAAAAATCTGGATGGGGGTGGGGGGTAATAGGACCTTATATAAGAAAAAGACCCCAAAATCGGGACTGTCCCTATAAAATCGGGACATCTGGTCACCCTAGTGTACGGGGATAGATAGAGGGGGTGGATGGCTGGATGACAGCTATGTCAGGGAATGAAGGGATGGATGGAGCGGGAGATGTGCACAGCATTGGATGGATAGATTGGAGGGGGTGCATGGGGATAGAGCGAAGGATGTGAATGGGGATGGGTGTGGGGGGGCATGGATGGATGCTTACATAGGGGAGGAGGGGTACAGGCTGCACACCCTTGGTTGCTGGAGGGGTTGGGGTGGAGCCAGGAGGAGGCGCTGTGCTTGCAGATTGCAGCTGGTCCATAGGAGGTGGGTCTCAGACACCAGGCCTCCCCGTTTTCAGAAGAGGAGGTCTGGGCCTGCGTTTTTTGCTTCCCACCCCCTTTTGGGGGCTCAGATCCACAGTGGCCCCCATGTTAAGAACCCAGGAGCTCTGCAGCCTGAACCCCTGCTGACAGGAAGGGGGGTTAGAGCAACTGTACCTTGGGGTATTCCCCAATACCCAGGGGACAGCACGGAGCCGTGCCCTGGGACTCAGACACCAACCGCAGCGGGAAGGGTGTAACCAGGAGACATGGGAGGAAGCAGGGCAGTGCCGCCTAATGGTCTGAGTGCAGCCCAAAAAGCCAGGACTCCTGGGTTCTATCCCTGGCTCAGGAAGTAGAACCCAGAAGTCCTGGCTCCCAGCTCCCCCTTCTGCTCTAACCACTAGACACCGCTCCCCTCCCAGAGCCAGGAGTCCCCCCCATGGCAGCCTCAGCAGGTGGCGGAGGTGGGGTGCTGGCAGGGGGCACTGTGTGGTGTGTGGGGGGGCAGGTAGGGGGCATCTTTCCCTGCCGCTGCTCCCCCAGTACTGGAGTTACTGTCTGGGCCAGCACCAGGCCTGGCTGGCATCTCAGCGTTAGTAGGTCGGGCAGCTAAAGTAGGGCACCGCCAGCACCCCGAGGGCACCCTCGTCAGCAGCCGTAATTGACAACGCGGGGGAGGGAGCGTCCGTTGCAGGCCATGGGGGGTTGGGGGGGGAGCCTGTGTGGGTCAAGGGAGCATCCCAACTCTCGAGGGGAAGGAGGGGTGGTGAGGACCTGGGGATAGACGGAGGGGTACATCCCCCACAACATAAAGTATCACACAGACAGCACAGACCCAACAACCCCCTACACACAAGAGCATAGAGACAAAACACCATGTACAAACACACACACCAACACACAAAAGCACCAAACACTAGGCACACTCATGCAAAACAGTACTGACAAATAGACAACACAAAGGCACAACAAAACACACACACACACAAAACAACACACTGTATGCAAAATACAGACACGCACACACCCCACAAACAAAATAACACACTCTGCAAACAACACGTGCTCATGAAAAAAATACATGCTGACACAAAATAATTCACACACACACAGAGCACAAAGACAAAAACAATGCACATGAAACACATTCATGTGAAACAACCCATGCAGATGCACGCACGCGCACACACAACCTGTATGCATGCAGTGCGCGCAACGTAACACACAACCCCCCCATGACACACAGATAGAGCAACAACAGAGCGCCACAGAGACACGCAGCACCCATACCCCCTCTGCAGCTCTTGGAGGAGGTGGGTATGCTGGGGGTCAGAGACAGCCCTGGGGAGCACCCCCTACCACAACAGGGACATCGTGCGCTGAATCCTGCTCACTCTGGGAAGTCAGCTGGGGAGTAGGGGAACCCCAATCCCACTGGACTGAGTCTAGGGCACAGGGCCAGGCCAGGGCCCAATCTGGCTTCCCGGCCCAGCCCCACACACATAAGAACTTGTGGGGGGCAGCCCAAGGGGTCCAGGAGATAAGTGCTCTCCTCCCAGAGCTGAGGATAGAACCCAGGAGTCCTGCTCCTAGACACCCCCACCAGAGAACACAGCTCTGAGCTGTCTGTCTCCCCCACATTGCTCCTGCCCTGTAAGAGCCAAGTTCCCCCCGCCACCCTCCAAGTCAGGACAGGATAATCTCCGATTAACATGGGCAGGAAGAAAGCACCAGCGAAAGTAGGTCATGAACTGCCCCCCCTCCAGTGGCTGGGCTCCCGCTTGGCATCACCAGTGCCCGTCCTGTTGCCATGGCAGTCCCTTCGCATCCTAGCCACTGGGAGGGAGGCTTCGTGGTGGGGGGCTCAGCGGTGGGGGATGGAGAGACGGGGGGCAGGATCAGTGATGGGGAGGGAGCCCACACTACAGGGCTGGGACTGCCAGGTTGGGGTGCAGGGGGCGTGATGCTGCGGTGGGAGATGGGGCACCGGGGTCCCATGGGAGGCTATAGGGGGACTGTGATTCTGGGGTGCAGAGCAGGGATCTCCTATGACACTGGGGGGGGGGGCTAGGGCCCCATGGGATGCTATAGGGGGCAGGGGGCCCCCTGTGACGCTGCAAAGTGGGGAGTGGTGGCATATAGGGGGACAACCATAATCCCCCTCTGAGCTCTGGTGCCCCAGTGCACCCTGAGAGGCTCCCAGGTGCTCCTGGCCTCCCCCAGCTGCCGGGACCAGGGCTGCCCAGAGGATTCAGGGGGTCTGGGGCGAAGCAATTTTGGGGGCCCCTTCCATAAAAAAAAAGTTGCAATGCTATAGAATATTATATTCTTGTGGGGGCCCCTGTGGGGCCCGGGGCCTAAGGCAAATTGCCCCACTTGCCCCCACCCCCGGCATCCCTGGCTGGGACTGTTGGTTCTGAGCTCCCTAGCCATTGGCGGGACAGGGGCTGCCATATTGGGGGTGGGGGGAGGGTCAGGCGTGCAGGGGAGGGGCAGCTGGGCTCACTGGACCCCACTCCCCTCCATCAGCCGGGCTGGAACCCAGGAATCCTCACTCCAACCCCAACCCCTGCCTCCCTCCTCTAACTACTAGACTCCACTGCCCTTCCAGATCTGGGGCTAGAACCCAGGAGTCCTGACCCCGCTCTGTTTGACCTTGACTCCTGGGCTCAGAGGGGGATGGAGGAGTCCCTCAGCACCAGGGTGGGAGCAGAGCTGCCACCTCTGCGCTAGGGCTGAAGAGGGAAATGTGCCCCCAACCTGCTGCCTCACATTGTATGAGAGGACAGGGGAGACTAGTGGTTAGACTGTGTGTGTGTTGCGGGGGATGACAGGCTGGGAGTCAGGACTCCTGGTATCTAATCCAGGCTCTGGGAAGGGAGTGGGGGGATAGATTGGGGGCCCCTGCCCCGAGGCTCAGGGGAGGCAATGGGGCTGGACGCCTGACCCAGAGCCAGGCAGTGGAGGGAGATGCTGGTTCACAGGCCACACGAGTGCCCAGTCCTGGCCCCTCTGCCCCATGGCAGGTTTGTCCTGGGACGGGCAGAGAGGGAGAGGCTGTGGGGTTTGTGCCAGAAACTCCTTGCCAAGCTCACCAGCCACCCCAGAGCAGTGCCCACCCTGACCTGCAAAGGGGCCCAAGGTCTGGGGCAGCCCCACAGTGGAGCTTGTTGGGGGGGGGTCCCACTGGTGCCAGGAGGCTGGCCTGGGGAGCCACTTTGTGCCATCTCAGCGGGGTTCTCAGATAGGGGAGTTTGGGGCAGCAAGAGGGGGGGCTCAGTTGGGGGGATTTGGGAGATTGAGGGGGTGACAGATGGAGATGGGGAGCCTACAGCTGGATCCAGACTATCACACCTCTGGCCTCAAATGGGCCAAACCAGACCCCGGACCTGTCCCCACTATGCCCATCTGGCCCCAGCCCACCCCCGCCCCAGCCTGTCTCCTGCTCGGACCGACCCAAAGGCCCGAACCCCGTGACGTTGGGTGCCTGTGTGTCATGGCTGAACCAGAACCCCTGGGCCAGGCCGGGTGGCGGATCAGAACCCTGCGGCCGCTGCCCCATGGGAGGGTGGGGGTGACTCCGCCATGACACCTTTGGCCCATTCCTGCGGCCTGGCCCGTGTGAGCCCAGCCTCATGTGAACGCAGCTGGTCACACCAGCCGGTACACAACAGGCAATGCCCGGCCCCACAGGTGGCTGGATCGGGGCCAGGCCTGGTGTGGGGCTGGAGCAGAACCAGGAGTCAACAGGGCATGAGATCCAGGTGGCTTGGGGAGGGTCTGATCTGGAGGGGGAGGGGGTACTCAGAAGTGGGCCCTGCCTCCCTGATCTTGTAGTAGTCATTAATGCTGTCTTTGGGGCTGTGTGTGTGGGGGGGGTGTCCTGTGATTTCACCCAGACAGGATGATGGGTTCCCCCACCCGGTCACCATCCAATGCCCGTGACACCCGCCACCGGCTGCGTGCATGGAGGAGCCGACCTCCCTGGTTGGGTGGAATTATGGGGGGGGTCTCAAGTGGGGTATGGCTGTAGGTGCTGGGGCACCAGGCCTCAGCCTGGGCACTGACCCCCCCCCATCCAATGTTATGGCTGGGCATGGGGGAGACAGGCTGATCCCCGTCCAGTCACTGCAGCAGTTGGTGGGGGGGCGGCAGGTTTGGGCTGCCCCCCCCCCAATCATGCAGTGAGGAGGGTTGTGGGGGACATGAGCCCCTCCCCTGATGCTGCAAAAGATACGGGGGGGGATCAACCCCAGATAATGCAGCAGGGGAAGGGCTGACTATATAGACACCCCCTCCTGTTCCCCCTCCCCCAATGACACACCACACCTGGGGGGGTTGATATGTGCTGTACAGTATTTATTTATTACATGAGCACACGGTTGCTTTAGGACCCAGGTGAGGGCTGGACAGTGTCCCCCCCTCCACAGACAAACCTGTGGGGTCCTCTCATATACCTGGGGGCTGTGGAGCAGGAAGGGGGGTGGGAATCCCTTCTCATAGCCAGTGTGATCAGGGGTTATAGCACCTTTCTTGGGTGGTGGTGGGGGGATAAGGGATTATTTTCCCCCCCAAAAACCATCCCGCTCCTTGGTTATCACTGGATCAGCCTGGGGCGGTACTGTTCCTGGGGGTATGTTCCTCCTCCCCCCAACCCCCGCTCTCATTCTCCTGTCTGACCCACAGGCTGGCGAGAGGCCCAGGGACCCCGTTCTGTGAGACCCCCCCCCCCAAGGCCTGGGTGGGAGGGAGTTGTCTCCCACTGGGAAATACGACCCTGCTGGTCCCTCTGCAGAAGGCCTGGGGGGGGGGAGGTTTGCACAGGCCATGGGGGTGGGGGGGCATGTGAATATGTGAGCAGGGTGCCCACTGCATGCAGGGTCCATTAAGGCTTGGTTGGTGGGGAATTCTTGGGGGGGGGGTGAGACAGCGATGCCCCCCATGGGCTGTGTCGGGCCCCCCAGTAGCTCAATCTGCTCCCAGGGCAGCACCGGGTATTTGCATAGCGAGAACCATGCCCATGGGGGATGCCCCCACCAGGGCACATGGGGGGGGGAATTGGGGCAGCATCAGCACGGGGGGGGTGTGTGCACTGCCATAGCCCTGCTGTGATGACATCATCACACAGACAGGGCTGGTCTGATGACATCACAAACACCCAGGAGGCCCACCTGATGATGCAGCAGCTGCTGCTCAGTGACATCAGCAAGCCAGGCCCCAGAGTGGGGTGGCCGGGGGGGCACTGAAATGCCCCAGCCTGGAAGGATCCAGAGCAAGCTGCCCCCCCCCCAGGGAATCTGGGGACACACTAACCCTTCTCTGACAGGGCCATGGCAAGGACCTGGGGGAAATCACAGTATTAACCCTTCAGGGTGCGTGGTATTCTTGCGCGTATATATTATATATATATAGATCTGTATAGATACTTTACACAGGACATGCCATTCACTGGGGGCCTTACAATGGGGCGCTGCCTCCACTCCCCCCTCTCCATGGAGCTTAGAAACCAGGCCGAGTGGGGGGGTTCCTCCTGGCTCGGTGCCCCTCACCCCACTGATGGAAGCAGCTGTGACCAGGGTGGGGGTGGGGGCTTTGTGTAACCCCATGCCACCCTCTGCACAAAACCAGACAAGATTCCTTTTGGGGGGACGGCAGAGGGGTTCCTGACCGTGTCTCCCAAAATACAGGGACGTCCCTGTTTCCCTGCGGCATGTACACTTCGGGGGGGGCACCCTCCCCTCCCCCACACTGTTCTCAGTGCCCCGCTGCATTTTTCTCCACAATGGCAGGGGGCGAGACTTGGGGGGCAGGGCCCCTCCCAGCTGGCAGGATCACTCCCAGCGTCTTCACCTCAGCCAGGCCCTTCCTGGGGGGGGCCAGCCCATTTTTAGCACCCTGAGGGCAGGGGCCTTTGGGGGAGGAGGGCTTGGTTCGGGGCCCCAGGGTGGTATGCTCCTCCACCACCTCCAGGATCAACTTCTCCCTGGGGGAGCCAGCCTGGTTCTGGGGGCACTTGGGGGGCTGTCGGCCCTGGCCCCCCGTGGCGTTCCTCTCCCACAGCCCCTGCCCGTCAGTGCTCTCCTGGGGCTCCACCACCAGGGGCACGGGCCCGCGCGGTGCCCCCTCTGCCTCGCCCCGCCTGCCCTGCTCATACTCCTGCACCGGGCTCAAAGCTTTGGCCGGGGGCCGGGCAGGAGCGGCAAAGGCTTCTTCGGTCTGAACCCCCTGGTGTCTCCTAATGCCCCCCGCCGGGTCACGGGGACTGCTGGCCGCCTCGGCGCAGGCTGGCCCTTCCTTGGCGCTCATCTGGCCCCCATCGGCTGGGCCCGTCGCCTCCCCGGCTCCAAAGCTGAGGGCCAACTCCTGCCGGCCCAGCCGCCGGGCGGCCACCTGCCTACCGGTCCCATCGCCGGCCCCCAGGCTCTCGCCGTCCGACTCGGCCAGGCTCTGCAGCCCGGCCTCGGGATGGAAGTCCTTGCGGTACTCGGCGTGGGTCACCTCCAGGCTGTGTTTGCGCACGGCCCCCTTCTTCTCCGAGCCCAGGGGCGAGCCCAGCTTCTCCGCCGACTGCACCCGCTTAAGCAGGGGCGAGCGGGGCGGCTCGGCGCTTTTGGGCCGGGGCCGGCCCACGGGGGGGGAGGAGTGCAGCTTGGCGGGGAAGCTCTGGGTGGTGTGGGAGCTGCCCACCGTGTGGCCGGGCAGCGGGGGGGGCGAGGACTGGGTGGGCGAGGGGGTGTGGGCCAGGGGCGACAGCGGGATGTTGCCGGCCGACTTGCAGCGGGCCGAGCGGTACTGGCGGTGCAGCTTGGGCGACAGGCCGTGCAGGGTGCTGGGCCGGATGTGGTGGGAGGAGGTGGCCGGGGAGTTGGGGGTGCTGGAGGCTGGGGAGCTGCTCTGGGACGAGGCGCCTGCAGAGAGAGGAGACCGGGAGGGGGGTGAGATCCCGGAGAGGGTTGGCTCGGACCCCTGGAGACCAGGGCCTCTGAGCACCCCAAGGGGGGCAGTCCAGGGGGAGGACCCATCACACAGCCCCCCTCCCACAGCCTGATCCCTCTACATCCGGGGGGGGGCAGTCCTGGAGGAGCCCCCCCATGGAATACGGGCTGTGTTTCAGCCTGCTCTGGATCAGCGGAAGTGGAGAGAGCTCTCCCTGCCCACCTCATTGCTGGACGGACAGACGAGTAGGATGTGGCTGCCCCCTCCCCGATGGAAGGATGGTTGGACAGATAGATGAGTGGTATGAGGCGGCCCCCCTGATGGATGGATGGACAGAGGAGTGGGAGGGGCCCCTCCCCCGATGGATGGTAGGACAGAGGAGTGGGATGGGCCCCCCCCCGATGGATGGACAGACAGATGAGTGGGAGGGGCCCCTCCCCCGATGGATGGCTGGACAGACAAGTGGGATGGGCCCCCCCCCGATGGATGGCTGGACAGATGAGTGGGATGGGGCAGCCCCCCCAGTGGACGGATGGATGGACAGATGAGTGGGATGGGGCAGCCCCCTTGATGGATGGACAGACAGACAAGTGGGATGGGGCGGCCCCCCCCAGTTCTCTTGGAGCACTCAGCTCACCCCATATCTCTGGTCGCTGGTGCTTTGGGCCTGGATCCCCCCCGCCCTCCTGCCCCCCTGCCCAGGGGCACTGACTGACGTGGGGGCACAGTCAAGCCCCCTGACAGACCCAGGATGTGGGGGGGCTTGAACGGGGCTGGGGCGCCACCTGGTGGAAGGAGCAGCCCCTGCAGCCCAAGGACATCCCAGAGGTTCCACCATCCCTAAGTCCAGCCCCACACCTGCTCCCCCCCGCCCCCGGCAGTGGGGCACAACCTGACTCACAGACGCAGGAAGGTGGCTCTGAAGCCCCCCAACTCACCTGCACCATGCCTTTTGGCATGGGGGGCAGGGATGAGGAGGTAACAGAGATCCCCGCCCATGTCCCTGTCCCCCCCACTCCCTTCTGGTGATCCCTTGCTGGTGCCCTCCCGCTGTGCCCCCAGCCCCCACCTGCTGTGCCCCCTCAGCCATGCTCCCTGCTCACCCCATAGTGCCCGACCTCCAGCCATCCCAGGATGTCCCCTGCCCCCCCAGTGGTGCCCCCTGCCCTCCAGTACTCCCGTGGTGCCCTGCGCCCGGTACCGAGGTAGGCAGAGTCAGGGGTGGTGCGCAGGCTCTGGGTGGGCGAGCGGGCGCTCAGGCTGTGGGTGGGCGAGCCGGGCAGGCTGTCGCTGGAGGAGAGCGAGCGGCTGAGCGAGGAGAGGCTGCGGCTGGTGTGGAGCAGGTTGGCTTGTTTGGTGATCTTCCGGAAGAGCGAGCTTCGCTTCTTGCTGTAGGGGAGAGGGTCAGTGCTGGGGGGAATCCCCCTCATGGCCCCCCCATCCCGGCACTCCTTCCTGCCCCACCGCCCCAGCACCCCTCACCCCGTCCCGGCACCCACCCCCAGCACCCCTTCCTGTTCCCCATCCCGGCACTCCTTCCTGCCCCACCGCCCCAGCACCCCTCACCCCGTCCCGGCACCCACCCCCAGCACCCCTTCCTGTTCCCCATCCCGGCACTCCTTCCTGCCCCAGCACCCCTCACCCCGTCCCGGCACCCACCCCCAGCACCCCTTCCTGTTCCCCATCCCGGCACTCCTTCCTGCCCCACCGCCCCAGCACCCCTCACCCCGTCCCGGCACCCACCCCCAGCACCCCTTCCTGTTCCCCATCCTGGCACTCCTTCCTGCCCCACCGCCCCAGCACCTGTCACCCCCTGTCCCGGCACCCACCCCCAGCACCCCTTCCTGTTCCCCATCCCGGCACTCCTTCCTGCCCCAGCACTCCTCACCCCATCCCGGCACCCACCTCCAGCACCCCTTCCTGTTCCCCATCCCGGCACTCCTTCCTGCCCCAGCACCCCTCACCCCCTGTCCCGGCACCCACCCCCAGCACCCCTTCCTGTTCCCCATCCCGGCACTCCTTCCTGCCCCAGCACCCCTCACCCCCTGTCCCGGCACCCACCCCCAGCACCCCTTCCTGTTCCCCATCCCGGCACTCCTTCCTGCCCCAGCACCCCTCACCCCGTCCCGGCACCCACCTCCAGCACCCCTTCCTGTTCCCCATCCCGGCACTCCTTCCTGCCCCACCGCCCCAGCACCTCTCACCCCATCCCGGCATCCACCCCTAGCATCCCTTCCTGTTCCCCATCCCGGCACTCCTTCCTGCCCCAGCACCCCTCACCCCGTCCCGGCACCCACCCCCAGCACCCCTTCCTGTTCCCCATCCCGGCACTCCTTCCTGCCCCAGCACCCCTCACCCCGTCCCGGCACCCACCCCCAGCACCTCTTCCTGTTCCCTACCCTGGCACTCCTCCTGTCCCCCCCAGCTAAGCACGCCTTCCTTCCCCCGGCCCTGGCACCCCTCCTGTCCCCCCCGCCGCCCTGGCACGCCTTCCTTCCCCTGCCCCAGCACTCATCCTGTCCCCCCTAGCCCAGCTCCCCTTCCTGCCTCAGCACCCCCTCCTTTCCCCCCACTCTGCACCTCCTCCTGCCCCGTCCCCCTCCTGCCCCACCTCATGCCCCCGTTCCCCTCCCCCTCTTCCCCCCTACCTCTCCTGCCCTTCCTTGCTGACGCTCCTCTTGTTCCTCCGGGCCATCTTGGATTTGTAGCTGCTCTTGCGGGCCGGCCCGATGCGGATGGACGTGTTCTCGAAGGGCGTTGTGGTCACCATCACCTTGTTCCCGCTCTGCCATGAGAAACAGGCCACATGGGGGGGGGCAGGAAACATCCCTCCATCCCCATTAGCCAAGGCCTGCCACTGGCCCGGGGCCATGTGGGTGGCGCCTGGGGTCACTGCTGGACTCCATGTGCCACGGTGGGACAGGGACTTGGCATCAGTCCCCTGTCCCAGCATGCACTGCTCCCTGGTAAGGTGCGAGGCCCCTTTCCCAGCATGCACTGCAGCCCGGCAGGGCACGAGGCCCCTGTCCCAGCATGCACTGCTCCCTGGTGAGGTGCGAGGCCCCTTTCCCAGCATGCACTGCTCCCTGGTGAAGTGTGAGGCCCCTTTCCCAGCATGCACTGCAGCCCGGCAGGGCACGAGGCCCCTTTCCCAGCATGCACTGCTCCCTGGTGAAGTGTGAGGCCCCTTTCCCAGCATGCACTGCAGCCCGGCAGGGCACGAGGCCCCTGTCCCAGCATGCACTGCTCCCTGGTGAGGTGCGAGGCCCCTTTCCCAGCATGCACTGCTAGCCAGCAGGGTGTGAGGCCCCTCTCCCAGCATGCACTGCTCCCTGGTAAGGTGCAAGGCCC
Organism: Gopherus evgoodei; assembly: GCF_007399415.2. NCBI lineage: Eukaryota > Metazoa > Chordata > Testudines > Testudinidae > Gopherus > Gopherus evgoodei. The sequence goes on along the minus strand of NW_022060061.1, from coordinate 2,579,930 downwards.
CTTTCCCAACATGCACTGCAGCCCGGCAGGGCACGAGGCCCCTGTCCCAGCATGCACTGCTCCCTGGTGAGGTGCGAGGCCCCTTTCCCAGCATGCACTGCAAGCAGGGTGTGAGGCCCCTCTCCCAGCATGCACTGCTCCCTGGTGAGGTGCAAGGCCCCTTTCCCAGCATGCACCACACCCCGGCAGGGCACGAGTCCCCTGTCCCAGCATGCACTGCTCCCTGGTGAGGTGCGAGGCCCCTTTCCCAGCATGCACTGGAAGCCAGCGGAGCATGAGGCCCCTCTCCCAGCATGCACTGCTCCCCAGTGGGGTGTGAGGAAACTTTCCCAGCATGCACCACTCCCCGATGGGGTGCAAGGCCCCTTTCCCAGCAATCACTGCTCCCTAGGCCCTTCTCCCAACATGCACTGCTCCCCAGACCCCTTTCCCAGCATGCACCACTCCCTGACACTTACCTTCAGGATGAGCTCTACCACCTCTGTGTGCACCAGCCCGTGCACAGGCTCCCCGTTGACATGGGTGATGAGGTCTCCTGCGCAGAGACCCGCCTCATGGGCTGGGCCCCCCTCCTCCACGTGCTGCCAGGCAGGGGGGCAGGTGTCAGGGCTGGCCCATGCTGCTTACCCACAATGCAACGCCCCAACCAAAGGCGCAGGGCCCGTCCCAGAATGCAATGCTCCACCTAGCACTGTAGCGCCTTTACCCACGATGCAGCTCCCCCGCCCAATGATGGTGTGAGGGCGGTACCCAGAATGCACTGCCCCCAGCATGCACTGCACCCGCAGGTAGGTGTGAGGTCCCTTACCCAGCATGCCCTGCCCCTAAGTGGGCACAAGACCCTCTCCCAGTATCTCCTGCTCCCCTGTGTGGTGCAAGATTCCTTCCCAGCATGCACTACCCCAGGGATTTCCCAGCATGCACTGCCACCAGGGGGCTCAAGGCCCCCCCCAATGCCCCGTCTGCATTGCCCCCCGCCCGGCCTGCTCTGCCCCCCCATGGGGAACGAGGCCCCTCGCCCCGCCGGGCGTACCCAGACGATGTGGTGCACGCTGTAGATGTCGCTGTCGCCCATGTAGACGCGAATGGCGCGCAGCGTGAAGCCGTACTTCTTGCCGGAGCGCTGGATGGTGATGGGCGAGCGCAGGGCGGTGACGGCGGGTGAGTAGTCGCGGCTCGGGGAGGAGTCCCGCGAGGACGGGTTCGAGGAGAGGGAGCGGGGCGACATAGGGCTGGCCAGGGGGGAGCTGCTGTGCTGCTCCACTACAGAGAGATGGGGGCATGTGAGACCAGCACGGCCTCCCTGGGAGAACCCAGGAGTCCTGAGCCCCAGCCTCCCTGCTCTAACCAATAGACCCCACTCCCCTTCGAGAGCCAGGGAGAGAACCCAGAAGTCCTGCTCTCCAGGGCGCAGTACCTGTGGGGATCACGACAGGCAGTTCAGTGGGGTTAGGAGGTATCAGTGGGGGGTACCTATGGGGATCGTGACAGACAGGCGGGGAGGTCCGGGGGGTACCTGTGGGAATGACGGACAGGCGGGGGGGTCCGGAGAGTACCTGTGGGGATTGTGATGGACAGGGCGGGGGGTACCTCTGGGGATCGTGACGGACAGGCATGGGGGTCCGAGGGGTACCTCTGGGGATAGTGACGGACAGGCGGGGGGGGCTGGGCGGTAACTGTGGGGATTGTGATGGACAGGTGGGGTCCGGGGGGTACCTGTGGGGATTAGGACAGACAGGCGGGGGGGTTCAGGGAGTACCTGTGGGGATCATGACGGACAGGCATGGGGGTCCAGAGGGTACCTGTGGGGATCGTGATTGACAGGTGGGGCCTAGGGGGTACCTGTGGGGATCAGGACAGACAGGCGGGGGGGGCTGGGCGGTACCTGTGGGGATCATGACGGACAGGCATAGGGGTCCAGAGGGTACCTGTGGGGATCAGGACAGGCGGGGGGGTCCAGGGAGTACCTGTGGGGATCATGATGGACAGGCATGGGGGTCCGGAGGGTACATGTGGGGATTGTGACGGACAGGCATGGAGGTCCGGCGGATACCTGTGGGAATGACGGACAGGCGGGGGGGTCGGGAGAGTACCTGTGGGGATTGTGATGGACAGGGCGGGGGGTACCTCTGGGGATCGTGACGGACAGACATGGGGGTCTGAGGGGTACCTCTGGGAATCGTGACGGACAGGCGGGGGGGGGGCTGGGCGGTACCTGTGGAGATCATGATGGACAGACGAGGGGCCGGGGGTACCTGTGGGGATCATGATGGACAGGCATGGGGGTCCGTAGGGTACATGTGGGGATTGTGACGGACAGGCATGGAGGTCCGAGGGGTACCTCTGGGAATCGTGACGGACAGGCGGGGGGGGGGGGGGGCTGGGCGGTACCTGTGGAGATCATGATGGACAGGCGAGGGGCCGGGGGTACCTGTGGGGATCATGACGGACAGGCATAGGGGTCCAGAGGATACCTGTGGAGATCGTGATGGACAGGCGGGGTCCGGGGGGTACCTGTGGGGATCAGGACAGACAGGCGGGGTGGTCCGGAGGGTACCTGTGGGGATCGTGATGGACAGGCGGGGTCCGGGGGGTACCTGTGGGGATCAGGACAGACAGGTGGGGGGGGTCCAGGGGGTACCTGTGGGGATCATGACGGACAGGCATGGGGGTCCGAAGGGTACCTGTGGGGATCATGATGGACAGGCAAGGGGCCAGGGGGGTACCTGTGGGGATCATGACGAACAGGTGGGGGGTCCGGGTGGTACCTGTGGGGATCATGACGGACAGGGCGGTGGCTGAGGCAGACTTGATGACCTTGCCCCCCACCCGGGCGCTGCGCCTCTCGCCTGCCGACTCCCCGGACAGCTGCTGGTGCCGGGCACGCCGCAGCACCAGGTCGCTGGTGGCTTTGGGGGTCTGGGGGTCCGCGTCCTTCGGGGCCTGGGCATCGCCCCCTTTCACTCTATCGCCTGGGTGGAGAGACAGAGCAACGGGGGGGGGGGTACGTGAGGGTCTTAGCCTCCTGCCTGGCACCCCTGCACCTCTCCACCCCACACAATGGTCGCACCATTACCCAGCATTCACTGCGCCCTCCGCAGAGATTTCCGGACCCTTTCCCAGAATGCACCTCTCTCTGGCCCCCCATTATGTAGGGCTGGTACCCACAATACACTGCCCCCCCCCGCAAAGCTTTCCAGCCTGTTACCCAGAATGCACCTCCCCATGCTCTGCCTAGTGGGGCCAATGAGCAGGGGCAATTTCCCAGGAGGGGGAGTTCCCCCGGGGGGGGGAGGATGCCACCTTTAACGCTCTGCCTGGCTCCCCTCCCTCCTTGCCAGGAACCCCGGGTCCTACCCACCAGCCTCGGCGGTCTTGGGGGTAGCATGGTCCCCAGCTGCCCCCACGCTCCCCTCCTTTCCCTCGGCCTGGGGGGCAGCTGTGGGGCCCCCGTTCTCCCTGGCGGGGCCCTTGGCCCGGGGCTCATCGTCGTCCTCCAGCGGCGCGGTGAAGCGGCTGGTGTCCATGAGTGCTGAGAAGCGGCGCCGGGCGCCCAGCGGGGGGCTCGACTCACTCTCCGTGTAGGTGTACTCCGAGGCCGAGAGGCGCTTCCTGTGGCACAGATGCAGGGCGGGCGGGTGAGGCCCCCAAGGACCTCCCAGAGCCGGGAGAGAACCCAGGAGTCCTGGCTCCCAGCCCCCCTGCTCTAACCACTAGACCCCACTGCCTTCCCAGAACTGGGAGAGAACCCAGGAGTCCTGGCTCCCAGCCCCCCTCCTCTAACCACTAGACCCCACTGCCTTCCCAGAGCTGGGAGAGAACCCAGGATTCCTGACTCCCAGCCCCTCCTGCTCTAACCACTAGACCCCACTGCCTTCCCAGAGCTGGGAGAGAACCCAGGATTCCTGACTCCCAGCCCCCCCCGCTTTAACCACTAGACCCCACTGCCCTCCCAGAGCCAGCCTCTGTCAGAAGGTCTCCTGGACCGGTCCAACAGAGGGGCGCTGCAGGCTGGGGGGTTTCTGGGGGAGCTTGCCCAGCCCCCACCTGCCCCCCTTCACACCTCCTGGGAATCCCACCAGTCACCTCTCTGGGAAGTCCCCCCCACAGCTCCAGGGACCCCCCCAGTCACCCCTCGGGGAGCCCCCCCCCCCAGCTCCAGGGAGCCCCCCCGTCACCCCTCGGGGAGCCCCCCCAGCTCTGGGGCCCCCAGTCACCCCTGTGGGAGCCCCCCTCACTCACAGCTCTGGGGACCCCCCAGTCACCCCTTGAGGAGCCCCCCCCACTCACAGCTCGGGGGAGCTGCTGCGCCAGCTCTTGTCCCGCAGGGTGAAGCTGCCCAGGCTCTCGCGTTTGCCAAGCGTCTCGTCCTTGTGCTTGTTGCTCTGGTCCCGCTTGGTGACGCCCGGGCCCTTGGGCTCGTGCTGGGAGAGGTGCTCCATGCTGCTGTACACCTGGGGGGTCAGAGTCAGGGTCAGGGTCAGGGGGGCGCCGCCAGCCCCATGGCTCGCACACGCCCCGAGCCCCACGGATGGCACACGCTCCAGCCCCACCGCTTGCAAACGCGCCCCCAGCCCCACGGATCGCACACACCACCAGCCCCATGGCTCGCACATGCTGCCAGCCCCACGGCTCGCACACGCCCCAGCCCCATGGATAGCAAACACCCCCAGCCCCATGGCTCGCACATATCCCCAGCCCCACGGCTCACCCTCCCAGCCCCACAGCTCGCACATGCTCTTCCAGCCCCACGTCTCGCACATGCCCCCAGCCCCATGGCTCGCACACACCCCCAGCCCCACAGATCATACAAGCCCCCAGCCCCACAGATAGCACACGCACCCCCAGCCCCACGGATCACACACGTGCCCGCAGCCCCACGGATCGTACACACACACACACAGCCCCACAGATCTTATACGTGCCCCCAGATCCACAGCTCGCACATACGCCCCTGGCCCCACGGATCATATGTGCGCTCTCAGCCCCATGGATCACACACATTCACCCATGGATCACATGACCCCCGCCCCGCAGATCTCCAGCCCACAGACACAGCACCCATGTATCCAAGTCCAATAGCTCACACGGGTCCCATGCATCACACACACCACACACACTCACACATATGCACAACCACTGCCCTAGGTGCCCCAGACAGGGCAGCCCTTTGCCCTCGGTGTTACGGGGTCCCACCTTGCTGAATCTGGGGGAGCAGGAAGAGAACTGCCGGATTTCCACCGGCTCGTCCTCCGTCGTGTCGTCCTCGTCATAGGAGTTGATGTGGTGGTACTTGTCCGAACGAGCTGGAGGGGGAAGGGAGATAGTAATAAACAGCCCCTGCGCCCCACCCCAGAGGTGGCCGCATCTCAGCACCAGATCAGGGGCCCCCATATATACAACCCCCACCCCAGAGATGACTGCATCTCAGTGTTGGACGAAGGGTCCCTGATCCTGCCATTCATTCCCAGCTGCTCAAGTGCCCCCCCCCCCGAGCACAACGAGTTTGCAGGCCCTCAGCACAACTCCCAGCAGGCCGGGCACCCATGGCACACAATCCCCTCCCCTGAATGGCGTCAATGGGACCCCAGAGGGACGAGGGACTGAACAGGGCATGGAGACTGAGGTCCCTTCTGCCCCCGGCCAGAGATGCTGCCTGTGGGCATGGCGTGTGGGCAGCTTGCTGGCCACTGACGGGGGCGAGAACATCAGACCCAAACCTCCTTTAAAAGAAAGGGGATGCAACAGCCCCTGGTGGCAGCATGGAGGATTGAACTCTCCACCAGAGCCGGGCATAGAACCCAGGAGTCCTGGCTCCCAGCCCCCTGCTCTAGCCACTAGACCCCACTCCCCTCCCAGAGCTGGGATAGAACCCAAGAGTCCTGCCTCCCAGCCCCCTGCTCTAACCACTAGTCCCCACTCCCCTCTCAGAGCTGGGACAGAACCCAAGAGTCCTGCCTCCCAGCCCCCTGCTCTAACCACTAGGCCCCACTCCCCTCCCAGAGCTGGGCATAGAATCCAGGAGTCCTGGCTCCCAGCCCCCTGCTCTAGCCACTAGACCCCACGCCCCTCCCAGAGCCGGGATAGAACCTGAGCCCCCAGACCCGTGGTTCTGGATACACGAGTCTCTAGAGTCCCCATTCCCTGAGCTCTGGAGCCCAGGCTGGCTCATGGTTCGGCCATGGTGGGCTGCCCGGGCCGTGCCCATGGCGGGGTGGGGGCGGCAGGAGCAGGGGGCACGGGGGGGTGGCACTTGCTATCAAAGTAGCTGGTGTCCTCCTCCGACTCCAGGTGGGGGACA